>NC_050098.1:139123357-139426387 GCF_902167145.1 Zea mays
GCTTTCTTTTCTTTCTCACTTCTTACTCTCAAGTGCTTTGTAAGCGAGGCAAGAGACACCAATTGTGTGGTGATCCTTGCGGGGTCTAAGTGACCCATGAGATTAAGGAAGAAGCCTCACTTGGTCTAAGTGACCGTTTGAGAGAGGGAAAGGGTTGAAAGAGACCCGATCTTTGTGACCACCTCAATGGGGACTAGGTTCTTTAGAACCGAACCTCAGTAAAACAAATCACCGTGTCATCCGCCTTATTTCTTGGTTGATTTGTTTTCCCCCTCTCTCTCCCGGACTTGATATTCATTCTAACGCTAACCCCGGCTTATAGCTTGTGTTTAAAGTTGTAAATTTCAGTTTCCGCCTATCCACCCCCCCTCTAGGCGACTTTCAATTGATATCAAAGCCCGCTACTTCATTAGAGTCTAACCACTCGAAGTGATGTCGGGCGGATCCACCAAGATGGAGATGGAAACGACCACAAGCCACGGGAAGGCTCCATTAAGGGAGTCCGGCACCAAAGGAAGGGAGGAATCACCTCCCCGCGTCAAGTTGCATCGGAGTGGCGACAAGAAGAAAAATATGAAGAAAGTGGTCTACTTCGAGACGGGCTCTTCGTCGCCCTCCACCTCTGGATCTGATGCCACGTCTGTCACTTCTAAGCGCCATGAGCGCAAGAAGTTTAGTAAGATTCCCCTACGCTATCCCCGCATTTCTAAACGCGCTCCTTTACTTTCCGTCCCATTAGGCAAACCACCGTTTTTTATGGTGAGGACTATTGTATGTGGAGTGCTAAAATGAGGCATCACCTAACCTCACTCCACACAAGTATATGGGATATTGTTGAGTTTGGAGCGCATGTATCATCCGTGGGGGACGAAGGCTACGACTTGGACGAGGTCGCCCAAATCCGGCACTTCAACTCCCAAGCCACCACTATACTCCTCGCCTCTCTATGTTGAGAGGAGTATAATAAAGTACAAGGGTTGAAGAGCGCCAAGGAGATTTTGGACATGCTCAAAACCGCGCACGAGGGAGATGAGGTGATAAAGATCACCAAACGGGAGATGATCGAGGGGGAGCTCGGTCGTTTCACCCTCAACTAAGGAGAGGAGCCACAAGCTATGTACAACCGGCTCAAGACCTTGGTGAATCAAGTGCGCAACCTCGGGAGCACCAAATGGGATGACCATGAAATGGTCAAGGTTATTCTAAGATCACTCGTTTTTCGCAATCCTACGCAAGTTCAATTAATACGTGGTGTTCCTAGATATAAGCTAATGTCTCCTAAGGAGGTTATAGGAAAGTTTATGAGCTTTGAACTTATGATCAAAGGCTTCAAACAAATTGTCAACTTGGAACAAGGCATGGCTCCACACCCGAGTTGCAACCTGTCGCATTCAAAGCGACGGAGGATAAGAAAGAAGAGTCTACATCAAGTAGGCTCCCCATCGATGCCTCCAAGCTCGACAACGAGGAGATGACGCTCATTATCAAGAGCTTTCGCCAAATCCTCAAGCAAAAGAAGGGGAAAGACTACAAGCCCCATTCCAAAAGGGTGTGCTACAAATGTGGTAAGCCCAGTCATTTTATCACTAAATGCGCTATGTCTAGTGATAGTGACAGGGACAACGACAAGAAGGGAGGAAGAAAGAAAAGAAGAAGTACTACAAGAAGAAGGGTGGCGATGCCCACGTGTGTTGGGAATGGGACTTCGACATGAGCTCCACCGACTCCTCCTTCGACGAGGATGCCGCCAACATCGCCATCAACAAGGGTCTCCTCTTCCCCAACGTCGGCCACAAGTGCCTCATGGCAAAGGACGGCAAAAGAAAGAAGGTAAAATCTAGAGCCTCCACTAAATATACAACATCTAGTGATGAGGGTAGCTCTAGTGAAGATGAGGATAATTTGCTTACCCTTTTTGTCAACCTTAACATGCAACAGAAAGAAAAATTGAATGAATTGATAGGTGCTATTCATGAGAAGGATGAACTCCTTGATAGCCAAGAGGAATTCCTTATTAAGGAAAACAAAAAGCATGTTAAAGTTAAAAATGCTTATGCTCAGGAAGTTGAAAACTGTGGAAAATTGACTAAGGAGCTTAACATTTGACATGACACTATTTCCAACCTTAGAACTGAGAATGTTAGTTTAATTGCTAAGGTTGAAAAAAAACAAATATTTGACATGATTCAATTGCCAATCTTAGAAATGAAAATGCTAGTTTAAATGCTAAGATTAACAAATTAAATGAATCTATTTCTAGCCTTAGGACTGAGAATGCTGGCTTTATTTCCAAGGCTAAAGATTAAAATGTTTGCAATGGTTCCATTTCCTGTCTTAGAGATGAAAATGCCATGCTAAAGTCTAAGATATATGAATTAAATGTTTGCAAACCATCTACATCTACTGTTGAGCATGTTGCCATTTGTACTAGATGTAGAGATACTAATGTTGATGCTATACATGACCACCTTGCTTTAATTAAACAACAAAATGATCATATAGCTCAATTAACCGCTAAAATCAACGAGCATGAGATAGAAAATGAAAAATTTAAATTTGCTAGAAGCATGCTCTATAATGGGAGACGCCCTGGCATCAAGGATGGCATTGGTTTCAAACAGGGAAGCAATGTCAAACTTAATGCCCCTAAAAGATTGTCTAATTTTATAAAGGGCAAGGCTCCCATGGCTCAGGATAACGAGGGCTATATTCTATATCCTGCTGGTTGTCCTGAGCATAAGATTAGGAGAATTCATGCTAGGAAACCTCATAATGTTTCACACCATGCTTTTATGTATAAGAATGAGGCTTCTAGCTCTAGGTATTCTACACATGTTAAAATGCCTAAAAAGAAAACTCCTACTGCATCAAATGATCATAACCTTTCATTCAAAACTTTTGATGCTTCATATGTGCTTACTAACAAATCAGGCAAAATAGTTGCCAAATATGTTGGGGGCAAACACAAGGGCTCCAAGACTTGTGTTTGGGTACCTAAGGTACTTGTTTCTAACATGAAAGGACCCAAGACTGTTTGGGTACCTAAGAACAAGGCCTAAATTGTTTTGCAGGTTTATGCATTCGGGGGCTCAAGCTGGATAATTGATAGCGGATGCACAAACCACATGACAGGGGAGAAAAGAATGTTATTCTCCTACGAGAAAAACGAAGATCCCCAAAGAGCTATCACATTCGGGGATGGAAATCAAAGTTTGGTCAAAGGACTTGGTAAAATTGCTATATCACCTGACCATTCTATTTCCAATGTTTTTCTTGTAGATTCTTTAGATTATAACTTGCTTTCAGTTTCTCAATTATGTAAAATGGGTTACACCTGTCTTTTTACGGATATAGGTGTTACTGTCTTTAAAAGAAGTGATGATTCAGTAGCATTTAAGGGAGTATTAGAGGGTTAGCTATTCTTAGTTGATTTTAACAGAGCTGAACTTGATACTTGCTTAATTGCTAAGACTAATATGGGTTGGCTCTGGCATCGCCGACTAGCCCATGTTGGGATGAAGAATCTTCACAAGCTTCTAAAGGGAGAGCATATTTTGGGACTAACAAATGTTCATTTTGAGAAAGACAGGGTTTGTAGCGCTTGTCAAGCAGGAAAGCAAGTTGGTACTCACCATCCACACAAGAACACCATGACAACGGACAGGCCACTGGAACTACTCCACATGGATCTATTCGACCCGATCGCTTACATAAGCATCAGCGGGAGTAAGTACTGTCTAGTAATTGTGGATGACTATTCTCGCTTCACTTGGGTGTTCTTTTTGCATGAAAAATCACATACCCAATAGACTTTAAAGGGATTCTTGAGACAGGCTCAAAATGAGTTCGGATTGAAAATCAAAAAGATAAGAAGCGACAATGGGACGGAGTTCAAGAATTCTCAAATTGAAGGCTTTCTTGAGGATGAGGGCATCAAGCATGAGTTCTCTTCTCCCTATACACCTCAGCAAAATGGTGTAGTGAAGAGGAAGAATAGAACTCTATTGGACATGGCAAGGACCATGCTTGATGAGTACAAGACTCCGGATCGGTTTTGGGCTGAGGCGATTAACACCGCCTGCTACTCCATCAACCGGCTCTACCTTCACCGAATCCTTAAGAAGAAATCTTATGAACTTCTCACCGGTAAAAAGCCCAATGTTTCATATTTTAGAGTCTTTGGTAGCAAATGTTTTATTCTTGTTAAACGAGGTAGAAAATCTAAATTTTCTCAAGAGGAGGACAATGATCAAGGGGGAGATGAAGACAAGGAAGATGAGCAAGAAATTCAGGGTCAAAGACCGCCACACCCAAGAGTCCACCAAGCGATTCAAAGAGATCACCCCGTGAACTCAATTCTCGGTGACATTCATAAGGAGGGTAACCACTCGATCTCGAGTCGCTCATTTTTGTGAACATTACTCTTTTGTGTCCTCTATTGATCCATACAGGGTGGAGGATGCACTAAAAGATTCGGATTGGGTGCTGGCAATGCAAGACGAGCTCCAAAACTTAACGAAGAATGAGGTATGGCATTTAGTTCCACGTCCTAACCAAAATGTTGTAGGTACCAAATGGGTATTCCGCAACAAACAAGATGAGCATGGTGTGGTGACAAGGAACAAAGCCCGACTTGTGGCCAAGGGTTATTCACAAGTCGAAGGTTTGGACTTTGGTGAAACTTATGCACCCGTAGCTAGGCTTGGGTCAATTCGCATATTACTTGTCTATGCTACTTACCATAGCTTTAAGCTTTATCAAATGGACGTGAAAAGTGCCTTCCTCAATGGACCAATCAAGGAAGAGGTCTATGTTGAGCAACCTCCCGGCTTTGAAGATAGTCAGTACCCTAACCATGTTTATAAACTCTCAAAGGCACTTTATGGGCTCAAGCAAGCCCCAAAAGCATGGTATGAATGCCTACGAGATTTTCTTATCACTGAAAGGATCGCGATGCCCAAGGGGGGGTGAATTGGGCTTTTCTAAAAATCAATACTAATTAAAACCTAAGCAAGAGCTAAGCAAGAGCCCAACTTCACCCCAACAACTAGGACTAAGATAATAATACTAGAAATACAACAATGCTAAGACAATACTTCAAATACTTGCTAAACAAATACACAATGTAAAGTGCTCGAATTAAGTGCGGAATGTAAAGCAAGGTTTAGAAGACTCCTCCAATTTTTCCCGAGGTATCGAAGAGTCGGCACTCTCCACTAGTCCTCGTTGGAGCACCCGCGCAAGGGTATTGTCCCCCTTGGTCCTTGCAAGAACCAAGTGCTCACTACGAGATGATCCTTTGCCACTCCGGCGCGGTGGATCCCTCGAGACCGCTTACAAACTTGAGTCGGGTCACCAACAAGATCTTCACGGTGATCACCGAGCTCCCAATGCCACCAAGCCGTCTAGGTGATGCCGATCACCAAGAGTAACAAGTCGTAGACTTTCGCTTGACCAAGAGAAGCCTAATGCAAGTGGTGTGTGCTCTAGGTGGCTCTCGCTAGCGCTAATGAGGAACAAATGCGGGATTAAGATTCTCTAATCTCCTCACTAGGCTTTTGGTGCTTGCAATGCTCTAGCAATGTGCTGGAATAAATGTGGGGTGCAAGACATTGAATATGGTGGGTGGAGGGGGTATAAATAGCCCTCACCCACCAACTAGCCGTTACAGGCATCTTACTGCGCACGGGCGCACCGGACAATCCGGTGCGCCACCGGTGCGCCAACGGTCATTTCCAACGGCTAGTTCTGACAGTTAGCCATTGGACTCATGGCACACCGGACAGTGAACAGTCACTGTCCGGTGCACACCGGACAGTCCGGTGCACTGTCCGGTGCGCCACTATAATTCACTTCTGAAACAGTCGCGCTCGGGTTTTGCTGCCCGGGGAGACCTTCCCCTGGGCCAGCCTGGCCCACCTGGCAGATGGTGCACCGGACAGTCCGGTGCCCCAGGGCCAGAAACCCTACCTCTTGTTTTTCAGCTGATTTTCAAATCGGTTTTCGTTCTAACTTGTGAGTGAGTTCTAGAGTGACACCTAGCACTGTATGTGAGTGTGATTGTGCACCAACACTACACTAGAACTCTCTTGGTCAAACTACTCATCGACAACCCCTCTTTATAGTACGGCTAAAAGAGAATAAAAGACCTAACTAAATCACGAGTGTCCACATCTCCTTGACACTCGGACTCTGTAGTCCTTCACCTTTTGTTTCGTCGTTTTAGCCATCGCTTCGAGTTCTTATTTCCGGGATTGTTTTCATCGTTGTAGTACTCCTACCTGTAATGCGACCTAACTTACCATTTGTCTCTGCAAAACACACGTTAGTCACATATAACATTATGTTGTCATTAATCACTAAAACCAACCAGGGGCCTAGATGCTTTCAATCACTAATGGCTTCAAAGTCGGTAAAGTCGATCCTAGTCTCTTTACTAAAACTATTGCAAAAGATTTGTTTGTATGCCAAATTTATATTGATGATATCATATTTGGGTCTATTAACAAATCTACTTGTGAAGAGTTTAGTAGGATCATGATTAAAAAAATTCTAGATGTCGATGATGGGGGAGTTGAAATATTTCCTAGGATTTCAAGTCAAACAACTCCAAGACGGCACCTTCATCAGCCAAACAAAGTACATTCAAGACATACTTACCAAGTTTGGAATGAAGGATGTCAAGCCCATCAAGACACCCATGGGAACTAATGGGCATCTCGACCTCGACACGGGAGGTAAGTCCGTAGATCAAAAGGTATAACGGTCGATGATAGGATCTTTACTCTATTTATGTGCATCTCGACCGGATATTATGCTTTTTCGTATGCATGTGTGCAAGGTTCCAATCGATCCTAAGGAAGTTCACCTTAGGGCCGTGAAAAGAATCATGAAATATTTAGTTTATACTCCTAAGTTTGGTCTTTGGTACACCAAGGGATCCACTTTTGATTTAATAGGTTATTACGATGCCGATTGGGTAGGGTGTAAAATTGATAGAAAGAGCACATCATGGACTTGTCAGTTTCTAGGGAGATCCCTGGTGTCTTGGGCTTCAAAGAAACAAAACTCAGTAGCTCTTTCTACCGCCGAAGTCGAGTATATTACAGCAGGCCATTGTTCTGCGCAATTACTTTGGATGAGGCAAACCCTCAGGGACTATGGCTACAAATTGAGCAAAGTCCCTCTCCTATGTGACAATGAGAGTGCAATCCGCATGGCGGATAATCCCGTTGAACACAGCCGCACTAAGCACATAGACATTCGGTATCACTTTTTGAGGGATCACCAACAAAGGGGGGATATCGAGATAGCTTATGTTAGCACCAAAGAACAATTAGCTGATATCTTTACCAAGCCTTTAGATGAGAAAACCTTTACCAAACTTAGGAATGAGCTCAATATTCTTGATTCTCGGAATTTTGATTGAAACATTGCACACATAGCTCATTTATATACCTTTGATCATATCTCTTTCATTTTTGGTACAAATGCACAATTCTTATTATTTATGTACCAAGGCTATGGCTAGTGTGTTTTCAAGTGTATTTCTACTAAGTCATAGATTGAAAAGGAAATGGAGTCTTCGGCGAAGACAAGGCTTCCACTCCACTCTAACGGTATCATTTACACTTCGTCGTCACTCCGCATCACCCTCAAAATTGGTATAATCTTTCACTCATATTTACTTGTACCATTGAGGGAGAAAGTAAAAAGGGCTCTCAAAAGGCTCTGTTTTTGGCGACTAATGCCAAAGGGGGAGAAAGTATTAGCCCAAAGCAAAAGGACCGCACCACCACCTAATTTTAAATTTGTACTTTGAAAATTTTAATTGGTATATTTCAAAATGATATGATATTTTCAATTGGTATATTTAAAGATAAAATCTCAAAACTAGTATCTAAGTATAAGTTCCAATTGGTATCTATTAAAACCCTCTTGAAAAGCTAAGAGGAGATTTTCATTCAGGGGGAGTTTTGTTTATGTCAAAGGAAAAGCATTTGAAACTGAAAGTCGCCTAGAGGGGGGTGAATAGGCAAATCTGAAATTTATAAACTTTAAGCACAACTACAAGCCGGGGTTAGCGTTAGAAATATAATCGAGTCCGAAAGAGAGGGTGAAAACAAATCACAAGCAAATGAAGAGTGTGACACGGTGATTTGTTTTACCGAGGTTCGGTTCTTGCAAACCTACTCCCCGTTGAGGTGGTCACAAAGTTTTGGTCTCTTTCAACCCTTTCCCTCTCTCAAATGGTCACTTAGACCGAGTGAGCTTTTCTCCTCAATCAATTGGGACACATAGTCCCCACAAGGACCACCACACAATTGGTGTCTCTTGCTTTGATTACAAATGTCTTGGGAACAAGAAATGGGGAAGAAGAAAAGCGATCCAAGCAACAAGAACTCAAATGAACACAAATGTCTCTCTCTCACAAGCCACTAAATCTTTGGAATGTGTTTGGGACTTGGAGAGGATTTGATCTTTGCTTTTGTGTCTTGGAGTGAAATCTAGAGCTCTTGTATTGAATGTGTTGGCTGAAAACTTGGATACCTTGAAGTGTGGTGGTTGGGGGGTATTTATAGCCCCAACCACCAAAGTGGTCGTTGGAAAGGCTGCTGTCGATGGGCGCACCGGACAGTCCGGTGCGCCAGCCACGTCACCCAACCGTTAGGGTTCGATCGTTGGAGCTCTGATAAGTGGGGCCACCGGACAGTCATTGTTCACTGTCCGGTGCGCCTTCTGGTGCCTACTCTGACTTCTACGCGCGCAGTCCGCACTGTTCACTGTTACTATACACTTTTGCAGTCGACCATTGGCGCTGTAGCCGTTGCTCCGCTGGCACACCGGACAGTCCGGTGAATTATAGCGGAGTGGCATTTCCATAAACCCGAAGGTGGCAAGTTCGAAGTTGATCTCCCTGGTGCACCGGACACTGTCCGGTGGAACATGGGACAATTCAGTGCGCTAGACAAGGGCAGCCTTCAGTGGATTTTGCTCCTTTTTATTTGAACCCTTTCTTGGACTTTTTATTGGTTTGTGTTGAACCTTTGGCACCTGTAGAACTTATAATCTAGAGCAAACTAGTTAGTCCAATTATTTGTGTTGGGCAATTCAACCACCAAAATCATTTAGGAAAAGGCTTGACCCTATTTCCCTTTCAGAAACAGGGGAGAAATTTTCAAATTTTGAAAATGATTCTTGCACTCTTATTCATATACCTTTGACTATTTGCAAAAGACTTTGAAAAACATTTTCCAAAACAAGTTTGCAAAAACAAAACAAATGGTTCAAGTGTGGTCCAAAATGTTAATAAAAAGAAACCAACCATGCATATCTAGTAAAAGTAGAAATTGGTTTAATTCCAAGTAACCTATGCACTTACATTATGCAAACTAGTTCAATTCTGCACTTATATATTTGCTTTGGTTTGTGTTGGCATCAATCACCAAAAAGGGGGAGATTGAAAGGGAAATAGGGTTTAACCTTTTCCTATAAATGATTTTGGTGGTTGAATGCTCAACACAAATAATTGGACTAATTAGTTTGCTCTAGATTATATATTCTACAGGTGCATAAAGGTTCAACACAAACCAATAATAAGATCAAGTTAGGGTTCAAATTCAAGGAGCAAAAGAAACCGAAGTGTGCCCTGGTCTGGCGCATCGGACTGTCCAGTGCACCAGGACCGTACACCTCCGAACTCTTCACCTTCGGGTTTCTGGGGCCGCGCTCCGCTATAATTCATCGGACTGTCCAATGTACCACCGGACTGTCCGGTGCACCAGCGGAGCAACGGCCACCAGCGCAACGGTCGACTGCAACGGACACCTGCGAACGATACAGTGCGCGCAGAAGTTAGAGCAGTCATCAGAGGCGCACCAGATAGTGAACAGTGTCTGTCCGGTGCCACAAGAAGACAAAGCTCCAACGATCGTCTGCACCCAAACCCTAACGATTGGGTGACGTGGCTGGCGCACCGGACAGTATCTGGTGGCGCACCGGACTGTCTGGTGCGCCCATCGACAGCAGCCACCCCCAACGGTTGTTTTGGTGGTTGAGGGCTATAAATACCCCCCAACCACCTCCACTCCAACCATCCAAGCATTCAACAGATTGCATTCAATACAAGAGCAATAGACTCCAGTCCAAAGACACAATTCAAGTAATCGATCCGCTCAAAGTCCCCAATTCAACTCTAGCGCATTAGGACTTGTGAGAGGATCATTTGTGTTTCTTTGTTGCTCTTGTTTGCTTGGTTGGCTTTCTTTTCTTTCTCACTTCTTACTCTCAAGTGCTTTGTAAGCGAGGCAAGAGACACCAATTGTGTGGTGATCCTTGTGGGGTCTAAGTGACCCGTGAGATTAAGAAAGAAGGCTCACTCGGTCTAAGTGACCGTTTGAGAGAGAGAAAGGGTTGAAAGAGACCCAGTCTTTGTGACCACCTCAACGGGGACTAGGTTCTTTAGAACCGAACCTCAGTAAAACAAATCACTGTGTCATCCGCCTTATTGCTTGGTTGATTTGTTTTCCCCCTCTCTCCCGGACTTGATATTCATTCTAACGCTAACCCCGACTTATAGCTTGTGTTTAAAGTTATAAATTTCAGTTTTCGCCTATCCACCCCCCTCTAGGCGACTTTCAGTTTTCTTGCCCCTACTTTACATTTCAAATTTACTTTGAGCAATTTACTTTGTATATTTGCACTCCTAGTATTTGTCATGATGACTTAAGGTTTGCTTAGAGTTACATAGCTTTAGTGATCAAGCTAAGTAGTTGGGTGAAGTTGGGCCCTTGTTTAGAGTTTTTTATTTTGCAAGAAAATTAGAAAAATCCTAATTCACATCCCTCTTGGGCATCATGATCCTTTCAATTGGTATCAAAGTCATGTTGCTCCTAGTTTAGCTTAACCGCTAGAGTAACGATGTCCAATGGCGATGGACCTCCTCCCGCATTTGATGTTGACAATTTTCCTTATTGGAAAATTTGTATGGAAACTTATTTAGAGGCTATAGACATTGGAGTATATCGAGCCGCCACCCAAGCGTTCCCCCAACCTAGAGATGCCACAAATCTCTTGGGTGATGAAGTCAATTATGAGAAATGGAATGCAAAGGTGTAATACTCAAAAGTGTAATAAAGAGAATAGAGATAATATCAATAGTTTGTGGCCTCTACTATTCATTACGTGTGATCAAAACTAGTTAAAAGTGGATAAGTAGAACAAAGAACACATAATTAACATGTGCATCATGCTGGATCTTGCTTTGTGTGCACTTTGTGATGATATAAAAAAAATATATTGTAACATATGTTAGTACCTCAAATTCGAATTTAGGAGAATTAGGAAAATATGAAAAAGAGGAAAGATTACATAGTATAAAATAAATATATAAGTGAATTATTCCATATTGGTATGATTAAAGTCTACCTTTGATTTAAGTATAAAATTCACATCCAAATTTGAAGTTCAAATAGGGAATTGAAAATAAAAAGGAAATGTGAAAGAAATAGGAATAAGAAAAGAAAATAGAAAAAAGAAAAGGAGAAAATGCCAGAACTGGCTTTGGGCCGAATCTGCCCAGCCCAACTATGCGCGAAGTGCAGCCCAGCTCTCTCGCGCCCATCCACGCGCGCGGCTGATTTACGTGCGGGGCCCAACTGTCAACCTCCCGCGTGTCCCTGTGCTCACTGCGAACTGGGGCTCGTGTGTCATTCTCACCGTAGCCGCGTCAACCACCTGGGCGCAAGGCGCAGAGTCTCCCTCGTCGTTGAATCGGGCTCGCGTGATCCGCGGCTGGGCATCCGCGATTCCCTTCCCCAGCATGCCTATAAGCTCGTGGGAGGATCCTTGGTCTCCGCGTACTCACCCTCGCCTTTTGGACCGAGCCAACTCCACCAAAGTACTGTCGTCGGCCGCCTGTGCGCGTTGGGAGGAATCACCGCCGTGACCCGTCGCCGACGATTTCCACTGCCGTCGCCGTGGTTTGCCTCGGTATCGACCGGAAAAGCTTTAGCGGGTCATAGCGGTGGTGGCCGAAGGATCGGATTGGAGGAAGGACTTGGGGCGGCACCGGAATTTCACGCTGGAGCTCGGCGTCCGCCGCTGCTCGTGGTCGGCCTCGGCTACTTCTCGTTTGCAGGTAATAAGACCCTAGATGTACTCCTTTAGTCCTTCGCATGGGATAGCATTAGTCGGCGTGATTGGGAAGCCTAGGGCTTGGCTCGACCTCACTGGCCATGGCGCCGCCGCGGCAGCACGGGCGCCGCCGTGTCTGGCCACCAGGAAAGACTATGGCAGTAGTGATGCGTGGACCGTTGATCTGTTTAGCAACGACTAGGATTTGGTAAAGCCATATCGATTTGGGGATGAACCGTGAACCGTTAGATGTCGATCGGAGGGCTCAGGGTGGATCTCGGTTATTTAAAATCTGAGCCGTAGATCTAGCATCGGGTGGCTATTAATGAATACCGGTTCACTTTAATAGCCTTCTAATCTTGGTCGTCCACTTGCGATCCAACGGCTCAGATATGTAAGTAACCCTTCGCCGTGGCCATCTTGCTAAAGAGCCCCTGGGAAATCTGTAAATGGAACCCGCCGTCCAGGGGTATTGTACACTAAGTCTAGGAATAATTACCCGCGAGCCCCTGCACTTCTCAGTAAATGACGCCCAGTCCAGAGCTCATGAAAATCAATTAAATGAATTAGAAATTGGATTTTTAATATGAAAATAAACCCTAGAACTTGTATAAATAATAGAAAATCCATTTTTAGTCCAAATTGAGCCATTCCAGTTTCTAAAATTTTGTAATATTATTCTTTAACACTTAGAGTCACTGTTTTGTCATGAACTCTGTTAGAAAATTAATTTATCAGTTAATCCTATTTTAATCACATTAAATCTTAGGAAATTCATAACTTGAATTCTATAACTCCAAATTTAGTGATTCCAGTTCCTATGATCTCATTTTAATGTGTAGATTTTTACTGTGTATTTTATTTGCATGTTTGATGTGATGTTAATTTATGCTATACTATGTATGTATTGTGTTGATGCGAGTAGGCGAGCAAGCCACTGTGGAAACTGAGGTTCAACAAGTAGAAGTAGCTGAGCAGGAGCTCATTGAAGGCAAGTTGTGCCCTTGATCACTTCTTTTTACCCAGCCATGTTATGATTAATCATAATGATCTGCATAGGTTAATTTTGATGGGACCCAATAGGTTACCCTAGTTTGATTATCTTTATACCTTGTTACCACTGAACTTTTTGGGTAGTACTTGCTAGTGCTTTATGTGGTTTTGGGTATGAAGATACATTACTCATGATTATACTTTTGTTATCCGTTGTTATTTATCGTTCATGATAAGATCATTATGTTAATTGGAACATGGAGCGACCACCCGGGAAAACAGTGCTACCACAAGGGTATAATGGGACGCCCTTGGCTGATTAATTAGGAAAGCTAGTGGAGGACTACCTTACCCGAAAGGGGCAAGGGCAGTAGGGGAGTGGTCAGTGTAGGGAGGCCCTCGGGAGGATTTTGCTGTGATGGCGGTCCTGCAAGGGATTCCTGCATTGGAGCTTCCTATAAACTGTAGCGGGTTTTCTGAAGCTAGTGGAACTTTGTAAAGGCCTCGTAGTGTTACCCTGCCTCGCCTCCTCGGTAGAGGTGTATGGGAAGTCGCGATCCCTTGGCAGATGGTTAACATGACTTGTGGGTAAAGATGCGCAACCTCTGCAGAGTGTAAAACTGGTATACTAGCCGTGCTCACGGTCATGAGCAGCTCGGACCCTCACATGATTAATTTATGGAACTTAAATTCAATTTGTCATATGCATCGCATCGCAGGTGATGTTGTTACTTCTGTTCTACTATTTAATTGGGTTGGTATTTACTTATACTTAGTAACTGCTAATAAAATTTTGACCAACTTTAAAAGCAATGCTCAGCTCTAACCATCCTCTTTGGTAAGCCTTACACTTCACGTGAGCCCCCATCTTTGGCGAGTTCATTCACATTATTCCCCACAACTTGTTGAGCGATGAACGTATGTGAGCTCACTCTTGCTGTCTCACACCCCCCCCCCCCCCCCCCCCCACAGGTCAAGAACAGGTACCGCAGGATGAGGCGCATGGAGGATGCTGTGATGAGTTCGTGAGAGGTCTAGGTCGTCGTCTCCCAGTCAACTTTGGGTTGCTGGACCGTTGTCTCCTTATAATGTAATTATTTATATATTTTTGTATAGAACTCCTATTATGTAGTAAAGATGTGACATTTGATCCTGTGCCATGATTCATCATATGTGTGAGACTTGGTCCCAACACACCTGGTGATTATGTTCGCGCCCGGGCTTTGGACCCCTGAAACCCGGGTGTGACTGAAGTGGTATCAGAGGAATGTTGACTGTAGGACGAAACCTAGATAGAACTGGACAACCATTGTCTACTTTTCTTTGCTACTCTGATTCTTTTCTAAACTTTTCTTAATCTTTTCTCATCTATTTCCGCTTTACTCTGATTATTCTTACCTTTTCCTTCTAAAGACAAAAGTGGATTTCGCACTTTGAAATCCTATGCTTAAAGTGACTTTTAGGACTAGGAGACCTACTCTTAGGAACAAAAAAAACAAAACTATATTTTCTTTATATGTATCTAGGCACTTGACTGTTTGTTCTTATGATACTTGTTTGATTTGGATCTTTGATTGAGTGCGATGAGTTGTGGAGTAATGTCCACAATTACATCTGTATATACATATAGTAAAAAAATGTTAATAAAATAACTAGCCAACTTAGATTATCCCCCACTAAAATATATTAAGCTTAATAGATCCATCTTATCTTAAAAAAACTCTATTACCTTAGTGGATTCATCTTATCCTAACCACTTTACTTATCTCATCTTAATAGATCTAACTGACCTTAAAAGATTCTACCTTATCCTTATGGATTCATCTTACCCTAATAAGCATATTTACCCCACACTAGTAACAACTAGGATCTAATCCAAAATAATGAGATCTTAACTAGTCTAATCTAGTCATATCCAATCCCGATCCTATCTAATCTTATATGATCTAATCTAGTGTGAGTTACTTAATGCGGGTACAAAGGATTAGGCCATACTCCTAATTCACATCGGCCTAAATTGGTGACTTAGATCAACTCAGCCATACACAACAACTTGACCTATATAACAGGTTACATAACTTATCCACCCAATCTAGAAGCAAACAATCAAACTACATTCTAACTAATCTCATTCAACTTATAACTACCTACTAAACCAGCTACACTACCTACCAAGTCACTGCCTACAAATCTATCTTAACCTCTTACCCCTAACCTGGTTGAAGACATCAAGACCGGAGAAGAGAAGATCAACATCGACAAGGAAGGATATGAATAGAATCAGAACTTCAGATGAATCAAGATCCACCATTCAAGATGAAGTCTTTTCTTGCCCTGCCTTTATTGCCTCAACCTATCCTTGCTCTAACCAAATCTTGTCTACTAGATGGCCAGAAATAAATGATGCTAATGCTTTTCTAATCACATGTTAATCAGTATTAAAGACAAAAAAAAGACTCTTAAATTTTGAACCTAAAATCTCAATTGCAAACCATTCTTTCTCATCCCTTTTCTTACTAATCTCGAGGACGAGATTATTTTTAAGGGGGTAGGATTTGTAATACTCAAAAGTGTAATAAAGAGAATAGAGATAATATCAATAGTTTGTGGCCTCTACTATTCATTACGTGTGATCAAAACTAGTTAAAAGTGGATAAGTAGAACAAAGAACACATAATTAACATGTGCATCATGCTGGATCTTGCTTTGTGTGCACTTTGTGATGATATAAAAAAATATATTGTAACATATGTTAGTACCTCAAATTCGAATTTAGGAGAATTAGGAAAATATGAAAAAGAGGAAAGATTACATAGTATAAAATAAATATATAAGTGAATTATTCCATATTGGTATGATTAAAGTCTACCTTTGATTTAAGTATAAAATTCACATCCAAATTTGAAGTTCAAATAGGGAATTGAAAATAAAAAGGAAATGTGAAAGAAATAGGAATAAGAAAAGAAAATAGAAAAAAGAAAAGGAGAAAATGCCAGACCTGGCTTTGGGCCGAATCTGCCCAGCCCAACTATGCGCGAAGTGCAGCCCAGCTCTCTCGCGCCCATCCGCGCGCGCGGTTGATTTACGTGCGGGGCCCAACTGCCAACCTCCCGCGTGTCCCTGTGCTCACTGCGAACTGGGGCCCGTGTGTCATTCTCACCGTAGCCGCGTCAACCACCTGGGCGCAAGGCGCGGAGTCTCCCTCGTCGTTGAATCGGGCTCGCGTGATCCGCGCCTGGGCATCCGCGATTCCCTTCCCCAGCATGCCTATAAGCTCGTGGGAGGATCCTTGGTCTCCGCGTACTCACCCTCGCCTTTTGAACCGAGCCAACTCCACCAAAGTACTGTCGTCGGCCGCCTGTGCGCGTTGGGAGGAATCACCGCCGTGACCCGTCGCCGACGATTTCCACTGCCGTCGCCGTGGTTTGCCTCGGTATCGACCGGAAAAGCTTTAGCGGGTCATAGCGGTGGTGGCCGAAGGATCGGATTGGAGGAAGGACTTGGGGCGGCACCGGAATTTCACGCTGGAGCTCGGCGTCCGCCGCTGCTCGTGGTCGGCCTCGGCTACTTCTCGTTTGCAGGTAATAAGACCCTAGATGTACTCCTTTAGTCCTTCGCATGGGATAGCATTAGTCGGCGTGATTGGGAAGCCTGGGGCTCGGCTCGACCTCACCGGCCATGGCGCCGCCGCGGCAGCACGGGCGCCGCCGTGTCTGGCCACCAGGAAAGACTATGGCAGTAGTGACGCGTGGACTGTTGATCTGTTTAGCAACGGCTAGGATTTGGTAAAGCCATATCGATTTGGGGATGAACCGTGAACCGTTAGATGTCGATCGGAGGGCTCAGGGTGGATCTCGGTTATTTAAAATCTGAGCCGTAGATCTAGCATCGGGTGGCTATTAATGAATACTGGTTCACTTTAATAGCCTTCTAATCTTGGCCGTCCACTTGCGATCCAACGGCTGAGATCTGTAAGTAACCCTTCGTCGTGGCCATCTTGCTAAAGAGCCCCTGGGAAATCTGTAAATGGAACCCGCCGTCCAGGGGTATTGTACACTAAGTCTAGGAATAATTACCCGCGAGCCCCTGCACTTCTCAGTAAATGACGCCCAGTCCAGAGCTCATGAAAATCAATTAAATGAATTAGAAATTGGATTTTTAATATGAAAATAAACCCTAGAACTTGTATAAATAATAGAAAATCCATTTTTAGTCCAAATTGAGCCATTCCAGTTTCTAAAATTTTGTAATATTATTCTTTAACACTTAGAGTCACTGTTTTGTCATGAACTCTGTTAGAAAATTAATTTATCAGTTAATCCTATTTTAATCACATTAAATCTTAGGAAATTCATAACTTGAATTCTATAACTCCAAATTTAGTGATTCCAGTTCCTATGATCTCATTTTAATGTGTAGATTTTTACTGTGTATTTTATTTGCATGTTTGATGTGATGTTAATTTATGCTATACTATGTATGTATTGTTTTGATGCGAGTAGGCGAGCAAGCCACTGTGGAAACTGAGGTTCAACAAGTAGAAGTAGCTGAGCAGGAGCTCATTGAAGGCAAGTTGTGCCCTTGATCACTTCTTTTTACCCAGCCATGTTCTGATTAATCATAATGATCTGCATAGGTTAATTTTGATGGGACCCAATAGGTTACCCTAGTTTGATTATCTTTATACCTTGTTACCACTGAACTTTTTGGGTAGTACTTGCTAGTGCTTTTATGTGGTTTTGGGTATGAAGATACATTACTCATGATTATACTTTTGTTATCCATTGTTATTTATCGTTCATGATAAGATCATTATGTTAATTGGAACATGGAGCGACCACCCGGGAAAACAGTGCTACCACAAGGGTATAATGGGACACCCTTGGCTGATTAATTAGGAAAGCTAGTGGAGGACTACCTTACCCGAAAGGGGCAAGGGCAGTAGGGGAGTGGTCAGTGTAGGGAGGCCCTCGGGAGGATTTTGCTGTGATGGCGGTCCTGCAAGGGATTCCTGCATTGGAGCTTCCTATAAACCGTAGCGGGTTTTCTGAAGCTAGTGGAACTTTGTAAAGGCCTCGTAGTGTTACCCTGCCTCGCCTCCTCGGTAGAGGTGTATGGGAAGTCGCGATCCCTTGGCAGATGGGTAACATGACTTGTGGGTAAAGATGCGCAACCTCTGCAGAGTGTAAAACTGGTATACTAGCCATGCTCACGATCATGAGCAGCTCGGACCCTCACATGATTAATTTATGGAACTTAAATTCAATTTGTCATATGCATCGCATCGCAGGTGATGTTGTTACTTCTGTTCTACTATTTAATTGGGTTGGTATTTACTTATACTTAGTAACTGCTAATAAAATTTTGACCAACTTTAAAAGCAATGCTCAGCTCTAACCATCCTCTTTGGTAAGCCTTACACTTCACGTGAGCCCCCATCTTTGGCGAGTTCATTCACATTATTCCCCACAACTTGTTGAGCGATGAACGTATGTGAGCTCACTCTTGCTGTCTCACACCCCCCCCACACAGGTCAAGAACAGGTACCGCATGATGAGGCGCATGGAGGATGCTGTGATGAGTTCGTGAGAGGTCTAGGTCGTCGTCTCCCAGTCAACTTTGGGTTGCTGGACCGTTGTCTCCTTATAATGTAATTATTTATATATTTTTGTATAGAACTCTTGTTATGTAGTAAAGATGTGACATTTGATCATGTGCCATGATTCATCATATGTGTGAGACTTGGTCCCAACACACCTGGTGATTATGTTCGCGCCCGGGCTTTGGACCCCTGAAACCCGGGTGTGACAAAAGGCCAAAAACACTCTTTTTAGGGGCATTTGCAAGGATGTTTTCAATAGAGTAAGAAATCATAACAATTCTCATGCTATATTGTCGGATATTTGTGCATTACATGAATGAACTAAGAGTGAGCATGAGGAGAGATATCATATTGCTATGAGAAAGTTAAATTCTTTTGAAATGCTTCCAAATGAAAATGCAAATGTTATGTACTCACATCTCAATATTCTTGTAGAGGAAGTAAATGGCTTATGACTCACACAAATTTCACAACCGGATGTTGTGAGGAAGATTCTTAGTGTGTTGGCCATTGAGAAGTACAACCACATCGTCACCGTGCTTAACCAAATGGATATTTCCACCGCCACACCAACTCAAATATTGGGAAAAATCAATGATCATGAAATGTACATGCACACAATGATAAAGATGGCTCTTCTTCCAAGAAGAAAGATTTGGCGCTCAAAGCAAATCAAGAGAAGAAGGGGTCGTGAAGTGAATTTTAATATATTTTGTTCATATGCCTCACTTTGGGCTTTGGTATCTAAAGGGGTTTACCTTTGACCTTGTTGGATATTCTGATGAGATTATGCCGGGTGCAAGGTAGATAGGAAGAGCACATCAGGGACATGTCAGTTTTTAGGGAGGTCCCTAGTGTCCTAGAGCTCTAAAAAGCAAAATTTTGTTGCCCTATCCACCACCGAGGCTGAATACATTACCACAGGTCATTGTTGTGTGCAATTGCTTTGGATGAGGCAAACACTTAGAGACTTTTGCTACAATCTTAGCAAAGTCTCACTCCTATGTAATAATGAGAACGCAATCCGCTTGATGGATAATCTTGTTGAACACAGCCACACAAAGCACATAGACATCCGATATCACTTCTTGGGAGACCACCAACAAAGGGGAGATATCGAAATAGACCATGTTAGCACTATCACCAGCTAGCCGACCAAGCCTTTAGATGAGAGGAGTTTTGTGAGTTGCATAGTGAACTTAGAGCCTGTTTGGTGGGCCGGCTCGGGCGCCACACCGTGCCACACTCCGGCTGCCGCGGGTGTGGCGCCCAAATCGACCGCCGCATGTGTGGCGCGCTGGGGCGCCTACGGCAGCTGTCCAAACAGGCCTTTAGTATCTTGGATCCGTGGAACTTGGGTTGATTTATATCATACATAATTTATATGCCTTTGATCATGTTGTTTATGATTTATTTCCTATTCTTGCATATTTTGGTGTTCAAGTTGTAGAATGTCATCCCTGGACCTCACGCGTCCAAGTGTAATAATGCACATATTTTGGAGGGAGGATATGCTACAACTTGACCCTTTTGAGACTACAATTTGCTTGAGTTGACCATGTGTAGTCTTAAATGTGGATTCAAACGAAAAAGGTGAATTTAGACAAAGGAAGACGCTTCCACTTCATAAATGGTATCAAGGCTCTTTGTTTCAAACCCCCTTTATTTCTCATTGCTTTTGGCTTTCATTCGCTATTTTGGTGTGGTAATGGGGTTAGGCCACTTAGTTTATCCGTTTTGGTGCTTAATGCCAAAGGGGGAGAAATTAAAGGCCAAAGAAACTGAATCGACCACCATTTGAGTTTTAAACATTTTTTAACTTTAAACTTGTGTTTTTTATTCAAAACCCTCATGATAGCAAAGAGGTGCCCTGTTATTGTGAAATTTGTTCTCTTATGGGGGAGAAATTTATCTTATGAGAAAAGGGGAGAAATTGGTGTTTGATCAAAGAAGTCTTTAAAACTGGTTTGATTTTTAAAACCCAAATGTTTTTTACTTAGTAGTAATAAAAAAGTTGAAAATGGTTCTGATTGCAAAATAAAAAACAAGTGGTGGCTAAGTGATTCAAATATGCCAAATCAGTTGACAAATTCATTTGTTTCAGTTTGAACTTCAAATTGTAACTGTTGAGTCATTGCTTTAAGTTAGTCAATCTTTAATTGCTTTAGGTGTGTTGGCATAAATCACCAAAATGAGGGAGATTGAAAGGGAAATGGACTAGATAGCCATTTCTACCTGTTTTGGTGATTAAGTGTCCAACACACCAACATGGACTAACATGTTTGGTATGAGTATGAGCACAGGTCTACTTGAAGGCAATTTGAAGGTGAGTCCTAAAGAGCTAAAATAGAGGCTAGAAAGTGCAACTTTCGGTAAAATGGTAAAACCATGAGGTTCGAGTACTTAGATAAGTTGCATGTGCCTAATACTATGTTTCTAGCACTTTTGTTTGATCTTTAACTCTATTCTATGAGAAAGTGCTTTTAGGACTTAGTTTGAGCCAAAATACAAATCCTGGTGAAGGACCAAGTAAAAGGTGATTTCTCTACACTTAGTCAATTGGATTATGTGTTAATTATGTTTATCTAAGTTGTAGGGAAGCTTCCAAGAATAGCCAAAAAGTTTTGGAGGAGTTAGGCTCAAAAGAGCCTTACTTTGGGTTGTTCTGGACCTCATCGGACCGGTCTGGTGGTGCACCAGACTAGGTCCACAAGGGCCTAGAACTTAACCGTTGGGCAGCTTGCCGCACCGGACCGTGTCCGTGTGCATCAGACCGCCAGTACAGCCAAACTTCGCAGTCTCGAGTTTTTATTTTAAAAATCACTGGACCGTCTACAGTAACCGGTCCGGTGGTGCACTACCTCTTTAACGGCTCTCTCCCACGGGCGTGCGCTGGCCAACAATGAGCAAACGTGGCACTCGATCCAAAGGTGCACCGGACCAGTCCGATGCTAGTCAGTTAAGGAAGGGCGCTACTCTGATCACGGGGGGGGGGGGGGGGGGGGGGGTGGACTGTTCCCGATCCGGTGCCCCCGTGGATAGAAATATTTCAACTTCTTTTAGATGCAAGGAGCAATGGCTATGAAGCTGCCTTGGGCTATAAAAAGGACCCCATGACGCACTCCTTCAACACCCAATACCAAGAGTTGTACTTCAATCCGACACAATGCCACAACACACTCTAGCAATTATAGTGAGATCCGAGTGCAGTCTTCGAGCCGTTGTTTGTAACTCTGTGTGTTTGCGTTGTTTTGATCTAGTTCTTGTGTTGTGTGGTTGGTTTTGGCTCTTGTGTGTGTACTCTCTTCCCTCTCTTGTGTTGTGATCTAAGTTGTAACTCTGATTTTTGTGTACGGTTGTAAGAGACTCCAATTTGTGGAGATCCCTTGCGACAGGGATATAAGTGATATAAGGAAGACTGTGGCACTCAAGTTGATCACATGATTACTTGAGAGGGGTTGAGTGCAACCTTTGTCCATTAGGACACCACACCGTGGAGTAGGAAAGCATTTGAGGCTTGGTCGAACCACGACAAAAATCACCATGTATTGCGTGCTTAATTCTTTGTGATTTTTCTTTCTCTTCATAAATTCTCTAAATTCACTTGTAATATTGTTTTTAGTCTATTTCATATCTTGAAACGGCAATCAAGTGAATATTACTTTCTCTCTTCTTCTGTCTTCAAACTTGGTTTAGTTTTGCACTAACTTCGAATCTGGACCAAGTTTGTGTTTGAAGTTGTGTTTTATCAAGATCACCTATTCACCCCCGTCTAGGTGCTCTCACACTTGCTCGAGTAAACTTGGTAGTCCTTTTAATTTCCTTGTCATTCTGTCACTAAAACCCTTAAAAGGTTGATTGCACTTATAGTTTGTTTGGGTAATTCTCCACAAAGTGCCAATCTCATAAAAAACAAAGCAATCCTTTTTCATTGATGTGTTTTATATGGTTGGTGAATATGATGTCTTTAGTTATAATGGGCATGCCCTTAGACCAAATCTTACCAATCATCTTCTTCACACGTCTAATTAATTTTACCACTTCTTCATCATTGAGGGAGTAGATGGAAGCTTCATCTTGATTATATTCATTCTCCTTCTCATCTTCATCTTCATCTTCATCTTCTATCTCACTTGAACTTGAGCTCGATTTAACCTTCTTGCCCTTCTACTTATTCTTCTTATGTTCTTTGCATGAGATAACAATGTGAAAGAGAAATGTGTCCTTAGGCCATTTTTATATTGTTTTGGTGATTAGATGCACAACACACTATGTGAGAACTAACAAAATGTTGAGCAAAGGTATATCTAGATGGATCAAGTATGAAGGTAAGTTCTAGACACTTAGTCATTTGTGTTATGTGCTAAACATGCTTGTCTGAGAGCCAGGAACTTAATTAAGTCAAGTCTAAAGGGAGCAAAAGGAGTTAAGCTGAAACTACCAGACTTGCACCAGTTGCCGGTGCACCGGAACTTGTCCGGTGCCTAGGCTGGTGCAGCGACGAACTCGCTGCTCTCGGGAATCGCCAAGGACGCTAAGCTAAAATTCACCGGACCGTCCGGTGTGCCAACAGCGTCCGCACCAACGGTCGGCAGTGCGATCAGCGCGCAATCAACGGGCGACGCGTGGCTAGAGCCAACGATCACCAGGCCACACTGGACTGTCCGGTGTGCCAAGGAGACCGTGGCTGCAACGGTCGGCTTCGCCAAACAAGGAAAGAAATCGTGCACTGTTCATGTCCGGTGGGTGCACCGGACTGTCCGCTGCGCCCACGGATAGAAGGCAAGAATTTTCTACCAAATGGAGTTCCAACGGCTCCTAACTGCCTTAGGGCTATAAAAGGGACACTTAGGCGCATGGAGAAGTACACCAAGCCTCTATTGAACATCCTAAGACGCCTAGACTCCGCAAGCACGCATATGATTCGTTGTGTTCAAGATTTGAGCACTTGTTGAGCTATGAACTCGCTGCGCTGTGTTTGTGTGCTTGTTTCTTGACTTGTGTACGTTGTGTTGCTGCGACTCTAGCGCTTTTGTGTGTTTCTATTCTCTCCCTTACTCTTGCGGTTTTATTGTGATCAATATTGTAAGGGTGAGAGGCCCCAACTTGTGGAGATTCCTCACAAAGGGAAACATCTGCTATAAGGAAGAAAATCGTGGTACTCAAGGTTGATCATTGGATCACTTGAGAGTGATTGAGTGTAATCCTTGACCGAAGGAGGTCACCACAACGTGGAGTAGGCATTGGTCGAACCACGGGGTAAAATCACCGTGTCTCTTGTGCCACTTTTCATTGTGATTTATTTCTTTCTTAGAGTTTCCACTTAATCACTTGTGCTATTGTTCATAAGTTCAATACTCATTCTAAAGGAACAATCAAGTGAAGAGTTCTCTCTATATTCATAGCACCTTGGTTTTGACTTCACTAACATTTCATAAACCAAGTTTGTGTTGTTTAAGTGTTGAATTCTACAGGATCACCTATTCACCCCCCTCTAGGTGCTCTCACAATGTTTTTATTGCTTGATGAAGATGCTTCTTGACCCATATTCTTTGACATTTCAAATGCCATAGTCTTCCTGATGACAATGTTAAGGTCATCATGCCCAAATCTTCTTTAAAATATAGCATTAGAGCCCTTTTATAAGCTCTACAAAAGTACCATTAGAAACACTACATAGGACACACATTCTTATATAAAAAGTGATTGAAATCTTTCCAACTATTGTTTGTGGACAATGACTGATGGTGGATGTGAAATGAGACCTGTCGGTGCAACTAGTTAGGTAAATCTGAGTAGCATCCTAACCCTAGCGTAGTATATCCTAATAGAGCCATAGGTCCACTAGAACTATCTAGGGGAAAAGAAAAGTGGAAAGAAAGGCAAGCCCACAACTACACCCATCAACACATGTCGTCTTTATACAAACGATTGAATCATTCCTGATGATGATAGTGGTGGATGTGAAATGAAACCTGTATGTGCATATATGGCAAGTAAACCTAAGCAATAGCCTTCACGGTAGCCAATAAAACTGCATACCCACAAAAACCATTAGATGGAAAGGAAATTTTTGGGTGGAAAGAAAGACAGACCTATTGGGGATTTCACCATAGATAAACATGCTTCTATATAATTTAGGGTTAACTAATGATCATTTGTTATTAATATGAGCTTGTAGAATTGACTTTGCGTTAGTCAAAGCAACATAAGTGACAAAAAGAGCGAAGACTCCGACACTCACCCTAACGTTTAGTCAACGAAGGAAAGTCACACGAAGCATTTGGATGAAAATCAGGCACGAAGTCACAACGAAAAAGAACTATGGGTCTATTTGGTTCGCTACCTAACTTGTCACACTTTGCCTAACTTTTATGTCTAAGGTTAGTTCTTCAATTCGAACGACTAACCTTAGGCAAAGTATGTTGTAGTTAGGCACGAACCAAACATGCCTATCTCTAAGCCAACAAGAGAAGAAGTTAAAGGGTATGTTTGGTTCAGTTTTTTCTGACCAGCTTTTCTGAGAATCTGGCTGTGGGGAGAATCTGGCTGTAGAGAATCTGAGTATCATTAGGATTAATTGTGGAGGAAGATAAAGGTGTCCATAAGACTCAGGATGTAGAAAGTGACGGATTCCTACTATTGCAACGACTCAACCGATTATGTGTTTATGTTGATTTTGAATGGTTTTTACCCAAACAAATTTTATAGAAGCTGACTGAAAAGCTGAGCGTTTGGTAGTCCGCAGTAGCTTTTGATGGCCAGAAGCTCAAAAAGCTGAAACAAACAGGGGCAAAGAATCCTTCTAGACGTTTCGATATATTCGTGAAAACTAACCCTTCACGAGGACGGGTTGATAAAGATAAACGATGACCATATTATCCTCATATAAATAAATTATTGTGACCTTATAGTTTAAAGGTAGGAAAAATATTTTTATATGAATTATGAAGATGTGGAGCTAAACATGGAAAAATTGTCCAATACAGATTATTCTCTTGGGTAGTACAGTTTCACGCCATTTCTACAAACGATTGAAATCAGCTTGACTCTTACATGTGGACAACCGGTAGACCCTGACACCGTGAGTTTAATAAAACCACATTTCTATGACAACCATCTTAATAAAAAAAAAACCCCACCGAAGCCGAAAAAGAAAAATCCTCGCCGACGTTCCTCACCACGGCGACGGCCACCGCGACCTCGGCCCCGACGTTGCCTACGGCAGCCACCATGTCGGCGAGCTCCGTTGTCCCCACGCTGCTGCCAGATGAGCGGCCCGACATCCTCTCACTGCTCGACGCCGCCGCCCGCCCGCTCGCCGACGTCGTCGCCGACTTCCTTGCTCGGTTCCCCCGCGAGCGCCGCCTCCGTGTCTGCGGCGCCCTCTGCTTCCTCCTCGAGGCAAGCTACGCCACGCCGCGCCTTTCCCTCTTTCCCGCTTGCTGAGCCTCCCTCCAGCTTTTCTCTTGCTTGTTTTCCTTTCGTCAGGATTGGGCGGGGGCTTTGGCGGCGGGACACGGATCGGGGGTTAGCTTGAGTTGGTTGGGTTAGGGTTTGTGCTAGCTATTGAGATTCGGTGGGTTTTGCTTTCTTGCGGCGGCTGGGGGCACTGCTTTAGCCGGGGTCGACGCGCGAATCGGGATGAGTTACGCTACTGCATCTTTGCGATTTCACTTTCTGATCGCGGTTTAGGCTTCGGATGGAGTGTTGGATGGTTTGATCGAGCTGATATTTGTGGGTTGTTGGAGATCATTGACTCGCCATCTTTCGGTTTTGCTGGGGGCGCCTTCTGGTTTTTGAATCTTTTGACCTGGAATGGATCGCTGGACATGTAGATTTAGGACTATTTATTCGGTCTTTCCTAGTTTGAGGCTAAGTTTCTTCGTTTTTCTGTGTGGCTTCGTGGGGTTAGCTCGATCATTTTTGTTTGGATTTGTACTCGTTGGGAATTTCATACGATTCTTGACCTTTTCCTCTGCTCTTCGTCACTGAGGTTTGGGGTTGTAGTTCATGGTAAACTCAAACCGAACTTCAGCAATGCGTGATTTATCACTTGTAGGATACCGTCAGGTCAAAAAATGTATAGAACTTGATCAAACTCTTTTTCCATAGTCTCATGTAGCACAATGAGCATTCCTTCCTAGCTTAGTTACATCAATAGTGTGAGCAAGAGGACGCATAACAGTTCTGGACTTGAGGATTCACTTGTTTGTTAGTATTGATTAAATGGATCGTCACCTTATTGAACGTGCTTCTATTGGTTCATGCAACCTGAAAGCAGAATCTATATAATTTTCTTATTTCTTGTAGTAAATAGTACCAAACTGCTGGTGTAAGTATGGCCTATTTCAGTTTGATCTATCACCGTCTGGTTATAGAATTAAGGAAAGACTAGCATATTTGGTTCACGTGTCATTTTTTTTAAGAATAATGTGCAACCTTGGTAGTCCATGAAGAGCAATTTGAAGTTTACACATAGGATTTGACTTTGTTCTTTAATTGTACCATTTTAAAGGAACATTTAATCGATTGTTTTCATCTCCTATAACGGTGAATCATGGGTCGTGTTCAGTTCTTTTATGCCCCTTTGCAAAAAAAAGGCTTGCAACTTGATTGTTGTTCTCTTCCAAGGCTCAATAGTTTTGAGAGGAATCAATTTTCCTTACAGAACATGTCAAATTTCTCCATGCACCATGCCACGACAAAAAAACATTTAGGGGTGAAATGAAGAATAGACTGAATAGTGCAGTTAGAGTTGTGTCGATGTTCCACTAATTGATTTCATGCTATAGCTGATTTAGTGGGTTACAACAGTGCTGAAAATGTTGGGCAGTTTAGTGCTACAGAACCTTTCATGTACTGATAATCGCCCATGTTTGGTCTGCTGTCCTGCAGGAGACAATGCACTGCACTATTGATTTCTGAACCAAATTATGCTGTGACAGTAGTAGTTGGTGTTATCACGTGCATTCTCCTTAATAACATCATATCTGCACCTCACATTCGCAAATTTTTAGGGATACTATTTACCTACCGTCAGTTCATTTTGTAAGTTGGGTCTGCTCTGTTCACTTTAAGGTTCTAGATCCATATTTGCTTTCACTGGAATAGTGCTACAAATCTGATATATCATGTCGCCCTTCGATTAGGACAAGATGATGCTCCATCCTACTGGCCGGTTAATTGCATTTGCAATTCTTCATCAGAGTTATTCGCCGCAGACAGCAAATCCATATATTCCTATATTGTTAAATGTAAGTGGTAAACCTTGTCAATTCTGTGATTTTGTTTATGATGGAAGGATTAACATTTTCTCTATTTAGCGTAGTAAAAAAAACTAATGCGCAAAATTGCAATATTCTTCCATATGTTTCATGCTTGACTCGACTGGACTATATTTTACATTTCCCCAACTCCCACATCTATGGCACTGGTACCAAACACATATCTGGATTGCTAGTATTCACTTCAGTTTTTAATCTAGTACTGAAGTTTGCGTGTGAGGGCATTCTTCTTTCAGGAGATACTTATGCAGATCAAAAGTTTAGTGGTCTACATTATTCTGATGGGGAATCGGTCTGCTGAAAATTTCTGTGTTTTATTGTACATCGTCTTTCTTCTACAAAACCTCAGCTCCCATTTGGCCAAGATTCGCCTCTATGTTCTAGTAGCATATATAAGCTGGATCCTTGCATTCTGTGCTACCCACTTGACAATCTAGAGCCACACAGTGGGTTTCTTATTTTATGTTGACCTCCAAGCTCTATCACTGGAATCTGTTTTTGTTATTGTAAACTTAGGGTCTTATTGGATTCATGCTTTAGCTGAACCAAACAACTAGACCTTGGAGCCTTGTATATTAGGTCTTTAGAGCATCTCCAACAATGCCTCAAACTAGTGCCTCAAATTGAAATATGGGGCTCTACACAGGAAAAACGACTCCAACAGTGCCCTATTTCATAAATTTTTGTCAAAAAACTATAGGGCACCCTCTCAAGTGACTCAAATATACTACACCGTAGTGGGCTGCCCTATAATCTAGATTTGGGGCTTTACTGTTGGAGCGAGGTGTTTTGTTGGTGCCCTAAATTCTATAAAATATACTTATTTTCAAATTATAGGGCATTTTTATAGGTCACGTTGTTGGAGATGCTCTTATAGGAATAGCATAAATAATTGTTTTTTTATCTAACCATTTTTTAAACCAATTGGATCAGTGATCAATCAATTTTGCCTCTATTATATTTCTTGAATTGTAGCAGCAATTTCTTAGTGCCATTATTTTCTTGTAAAGATTAAATAAGGTGTCAGGGCCTAAGGGGGCCCATGGAGGGGCTGCGGTAGCAACAGACATGGGCCCTCCAAGGGAGATTAGATAAGGATAGTTAGAGATAAGAATAGAAGATTAGTTGAGATTATTTAGAAGATTAGTTGAGATTATCTAGGAAGGTTATCAGTTAGTTTGTTGAGAGTTTTTAGGAGAGTTTTAAGGAGATAAGGATCTCTAGCTAGATAGGGGCGGCCAACTGGCCTATTTATGTAATCAATGGATGAGAAATAAAGTAGGCAAGAATTAGAAGGGAGAAACCCTCCTCTTGCTCGGCCGTGGGCAGAGGCCCTCGGCCGACGTTCCTGCCCATCGATACCCCTCTCCAATCCCTCACCGATCTAGCGACCATAACATCTGGTATCGGAGAGGGGTATCGATGGGCAGGAACGTCGGCCGAGGGCCTCTGCCCACGGCCGAGCAAGAGGAGGGTTTCTCCCTTCTAATTCTTGCCTACTTTATTTCTCATCCATTGATTACATAAATAGGCCAGTTGGCCGCCCTATCTAGCTAGAGATCCTTATCTCCTTAAAACTCTCCTAAAAACTCTCAACAAACTAACTGATAACCTTCCTAGATAATCTCAACTAATCTTCTAAATAATCTCAACTAATCTTCTATTCTTATCTCTAACTATCCTTATCTAATCTCCCTTGGAGGGCCCATGTCTGTTGCTACCGCAGCCCCTCCATGGGCCCCCTTAGGCCCTGACACTACACCCCTCCTGGACAAGCAGCTCGTCCTCGAGCTGCAGCATGACGGGTGCTCAAAGACCGAGTCTACTTGACCCAAAACTAGACACCTAGAAGACAAGCCTTTTACATCTCGGCTTATCTTATTATTCCGAATCTGATTTTTTTGACCCCATAAGAAAAGGCGGACACCCTCCGCGCATTGGACTTGCACGTGTGCAGCCACCTGGATCCCATGGACGCCATCTAGACGAAAGGGGAGCACATGGACGGGCACCTGGAATAGGTCGCAACAATAACCAGCGGAGGCGCCCTCGTGGCGGCCGGTAGCGGAATGTGGTAGCGCTAAATAGTGCGCCCTTGCCGATGACGAGGGGAGTGCCTTCCTTACCGCCGTTGCCGTAGAGTTGAAGTTCGTCGCCCGCGGGACACGTAACATGCTCGCACTTGGAGATAGCGGCCCGGAGCCGTTGCTGATGGCCGTCCGACAGGGTGAGGTCGCGCCCCCGTGTGCCGAGGTCAACCGTCACCAAGGCTGCCTCGAGCATCTGTCGGCGCATCTCCCGCACTCTCCGTCGTGCAAGGAAGCCACGAGCAGCAGCTTGTATGCCCACAGCCGCCGACGTCTGGAGCTGTGCGGACAACGCCAGCTGGTGCTGCTCATGTTGCACTGCTACCTTGATTTGCAGTAGCCCTTGCTCAACCTTCTGGAGCGTGGCTTGCATCTTTGCGAGATCAGCCCTTATGTTGGTCCACAAGTCTCCCATCGATGGAGCTGATGATTGCTGAGCCGTGGCTGCCCCTAGTGGCGTCGCCCATGGGGACGGAGACGCCGTCAACGAAGATGATGTGATGAAATTTGGCGTTGTCCGTGGAGATGGGCACGCCGGCGTCCAGGATGTGGTGACAAAATTGGCAGGCGATGCTGCCCATGGAGATGGGGACACCGGTTGCCAGGATGGCGTGACGAAGGTGGCATACGGCGCAGCCCATGGAGATGAGGACGTTAGTTGCCAGGACGGCGTGACGAAGGTGACATGCGGCGCGGTCCATGGAGATGGGGACGCCGGTTGCCAGGATGACGCCGCGAAATTGGCAGCAGAAGCCATGGGATCAGATCGAAACCCAAGCTAGCCGATACCAGATGTTATGGTCGCTAGATCGGTGAGGGATTGGAGAGGGGTATCGATGGGCAGGAACGTCGGCCGAGGGCCTCTGCCCACGGCCGAGCAAGAGGAGGGTTTCTCCCTTCTAATTCTTGCCTACTTTATTTCTCATCCATTGATTACATAAATAGGCCAGTTGGCCGCCCCTATCTAGCTAGAGATCCTTATCTCCTTAAAACTCTCCTAAAAACTCTCAACAAACTAACTGATAACCTTCCTAGATAATCTCAACTAATCTTCTAAATAATCTCAACTAATCTTTTATTCTTATCTCTAACTATCCTTATCTAATCTCCCTTGGAGGGCCCATGTCTGTTGCTACCGCAGCCCCTCCATGGGCCCCCTTAGGCCCTGACATAAGGCCAGTTCACATTTTGGATGGATTTCTATATTCAAATTAATCATGTATTCCTCAATTACTGCTCATCGTTTGGTTCCATGTTTGAGAGCCTGTTTGTAGCTTTGATTAATACTTATTTATACCATCTGAGTCCTTATCCCTTTCAACTGTGGTTATAGTCGCGCAGAAACATAACTCATTACTTTCTTTCATCATTTAGCATCACACTGAAAAATCGAATATTGCAACATTTTTTGCTACTTCTCTATGGTTCTTGAGATCTAATTATTGCAATGTCTTCTGGGTGGACTAAATATTTTTCATGCTTGATGCGTTGGTTTCATGTGTTGATCTACAGGCAGCCTGTGATGAAACGTCAGAGAAATCAGAACGGGCGTTTGTCCAACTATTATTGACTTCATCTAGTGGAAATAGTAATAACGAGGTCTTTTCTCTTTCTTTGAATTCTAAACATGAGTCAACATATAGTGGGGCATAGAATGACAATTTCATAGGGATTATGCTCTCCTTTCCTATGCTGACATGCATCTATTGATTAAGGGTCATTAGGTATCCCTACTGTGAAAGTTTATATAATATGCAATCAATAGCTTGGACATTGTTTTTTCATTTATTGATTCTGAGGAAGGAATCTGCAAAATGTGTATTTAGCTAATTTCTGTAGTGATTTTTGTTTCTCAGGTCCTGAATCAGTCTGCCCTTGATTACATAAATGGATCTGTTTCAGCATCTCAGGTGGGCTTTTGATTAGGTAAACATTTTTTGTTTTGGTCGAGTATGATTATTTATGTGCTCATCTATTTGTATAGGTCTTTTTGCCTCGGGAACAACTTGAGAAGCAATACTGCAGTACTGGTGTACATTCCTCGCCTCAGACTAGTAGTTTCACAGCTCCTGCAGTTAGAAGTGCTATACCAGATCCAGACGTCCGTCAAAGTTGTGCAAATTCATCAGAGTATGTAGGCTCATGTACAGCCCCTTATCTAAATTGATATTTCTTGTGAGGTCCTTGGAGTTCATTTGTCCATTTTCTTTCCTTTATTTATTGCTTCCTAACCTTATAAGGTCTTCGATATCACCACCTGGAAGCAAACAGAAATCTGCGTCTGATGATAGAGATACTACTATTTCTGTTTTACTCGAAGACATACCAGGGGGGAGGTTGGGTCCGCAATGGATTCGGCCCACACCCCCAAGACTTCCTTTATTTGATGGGGAGGTAAAATTACTCAGTCAGAAGTTGCATTTTAATGCCAGTTTTCTTTCTAAATATAACTTCTATTGTAATCAACATACAGCTACAATGGCTGAACCCTGACAATAACCACGAGCTATTATGGGATTATAGCATGTGTGCTGACACGAATCGAGGGGCTGCTATCCGAGATTTGATTGCAAGAGCCTTAAAAGGTCCACTTGCACCTATTCAACAGGAGGTTCACTGCTACATTCTAATATTTCTTCAAGATCATGATGACTATTTTTATCAAATTGCTTGTTCCTATGACTAGGATTTCTTTTCCTCTTGTTTCCTTATGATAATTTTATAGCCACATTGCTGGATAAATTTATGGCACCTAGGTTTTATCTCCCCTTTTTCCTGACATTCATTGGTACATAAGAGGTTCCAATGATACATGCCTAATTTGTTCACAGTTTCTTGCAGCAAGTCGTAGTAGAACTGGCAAAGGATCCTAAACTGGTTTATTATTGTGGGATGACTCCACAGAAGCTTCCTGTATGTGTATTCTACGAATGCTGAGTCTCACATATATAATGCCATTTGATCTTGGAGTTCTGAATCTGTGCATGGTTTCAGGATCTTGTTGAACACAACCCACTCATTGCTGTTGAGGTTCTTTCAAAGCTAATTCACTCTCCTGACATTTCTGGGTGTGTCTCTGCTCTTGGTTCCATGTTCTATTATCATATATGCAGCCTTCTTCCTGCCCTTTATTTGATCGATGATCCTTTTTTGTAGTTACTTTGATGTTCTTGTGCACATGGAAATGAGCTTGCATTCTATGGAAGTTGTGAACAGACTCACTACTGCCGTTGACCTTCCAACAGAATTTGTCCATGAGTACATCACAAATTGTATCCAATCATGTCAAAACATAAAGGTTTGTTCTTTGTTTGATTCATTTTTATTGAAGTTTTTTTCAAAGCCTCTCATCTGGGTATAGCTGTAGCATCTGTTCATGCATGAATGCACGTCCATGCTACCCACACATCGTGCACAACTAGACCTACAACTAAATACAGATCAGTAGACCACGTCCTTCCAGAGATCAGCACTTCAGCAGGACCACCCATGGTTCCGTGGGCGATGGGCAAGTGTTGCAATCCCTTTTTTGACTCCACACGAGAGAGGCTGCTAACATTATTGGGAGCAAGCCCAGCGATAGATGCGAAAGCGATTCCTGGGAAACATTATTGGGAGCAAGCCCGGCGAGAGATGCGAAAGCGATTCCTGGGAATCGAACTCGTGCTGGTAGTGTGCACACTGGCAATGCTAGCCAGCACTAGCTCAGTTCATTTTGATTGAAGTTGATCAAGAAGTATTCTTCACCATCTTTGTGTAATATCACGAAGTTAATAGTTAAATAATTTGGGTTTTAATCATGGTTTTTAAAGCGGGACAAGGCGTTGGACCACCGCCTGGACGCCTAGGCGAGGTAGGCAGGCAAGGCGCCTAGGCGTTGGACCTCCGCCTGGACGCCTTAAGAACAGTGGTTTTAATATATTGTAATTAGCAAATGTTTTCTAGCAGGGAATCTTAATCTTGACTGTGTTCTCTATGGGAATGGATCACTAGTGTCCCTCTAGTTTATAGAATGTTGTGCACTTGTGCTTCACTCCTTTAATTTCCACGCCTTGTGTTTTGTTTATCGGTTATTTTGAGACACCGCGTGTTAATGTGCAGTATACTGATAAATGTTTATTTGAATGATAATTATTTTTTTGTGCAGGATAAATACATGCAAAACAGACTTGTGAGACTAGTTTGTGTTTTTCTGCAGAGTCTTATCCGAAACAAGATTATAAACGGTGAGTCACTCATGCTTAGCGAAGGTCTGCTTTGCATACCATTGCTGAAGTCTATAGCAAACTTCTGCCATCTCAATCGGAAATAATTAGCTGTAAAAGATTAGAGTTCCATATTCCTGCTTTCTGACTCGAGTGTAATATCCAATTGTACACCTTGACTTTAATACTTTGTAGGCTCAAGTGTAATTCTACAAAGTTTCATATTCTTGATTTCTGCCATCTCAATTTTATTGTTTGCTCACTTCTGTAGGCTAGATGCTTATTACTTATCTTGCATTTCATTCCCTGCTGCATTTTTGCTTGGATATATTGCAACGCCTATTTCTATAGTCTGAAAAATTCAGACAACATAGTCTCTCAGGTCTGGAGGTGCTGTTTGACAATAACCATGGATGTGTTATGTATTTATATGTATAACTGATCTTGTAGTTTCCGGCTAATATAATAATCACACATGTAGACATTGTTATTCATAGAAAAGTCATTGTCTTGTGTGCAATACAATACCATTGATAGCTGCCCTGATGCAATTTGAATATCAAGAAGTTAATTGTTTTGTTTTCTAGTTTCCTTGTTTTCTTGTAGGCTTGTAAAATGTTGAAATGCTAGTCCACAAGTTAGGGTTTTCCCTCTCTTTTCCGAGTGGACAAGGCAGATAATCCTGTGCATTTTTTTTATTTGGGTGCAGTTCAAGACCTTTTCATCGAGGTACAAGCGTTCTGTATTGAATTTTCACGGATAAGGGAAGCAGCTGGTTTGTTCCGGCTACTCAAGTCGTTGGAGTGAAAGAATTCGTGTGTTTTTTACTTGCCGTCTCTGTACCATACTGCATCGTGTATGTTTCTACTTACATTCTCTGGACCATACTGCATCTTTTTTCCCCCTAATCTATGTACATCTTCATTGTCATGGTTAAGTCAGATGCCTCAAGGGCATTGGATGCGAGGATCATGTGTTGTATTGAAAATTTTCCATGGAACCATTTTTGGAACTTTATGGGCTGATTGCTACTAAGATTTCGAGTTGTCAGGTTGTACCGACTTGGAAAGTTTGAAGTTTGCCTGTTCTGGTAGTTCTGTGGCCACTGCCCTTGAGGAGGGTGTTCCGGTGTGTTACGTGCATTGTCTTTGACTCGTTGCCCTTGAAAGAGTGGCCAAAACGAGTATAGCAAGAGCAGAATCTCAAATTGTTGGTGCTTAAGCTTGTACTGTGTAGGCTCATTTGTGCTTTGGTAGGCTCTTTGTTTTGTAACGTAAACAACGCTCCAATCTATTTGATTTACCGTTCTTGTCAAGTTACATCATGCTTGTCGGTCATTGTTGGTTATATATATGCAGACAAGATATCAAGAAACTCTATACGTTCAATTCCATATAGACAGACAGTACTGCTGGGATGCATGTCGTTTTTGACAGACGTGTGTGGATGGATTCCCGCATTGGATAAGTTCGTTACAACTTTGGGTTCTACGTTCAGCCAGCGAGCATTCTCCTTTCACAAATGCTGAGCTGCTCTGCATTGGTTCCATGGTCGGTATGGAGCGTTGACCGTGGTTTTTTAGATGGCAACCCGGGCGGATGATGACGTGGACATTGAAATTGTGTCTTCACGGACTGTTCAGCTCAGAGTTGCACCGGTGCGACCGACGTGGCCGTGGCCGTGGCGTCTGGTTTCGATAGACAATTCAAACACTTGAACACCAAATACCGCAAACTACTCAACAGCTAGCATCATGAATTGGTCTCATGTTCACAGATCAGGAAAAAGAAAGGATTCCTAGACACATGATGAGGGCTCCTTTGAATTGCAAGATTTTTTCCACTTCCTGGGTTGCGTTTTTTCTGTGAAAATAAACTGTTCTGTAAAAAATCTTATATGATTTTTCCGAAATTCCTACAAACCAACCCACCCAGGGCAACAAGATCACCGCAAATAACTTGCTCAAAGTCCGCGAAATAAACAAAAATTAAAGGACGAGGAAAAATAGCTAATCGCCGGCTCCGACTCGATCGATGCACAAGTGTATATATAGCCAGCTAAATCAGCAAGGCAGTCCTAATAATCACCGCCGGCTGAAGGCTGCGTCATGAGTCACGACGAGGCCGCCGCCTCGGCATCATAGCCGCGGCAGCGCGGGCTCTCGGCGAAGTCGTCGATCGGGAACGACGTGGCGACGGGGCCGATGTAGAAGCTGAGCGTCTCCCCGGCGCGGTCCACCTCGCCGACGCCGAGCCACAGGAACAGCACCTTCACGCTGATCCCCCGCAGCGCCGTGAGCGAGCCGGCGGCGACGGACCCGGACACGCGCGCCTCGTAGCGGACCAGCCACGTCCTCGCCAGCAGGAACTCGCAGGCCCGCGGGAAGTACACCTCGAAGGCGCCGTCCGCGCCGAGCTCGTACCCTGTCACGCCCGCCGGCAGGATGCCCCGCGGGAAGCCGTACCGCTCCAGCATCTCGTACGCCGTCGGCGACGTCTCGGTCGCGTTGCCGCCGCCTCCGGACGCCTCGGCGGCTGCTTCTTCTGCTACGGCCGTGGCCGCCAGCAGCAGGAGCAGCATGAGGGAGTAGTAGCTGCTGGCCATGGAGGAGCAGAGCAGAGCAAAGTAGGTGGGGGGACTGGCTCCTCCGATTATTCCGAGCTGGCTGCTAGTGTTTGCGCTTCGCTTACTTGTCCTTTGGAATCTGGAATGGCTTGGTGAGTTGCTATTGGATGGATCTATGTCGTGCTGTTCGGGTAGTGATGATTTTTTTTTCTTCTACGTACTATTTAATCTGTTCGTATTTTGACGGGGCGTATATTCCCTAATTAATTAGTTGAGGTTGATGTAATTGACCAATCATACAAGAGGTTGTACTTGTCACGTTGTGGCAGTTGGCTGGCCACTCGGGGGGTGTCGATTATCTTCTCATAAACTAACGCAGCCCACGGCGGTTGTCTTTGATTCGAGAGGGCCGCACAAAGAGCCCCCTTTAAGGTGGCTCGGTGGTTCATTTTCAGAATGAAACATAAAATTTTCTTTTAAATTAAAAATAACTCGTACTACCGAAATCCGGACCTTTGCCGAGTGTTAGGATCTTTGCCGAGTATTTTTTATCGGGCACTCGGCAAAGTCCTGCATTCGGTAACGTGCTCGTTTGTCGATTGCAGGACACTCGGTACAGAAATACACTCGGTAAAGAAGTCTTTGTCGAGAGCCGAACACTCGGCGAAGGCGTCGCTCGGCAAAGAGCCGTCAGCGGCCGTCTAAAGCTGACAGCCGTTAACCTTTGTCGAGGGTCAAGAGTTGGCACTCGGCAAAGACCTCTTTACCGAGTGCCTGTTTTGGGGCACTCGGCAAAGTATATTTTTATTTTTTTTTTATTTTTGTCAACCAAACTTTTTGTGGTATGTTCCTACACTATGTAAATCTATATGTATCATTTTGGGACAATTATAACAATGTTTTCAATAGCCAGTAGATTTAGTTCGTTTATTTGCCGATTGTCTAGTATAACACATGCAATCTCTTCTCTGTACAGGACCAATCCGGGGCAGCATCCAACAACCCTCATGGTTCGCCCAGCCCAACGTAGCACCAGTCCAACCGCCCACCTCAATGAGAGTTATGTTTTTAGTGTTTAGACTACAAAACTTATGTTGCATACTTATGTCAGAGCTTTAGACTTATGTGTTCATACTTCTGAACTTGTGTTGATACTTCTAAACTTGTGTTGATACTGTTTGTGTTGAGAACTTCTGGACTTATGTTTGTATATTAATGTTTATGTTGGATATTTATGTATGTGATGATATGTGATGTATATATGTGATATCTGTTAAATATCTTTTGTTTGTTTGCATGGAATAGGAAAAACAAATAAAAAAGGTGTGTACTGGTCACTTTGCCGAGTGTTGCCGAGTGTCAGGACCATAGCACTCAGCAAAAAACCAAGACCTGGGCACCGGTATAGGTTCTTTGCCGAGTGTAGTGGCTCTGGCACTCGGCAAAGAGGCACGCTTTGCCGAGTGCTATATAAAGCACTCGACAAAGAACCTGACATGGGGACCCGCTGACGGATTCTTTGCCGAGTGTTGGCCGATAGACACTCGGCAAAGGTAACTTCTTTGCCGAGTGTCACCTAGGACACTCGGCAAACACGCCGTCTCCGTCACCCCGGCGCCGTGACGGCGACTTTTCTTTGCCGAGTACTTCCTGGCACTCGGCAAAGTCTGTGCGAGTGCCCGAGAAAAAGTACTCGACAAAGAAGGCTTTGCCGATGTACTGTGTGTCGAGCCCGCTTTGCCGAGTGCGACACTCGGCAAAGCCTTTTGCCGAGTGTTTTTTAGGCTTTGCCGAGTGCTTCAGACACTCGGTAAAGCCGTCGATTCCGGTAATGACGATTTTAAATGCTTTTTTTAAAAAAAACTTCGGCTCGACTCATTAAGTAAGATTTAAAGTTGGGTTTTAAACAATTTAGATGATTAATAAACAAGATCATGTCAAATTCCAAGGAAGCTCACCCCTTGGACGACTATGCATTTTTGTCGCCCAGAATACACAATATAAATGAGTTATTGTGAGGGGAAAGCTCATTATAAAAAATTTAGGGAGTTGTACACAGTATATTACTCGAGCTCAGAAAACCACCTTTGACCATAGATTTTTTTTTCCCTCTAACCTTGCTCATGTAGTAGGGGTAAGACTAAGAGGCTCGCAGCGTCATTATCATTATTCATATATACTACGGAGGTGCTTCATTTCATTTTTGCAATGAAGACGCCCTCCGCATAGTCTAAGAGTTAATCCACGTATTGTGAAACAAACAATTTAGCCCAAACAATATAAATACTCCCTCCATTCTTTTTATATTTATCTTTTTATTTATCGTATTTTAGTTTAAAAATAAACTAACCGGCAACAAATATTCGAGTAGGATGTATTATTATATAAACTTGGTATCGTTAGATTACATCCAAAAAGTGTGCTACTGTCGTCGCATACGACACCCGTAGGTGCTCGAGAGGTTTGATCTGTGAATGATAGAGCGAGGGACGACTAGAGATACATTGATTATGTGTATTTCCTAGTTACTAGCACCTGAAAAGATTTATACAGGTCTAGGCTAAAAAAAATTCATAATACAAATTACAAATTCATAAACAGACAGAAGCAAAGCTCCACCACGAGCAAAAAAAAATCCAGCATCGCTACGCCCCTTGGTTAGGGCTGGACAAAATACTCGTGGCTCGATAACTCGCTCGACTCGGCTCGGTAGTGGCTCGGCTCGGCTCGACTCGTTTTGATTTTGTAGCGAGCTGAGCCAGCATTGTAGCTCGGTGTTAAAACGAGCTAGCTCGAGCCAACTCGCGAGCCAATCGAGCCATACATACTGCATACACACAGCGACACAACTAAAAAAGCCCACTCGGTAAAGTCATTAGTCGGCCCAGTAGGCAGTAGCCCACACGGCCACACGCAAAAAGTCACGCTCCCAGACAGCCAGACTCCAGCAGGCAGCCGCCGCCCGCACCGCCGGCAGTACCGCAGTAGGCACCACATCTCCCAGTACCGCGCTTTCAAACCCTAGCCACAGGCACAACCGCACAGCTCAGGCACCGCCGCACCGGTGCACTGCCGACCGCCGCCGCAGGCATGGACCGCTGCCGACTCGCCATCACGCATTCACGCTGCGACGGCCACCGCCGAGTCGCCGGCTCGCCACCCGCCGTGCGTCCACGCACGGACCGACAGAAGCCATCACGCCACGCCGACCGCCGACGACCGACCGTTGAGCGGAGCCGTAAGCCGTTGAAGAGATGGAGGATGAGCACCACGAGCAGGAAGTCCACAACCAAGTGCGTCCATCTCCTGCAAGTCGCGGATCAAGGGTTAAAATAATGGGGAAGAAGCCATTACCATCATCTATGCAAGGTAATCGTGGGCGGGGGTGGGGCCAAGTTCGTCGAGGTTCCGGCTCTCAATCAACAGCTCAAATTCATGATGTGGTAGCTACATGTACATCCATAGAAAAGGTTGTAGGAAACGGGTGACGCCTAAGAGGGGGGGTGAATTAGGACTTCTAAAACTTTTACTAAACTAGGCCACAATTAAATCCCTAGAGCAAAACCTATGCAAATAATCAAAACTAGAATGTGCAAACTCGGTTTTGTCTAAGTGTTGCTATCTCTACCGCAAAGGCTAAGTTTCAATCTACACTAAATAAGTATGATAATAAGATTGAAACTTAAATGCTTAATATAAATGCGGAATGTAAAGAGCTAAGTAGAGAAGCAAACTCTCGTGGAAGACGCCGGTATTTTTACCGAGGTCTCCGGAACCGCGCAAGGTTCCGACTAATCCTCGTTGGTGCCCCTACGCAAAGGGAAGCCCACGCGAGGGCCAAGCACCACGGTCGAGTAACTCCGTAGAGAGCCACGGGCCTTCTCCACGCGCAAGTGGTGCTCCGCTTCCGGCTCCTCTCGGACGCTCCCCGCCGTCTCCACTATCGAGCTTCCGGCCGAAACGCCGCGGGCCTCGTTCCCTCCGGTACACGGTGGCGGCCGTGACACAAACGCGGTTGTCACGGTCTCGCAAGACTCTCGCCCCACTCGGTACAATTACAACAACTCACGCAAGAGCCGAGGGGTTGTGTGGTTTTACAAAACTCACTCAACTAACTAGGGTTCACCTAGAGCAAGCGCTAAAGCGGTCTAACTAACCTAAGCACTTCGCAAAGCACCTACGCTAATCACCGAGTGATTCTATTAAGCACTTGGGTGTTTGAGCTCTTGGAAATGTGCACTATATGCCTTGGTATGTTGCTTGGGCTCCCACTCTTAAGAATGGTCGGTTGGGGGTGTATTTATAGCCCCCAACACAATTGTAGCCGTTGGAGAAAAGCTGCTGCTCTCTGCGGCACACCGGACAGTCCGGTGTGCACCGGACAGTCCGGTGGTGCACCGGACAGCGCACTGTAGCCTGTCCGGTGCGCCTAGCCGTTGCCTGTCCGACTCCTGTCAGAGCAGGTGACCGTTGGCGCCGCAGGCTCCGGGTGCCACCTGGAACTAGCCGTTGGGCTACAGTTCCCAGGTGCATCGGACAGTCTGGTGTGTGGGCACCGGACAGTCCGGTGTGCCACCGGACAGTCCGGTGCTCCACGCACAGACAGTCCGCAGGCAGCACACGCCTCCTTTCTTGGACTTTTCTTGATCTTCTTAATGTCTTCTTTTGAGGTGTTGCTTTCCTCAATTCCTTAGTCCAAGTAGTTCTTGCATCCTGTGAACTACAAACATAAACACTAGGAAACTTGTTAGTCCACAGATTGTGTTAATCATCAAACACCAAAACTTACTTAGCCAAATGGCCCGGGGTCCATTTTCCTTACAATCTCCCCCTTTTTGGTGATTGATGACAACACAACCAAAGCAAGCAAATAATACAAGTATTTGAATATAAAAATGCAATCTACTTGCTAGGATGCATGATTGTCCCCTTAATGTGATATTATGGACTTAAGCCTCCCCCTAACTCCATAATTCACTTACTTCCTATTTTGGACCAAATAACCAAAACCACTTGACAAGGCACTTGCAAAATTTGAAAATTTTAAATTGGTGGTGTTTGGTGTTTGATACATTTTTCATTGCTTTGGTCCCTAAAATTCTCCCCCTTTGGCATCAACCACCGAAAAGGAAGACATTAAAAGCATGTAGGAAGTAAATAAAAGCTTGCCCTCATCAAGAATTGTATCAAATGATATCACTAGAAGGATATTAAACTATGTGAATGATACCACTTGAAGGAGTCCTCAAAAAAATTACTCCCCCTAAATGAGTTGTCTCCTTTAGAAAGAGTTTTTCTCCCCCTTTAGAGATGAAGAAATACTCCCCTTGACAGAGATCCTCTACTTAGGAAAAAGCATGTGAAAATTAGAGGTGCAAGACATGATTTGAAAAGACTAACTTCCCTTATGCATAGGTAACAGAATATGAGTTAAGTACATGTGCATTTTTAGCAACAAGGAAGTATATGATATGAAATATAGTCTATTCAAATATTGGAGAAGACGAGTAAATGATGCTGAATGTAGTCTCAAAAGATACCAATTGAAGATCAATGGCGAGCTTGAGAGACATGAGAGTTCTTGGAGATTTTGCAGTGGAAGATTGTTGTCTTTCTCCGGGGACCTCATTTTCCTTACAATGAGACTATCACATGAAATAGACTTGAAAAGGTGTTAGTCTCAAAGTATTAGATTATAGAGTAACCTCCCCCTGAAGATGTGCATACAAGTTTTGAATACTTGTTGGAGACATGCACTTTGATTTGATATCAAGAGGGGCAAATTATCTATAATCCGAACTTTGGCACATATAAGTTAAATGATACAACTTGTAGAAATCAAAATTTTCAATTGATGCATCATTTACTATGGAGTGATATAGAAGCTATGTGTCGTGCTTAAATAAATATTTTAAGCCATGTAGGTTTGCTTAAGTGTATGAATTTAAAACAAGCAATCCTACCATATGATTCACCTAGTATGCATAATTTAAAACAAAGGTAAATAACAAATGTAATACTAGGCAAGAAAGGTAAACTAGATACAAGGTAAATAGATACGCATATCTAAAAACAAGAGATACAATAAATCTAGTTACCTTAGTCATGGGTGGGAAATTTGGGTCCAAAATTTTCACTAACCCACTTGGCAATAAACTTGATCCAATATGATGTATCCCATGATATACATCCCAACTTTGCCAAGTCTCCAAATTTCCCACGACCTTTGGTCCACTCACTTCCCTCTCGGGATCCAAACCTTCTTGGTGCTTTTCATGATTGAAATTATTTCCTTTGGCACCCAGATGCGTTTTACCCCCTTTCCTTTGTTGGCTTGCTTGTTGGCCTTGATTGCTATCACCTTTCCATTCGTCTTCTTTTTGATTAAGTACGGTGTAGCAGTCTTTTTATCCACCTTTTTGATGTAGGTGTTGGAGATTTTGCTTGATGGCTTTTGCTTGAGCTTTTGCCTTTGTTTATCCCCGGTCATCGCCTTGCATTGGAAAGACTTGTGGCCTTCCATGTGGCATAGCCTACAAATCACAGTTTCTCCCTCTACAGGCTTGTTCACTCCCGCAGTGGTGTTATCCTGTGGAGGTCGGATTTGTTTGGCTTTGCCTTTCTTGTCATACAAAGCCTTGCCAAGGCGAGCCACTTCTTGCTTTAATTGTTCATTTTCCTTTGCAACCTCATCCGAACATGTCTCTACAACAATGTTCTCAACAACGACTTGGTTGCAGGGGTTAGAATCATTAATTAAATCAAAGCAGGAAGTAGAAGCATCTTTCATAAATATTTCAGGCACTTCAATTAAAGATGCTGCTGGGGTGCTACCAATGTTTTCTAGCTTAGTAATTAGCTCATTATTGTGTATACTAAGAATTTCCATTTTTTCTAGCAAATTTTCAATAGCTTCTTGGGAGCTAACTAACTTAGCCTTAAGTTTTTCATTCTTTTTAATAAGGCCATCATCGGTAGCAGTGGATGGAGCACTAGATTCTAATAGCTCAATTTTAGTTGATAGCTCACTATTTAAGTTTGCAAAAGTTTCAAATTTTTCTAGCAAACCTTTGTAATCATTTTGAGAGCTAATCAACTTATTTTTCAAAGTTTTAAGTTGAGCTTTTTGCTTAGTGCAAACATCCTGGAAAAATTCTACGGCTTCCGCAAGCTCATCTAGAGAGGGCTTTCCCTCACCTTCATCATCACCACTACTTTCATCACTAGAGGATGGAATGCTTTTGTTACCTCTTGCCATAAGGCATTTGTGTGATGACCGTGATGAGCGTGATGAGGACCGGTGGCTGCGCGTCCTTGGAGGTTCATCTTCACTTGAAGAGTCATCCCAAGTTCTAACACTTGTTAGCGCCTTGCCTTTGCTCCTCTCCTTTTTGGGTTCGGCCATAGTTGGACAGTTGTCCCTGAAGTGGCCCTTCTCCCCACATGCGAAGCATCCTCTCTTCCTTTGCTTTTTCCTGTCAATGTTAAAGAGAAGATCTTCGACCTGCAGGGGCACACCCATTAGATTAATCTTGCGGATCATCCCCATTACCTTTCCGACGCGTCGGATTGTTTCTTCGTCCTCGGAGGATGATGTGCATGGTTGATTATCTTCATCATCATCAATTTCTTCTTCTTCCTCTTCTTCACTTGAGGAACTTGGAGTGGGAGCCTTCTTTTTTCCCTTCCTTTCATCACATGCAAAAGCATATGGCCTTGAGGAAGTTGGCTCCTCTCCCCGACACATTTTTCGCGACATCTCAAAAGCCGCGATTTTTCCAATTACAATGGTTGGGGTCATGTTACTCAAGTCCTCCATGTTGTGAAGGATAGTGATGATGCTCCCATATCTTCATTGTGGTAGTAGGGAGATAATCTTCCTCACAATGTCCGCATCACCTAGCTTATTAATGCCAATAGAATTTAGCTCATTGATAATTAGATTCAAACGAGAATACATGTCTCTAACAAGCTCATCATCTTTCATAGCAAAAGAATTATACTCATTTAAGACTAGGCAATGTTTTTGCTCACGGACATTGGATGTGCCGTCATGGAGCTCATGCAATTTTAGCCAAATCTCATTAGCAGTTTTCAAGGTAAATACTTGATTAAAAATATCCATGCTAAGAGATTCATACAAGCAATTTTTGGCTCTAGCATTTAAGTGAATTTCTTTTTCCTCACTCGTGGTTGGTTTCTCGGGATTCTTGAGGGGTTTCATCCCGTCACGAGTGACTCTCCAAACACCTAGATCAACGGCCTCTAGGTAGCAAGCCATTCTAGCACTATAATATGGGAAGTTAGTGCCGTCGAAGTGTGGTGGCCTATGGGTATCCATCCCTTCCTCTAAAAAGCGTCGGCTCTTTTAGCGGTGAAGCTAAAAACGTTTCAAATGAGCCAAACCAGGCTCCGATACCACTTGTAGGAAACGGGTGACGCCTAAGAGGGGGGGGGTGAATTAGGACTTCTAAAACTTTTACTAAACTAGGCCACAATTAAATCCCTAGAGCAAAACCTATGCAAATAATCAAAACTAGAATGTGCAAACTCGGTTTTGTCTAAGTGTTGCTATCTCTACCGCAAAGGCTAAGTTTCAATCTACACTAAATAAGTATGATAATAAGATTGAAACTTAAATGCTTAATATAAATGCGGAATGTAAAGAGCTAAGTAGAGAAGCAAACTCTCGTGGAAGACGCCGGTATTTTTACCGAGGTCTCCGGAACCGCGCAAGGTTCCGACTAATCCTCGTTGGTGCCCCTACGCAAAGGGAAGCCCACGCGAGGGCCAAGCACCACGGTCGAGTAACTCCGTAGAGAGCCACGGGCCTTCTCCACGCGCAAGTGGTGCTCCGCTTCCGGCTCCTCTCGGACGCTCCCCGCCGTCTCCACTATCGAGCTTCTGGCCGAAACGCCGCGGGCCTCGTTCCCTCCGGTACACGGTGGCGGCCGTGACACAAACGCGGTTGTCACGGTCTCGCAAGACTCTCGCCCCACTCGGTACAATTACAACAACTCACGCAAGAGCCGAGGGGTTGTGTGGTTTTACAAAACTCACTCAACTAACTAGGGTTCACCTAGAGCAAGCGCTAAAGCGGTCTAACTAACCTAAGCACTTCGCAAAGCACCTACGCTAATCACCGAGTGATTCTATTAAGCACTTGGGTGTTTGAGCTCTTGGAAATGTGCACTATATGCCTTGGTATGTTGCTTGGGCTCCCACTCTTGAGAATGGCCGGTTGGGGGTGTATTTATAGCCCCCAACACAATTGTAGCCGTTGGAGAAAAGCTGCTGCTCTCTGCGGCACACCGGACAGTCCGGTGTGCACCGGACAGTCCGGTGGTGCACCGGACAGCGCACTGTAGCCTGTCCGGTGCGCCTAGCCGTTGCCTGTCCGACTCCTGTCAGAGCAGGTGACCGTTGGCGCCGCAGGCTCCGGGTGCCACCTGGAACTAGCCGTTGGGCTGCAGTTCCCAGGTGCACCGGACAGTCTGGTGTGTGGGCACCGGACAGTCCGGTGTGCCACCGGACAGTCCGGTGCTCCACGCACAGACAGTCCGCAGGCAGCACACGCCTCCTTTCTTGGACTTTTCTTGATCTTCTTAATGTCTTCTTTTGAGGTGTTGCTTTCCTCAATTGCTTAGTCCAAGTAGTTCTTGCATCCTGTGAACTACAAACATAAACACTAGGAAACTTGTTAGTCCACAGATTGTGTTAATCATCAAACACCAAAACTTACTTAGCCAAATGGCCCGGGGTCCATTTTCCTTACAAAGGTGTGTGCTGTGTTCAGTAGCTATTGTTGTATTTGGACTGATCATTAGTTGAGAAATAATGAATCGGTTAATTTGTGCAACATGTGCGAAATGAAGAAGAGGAAGAGATTTTGATTGATATGAATGATGAATTATATGAGGAGGGGGATCATTGTGGTTGATAGTCGCCTAGAGGGGGGGGGGTGAATAGGGCGAAACTGAAATTTACAAATATAAACACAACTACAAGCCGGGTTAGCGTTAGAAGTAAAATTAAGTCCGTGAGAGAGGGCGCAAAACAAATCGCAAGCAAATGAAGAGTATGACACGCGGATTTGTTTTACCGAGGTTCGGTTCTCGCAAACCTACTCCCCGTTGAGGAGGCCACAAAGGCCGGGTCTCTTTCAACCCTTCCCTCTCTCAAACGATCCCTTGAATCGAGTGAGCTTTCTCTTCTCAATCACTTGGAACACAAAGTTCCCACAAGGACCACCACAAGTTTGGTGTCTCTTGCCTCAATTACAAGTGAGTTTGATTGCAATGAAAGAATCAAGAAGGAAGAAAGCAATCCAAGCGCAAGAGCTCGAAAGAACACAAGCAAATCACTCTCTCTAGTCACTATGGCGTTGTGTGGAATTTGGAGAGGATTTGATCTCTTTGGTGTGTCTAGAATTGAATGCTAGAGCTCTTGTAGTAGTTGGGAAGTGGAAAACTTGGTTGCAATGAATGGTGGGGTGGTTGGGGTATTTATAGCCCCAACCACCAAAAGTGGCCGTTGGGAGGCTGTCTGTTCGATGGCGCACCGGACAGTCCGGTGCACACCGGACATGTCCGGTGCCCCCGCCACGTCATCACTGCCGTTGGATTCTGACCGTTGGAGCTTCTGACTTGTGGGCCCGCCTGGATGTCCGGTGCACACCAGACATCTACTGTTCCTTGTCCGGTGCGCCAGAATGGGCGCGCCTGCCTTCTGCGCGCGCAGAGCGCGCATTAATTGCGTCGCAGGTAGCCGTTGGCGCCGAATAGCCGTTGCTCCGGAGTTGCACCGGACAGTCCGGTGCACACCGGACATGTCCGGTGAATTATAGCGGACTAGCCGTTGGAGATTCCCGAAGCTGGCGAGTTCCTGAGGCCGCTCTTCCTTGGCGCACCGGACACTGTCCGGTGTACACCGGACAGTCCGGTGAATTATAACGCGCTGGCCTCAGAAATTCCCGAAGGTGACGAGTTCGAGTTGGAGTCCTCTGGTGCACCGGACACTGTCCGGTGGCGCACCGGACACTGTCCGGTGTACACCGGACAGTCCGGTGCCCCCAGACCAGAGGTGCCTTCGGTTGCCTCTTTGCTCCTTTGTTGAATCCAAAACTTGATCTTTTAATTGGCTGAGTGTGAACCTTTTACACCTGTGTAATCTATACACTTGGGCAAACTAGTTAGTCCAATTATTTGTGTTGGGCAATTCAACCACCAAAATCAATTAGGGACTAGGTGTGAGCCTAATTCCCTTTCAATCTCCCCCTTTTTGGTGATTGATGCCAACACAAACCAAAGCAAATATAGAAGTGCATAATTGAACTAGTTTCCATAATGTAAGTGTAAAGGTTGCTTCGAATTGAGCCAATATAAATACTTACAAGATATGCATGGATCGTTTCTTTCTTAACATTTTGGACCACGCTTGCACCACAAGTTTTGTTTTTGCAAACACTTTTGTAAATCTTTTTCAAAGTTCTTTTGCACATAGTAAAAGGTAAATGAATAAGATTTTGAGAAGCATTTTCAAGATTTGAAATTTTCTCCCCCTGTTTCAAATGCTTCTCCTTTGACTAAACAAAACTCCCCCTAAATGAAATCCTCCTCTTAGTGTTCAAGAGGGTTTTGATAATTTTTGAAATACTACTTTCTCCCCCTTTTGAACACAATAGGAAAACCAATTGATAATATCCTTGGAAACACAAAGTTTTTGAAATTGGTGGTGGTGCGGTCCTTTTGCTTTGGGCTCTTACTTTCTCCCCCTTTGGCATGAATCGCCAAAAACGGAATCATTAGAGCCCTCAAAGTGCTTTCTTCCCCTTTGGTCATAAATGAATGAGTTAAGATTATACCAAAGACGAAGTTCGGTACTTTTGCTTTGGGCTCTTACTCTCTCCCCCAAAGACGAAGTCCTCTTCTTTGATGCTCATGCTTTTTCTCCCCCAAGAATGGAGAGTGACTTGGAGTGACGGCGAAGGATGAGTTACGGAGTGGAAGCCTTTGTCTTCGCCGAAGACTCCAATTCCCTTTCAATACACCTATGACTTGGTTTGAAGTACACTTGAAAAACACATTAGTCATAGCATATGAAAGAGATATGATCAAAGGTATGTAAAATGAGCTATGTATGCAAGTTAACAAAAGAAGTTCCTAGAATCAAGAATATTTAGCTCATGCCTAAGTTTGTTAAAAGTTTGTTCATCAAGAGGCTTGGTAAAGATATCGGCTAATTGATCTTTAGTATTAATGTCGCACTTGGTTCACCAAGGTCTTGAGCCGGTTGTACATGTGTTGTGGCTCTTCCCCTTTGCGAAGCCAGAACCGACCGAGCTCCCCCTCGATCGTTTCGCGCTTGGTGATCTTGGTGAGCTCATCTCCTTCGTGCGCGGTTTTGAGCACATCCCAAACCTCCTTGGCGCTCTTCAACCCTTGCACTTTGTTATACTCCTCTCTACTTAAAGAGGCAAGGAGTATCGTTGTCGCTTGAGAGTTGAAGTGCTCGATTTGGGCCACCTCATCCTCATCATAATCCTTGTCCCCTACGGATGGTACCTGTGCACCAAACTCAACAACATCCCATATACTTTTGTGGAGTGAGGTTAGATGAAATCGCATTAAATCACTCCACCTAGCATAATCTTCACCATCAAAAGTTGGTGGTTTGCCTAATGGGACGGAAAGTAAAGGTGCATGTTTAGAAATGCGAGGGTAGTGTAGGGGGATCTTACTAAACTTCTTACGCTCTTGGCGTTTAGAAGTTACGGAGGGTGCATCGGAGTCGGAGGTTGATGTTGATGAAGTGTCGGTCTCGTAGTAGACCACCTTCCTCATCCTCTTTTGCTTGTCCCCACTCCGACGCGGCTTGTGGGAAGAAGATTTTTCCTTCTTCTCTTTGTGGTGAGAAGAAGATTTCTTCTCCTTCCCTTTGTTGGAGGAGATCTTCTTCTTCTCCTTCCTCTTGGTGCGGGACTCTTCCGATGAAGTGCTCCCGTGGCTTGTAGTGGGCTTTTCGCCGGTCTCCATCTCCTTCTTGGCGTGATCTCCCGACATCACTTCGAGCGGTTAGGCTCTAATGAAGCACCGGGCTCCGATACCAATTGATAGTCGCCTAGAGGGGGGTGAATAGGGCGAAACTGAAATTTACAAATATAAACACAACTACAAGCCGGGTTAGCGTTAGTAATAAAGAAACGAGTCCGCGAGAGAGGGCGCAAAACAAATCCCAAGCGAATAAGCAAGTGAGACACGGAGATTTGTTTTACCGAGGTTCGGTTCTTGCAAACCTACTCCCCGTTGAGGAGGCCACAAAGGCCGGGTCTCTTTCAACCCTTCCCTCTCTCAAACGATCCCACGGACCGAGTGAGCTTTCTCTTCTCAATCACTTGGAACACAAAGTTCCCACAAGGACCACCACAAGTTTGGTGTCTCTTGTCTCAATTACAAGTGAGTTTGATCGCAATGAAAGAATCAAGAACGGAGAAAGCAATCCAAGCGCAAGAGCTCGAAAGAACACAAGCAAATCACTCTCTCTAGTCACTATGGCGTTGTGTGGAATTTGGAGAGGATTTGATCTATTTGGTGTGTCTAGAATTGAATGCTAGAGCTCTTGTAGTAGTTGGGAAGTGGAAAACTTGGATACAATGAATGGTGGGGTGGTTGGGGTATTTATAGCCCCAACCACCAACTTGACCGTTGGTGGAGGCCGTCTGTTTGATGGCGCACCGGACAGTCCGGTGCCCCCTGCCACGTCATCATTGCCGTTGGATTCTGACCGTTGGAGCTTCTGACTTGTGGGCCCGCCTGGGTGTCCGGTGCACACCGGACAGGTACTGTTTGCTGTCCGGTGCGCCGGCATGGGCGACTCTGACTTCTGCGCGCGCTGCGCGCGCATTAAATGCCGTTGCATGTAGCCGTTGGCGCGAAGTAGCCGTTGCTCCGAGGATGCACCGGACAGTCCGGTGTACACCGGACAGTCCGGTGAATTTTAGCGGAACACCTGAAGCGAAAACCCGAGGCTGGCGAGTTCCGGAGGCCGTCCTTCCTTGGCGCACCGGACAGTCCGGTGCACACCGGACAGTCCGGTGAATTATAGCGCGAGTGCCTCTGGAAATTCCCGAAGGTGGCGAGTTTGAAGTTGGAGTCCTCTGGTGCACCGGACACTGTCCGGTGGTGCACCGGACACTGTCCGGTGTACACCGGACAGTCCGGTGCTCCCAGACCAGAGGGCCTTCGGTTGCCACTTTGCTCCTTTGTCGAATCCAAAACTTGGTCTTTTTATTGGCTGAGTGTGAACCTTTTACACCTGTATAATCTATACACTTGGGCAAACTAGTTAGTCCAATTATTTGTGTTGGGCAATTCAACCACCAAAATTATATAGGAACTAGGTGTAAGCCTAATTCCCTTTCAATCTCCCCCTTTTTGGTGATTGATGCCAACACAAACCAAAGCAAATATAGAAGTGCATAATTGAACTAGTTTGCATAATGTAAGTGTAAAGGTTGCTTGGAAATTAGCCAATATAAATACTTACAAGATATGCATGGATTGTTTCTTACTTATAACATTTTGGACCACGCTTGCACCACATGTTTTGTTTTTGCAAGATCTTTTGTAAATCTTTTCTAAGTTCTTTTGCAAATAGTCAAAGGTAGTGAATAAGAGTTTTGCAAAGCATTTTCAAGATTTGAAATTTTCTCCCCCTGTTTCAAATGCTTTTCCTTTGACTTAAACAAAACTCCCCCTAAATGAGATCCTCCTCTTAGTGTTCAAGAGGGTTTTGATATGCCTTTTTGAAATGCTACTTTCTTCCCTTTTTGAACACAATAGGATACCAATTGAAAATATTCAACACTGAGTTTTTGAAATTGGTGGTGGTGGTGCGGTCCTTTTGCTTTGGGCTCATTTCTCCCCCTTTTTGGCATGAATCGCCAAAAACGGAATCATTAGAGCCCTCGAAGTGCTTTCTTCACCTTTGGTCATAAATGAATGAGTTAAGAGTATACCAAAGACGAAGTCCTTGATGCTCATTTCTCCCCAAGGAATAGAGAGTTGCTTGGAGTGATGGCGAAGTATGAGTTACGGAGTGGAAGCCTTTGTCTTCGCCGAAGACTCCAATTCCCTTTCAATATACCTATGACTTGGTTTGAAATAGACTTGAAAACACATTAGTCATAGCATATAAAAGAGACATGATTAAAGGTATATAAAAGAGCAATGTGTGCAATCTAGCAAAAGAAATTGCGCGAATCAAGAATATTGAGCTCATGCCTAAGTTTGTTAAAAGATTGTTCATCAAGAGGCTTGGTAAAGATATCGGCTAATTGATCTTTAGTATTAATGTATGAAATCTCGATATCTCCCTTTTGTTGGTGATCCCTCAAAAAGTGATACCGAATGGCTATGTGCTTAGTGCGGCTATGCTCGACGGGATTGTCGGCCATTTTGATTGCACTCTCATTGTCACATAGCAAAGGGACTTTGGTTAATTTGTAACCGTAGTCCCGCAGGGTTTGCCTCATCCAAAGCAATTGCGCGCAACAATGGCCTGCGGCAATGTACTCGGCTTCGGCGGTGGAAAGAGCGACCGAATTTTGCTTCTTTGAAGCCCAAGACACCAAGGATCTTCCCAAGAACTGGCAAGTCCCCGATGTGCTCTTCCTATTGATTTTGCACCCCGCCCAATCGGCATCCGAATATCCAATCAAATCAAAAGTGGATCCCCTAGGATACCAAAGCCCAAACTTAGGAGTATAAGCCAAATATCTCAAGATTCGTTTCACGGCCGTAAGGTGAGCTTCCTTAGGGTTGGCTTGGAATCTTGCACACATGCATACGGAAAGCATAATATCCGGTCGAGATGCACATAAGTAAAGTAAAGAGCCTATCATCGATCGGTATACCTTTTGATCCACGGACTTACCTCCCGTGTCGAGGTCGAGATGCCCATTGGTTCCCATGGGTGTCTTGATGGGTTTGGCGTCCTTCATTCCAAACTTGTTTAGAATGTCTTGAGTGTACTTTGTTTGGCTAATGAAGGTTCCCTCTTGGAGTTGCTTCACTTGGAATCCTAAGAAATACTTCAACTCCCCCATCATAGACATCTCGAATTTCTGTGTCATGATCCTACTAAACTCTTCACATGTAGACTCGTTAGTGGACCCAAATATAATATCATCAACATAGATTTGGCATACAAACAAGTCATTTTCAAGAGTTTTAGTAAAGAGTGTAGGATCGGCCTTTCCGACTTTGAATCCATTTGCAATAAGAAAATCTCTAAGGCATTCATACCATGCTCTTGGGGCTTGCTTGAGCCCATAAAGCGCCTTAGAGAGCTTATAGACATGGTTAGGATACTTACTGTCTTCAAAGCCGGGAGGTTGCTCAACATAGACCTCTTCCTTGATTGGTCCATTGAGGAAGGCACTTTTCACGTCCATTTGATAAAGCTTAAAGCCATGGTAAGTAGCATAGGCTAATAATATGCGAATTGATTCAAGCCTAGCTACGGGTGCATAGGTTTCACCGAAATCCAAACCTTCGACTTGGGAGTATCCCTTGGCCACAAGTCGAGCTTTGTTCCTTGTCACCACACCATGCTCATCTTGCTTGTTGCGGAAGACCCATTTGGTTCCTACAACATTTTGATTAGGACGTGGAACTAAATGCCATACCTCATTCCTAGTGAAGTTGTTGAGCTCCTCTTGCATCGCCACCACCCAATCCGAATCTTGGAGTGCTTCCTCTACCCTGTGTGGCTCAACAGAGGAAACAAAAGAGTAATGTTCACAAAAATGTGCAACACGAGATCGAGTAGTTACCCCCTTATGAATGTCGCCGAGGATGGTGTCGACGGGGTGATCTCGTTGTATTGCTTGATGGACTCTTGGGTGTTGCGGCCTTTGCTCTTCATCCTCCTTGTCTTGATCATTTGCATCTCCCCCTTGATCATTACCGTCATCTTGAGGTGGCTCATTTGCTTGATCTTCTACTTCATCAACTTGAGCTTCATCCTCATTTTGAGTTGGTGGAGATGCTAGCGTGGAGGAGGATGGTTGATCTTGTACATTTGAAGGCTCTTCGAATTCCTTAGGACACACATCCCCAATGGACATGTTCCTTAGCGCGATGCATGGAGCCTCTTCTACACCTATCTCATCAAGATCAACTTGCTCTACTTGAGAGCCATTAGTTTCATCAAACACAACGTCACATGAGACTTCAACTAGTCCAGTGGACTTGTTAAAGACCCTATATGCCCTTGTGTTTGAGTCATATCCTAGTAAAAAGCCTTCTACAGTCTTAGGGGCAAATTTAGATTTTCTACCTCTTTTAACAAGAATAAAGCATTTGCTACCAAAGACTCTAAAATATGAAATGTTGGGCTTTTTACCGGTTAGGAGTTCATACGATGTCTTCTTGAGGATTCGGTGAAGATATAATCGGTTGATGGCGTAGCAAGCGGTGTTGACCGCCTCGGCCCAAAACCGATCCGAAGTCTTGTACTCATCAAGCATGGTCCTTGCCATGTCCAATAGAGTTCTATTCTTCCTCTCCACTACACCATTTTGTTGTGGCGTGTAGGGAGAAGAGAACTCATGCTTGATGCCCTCCTCCTCAAGGAAGCCTTCAATTTGAGAATTCTTGAACTCCGTCCCGTTGTCGCTTCTTATTTTCTTGATCCTTAAGCCGAACTCATTTTGAGCCCGTCTCAAGAATCCCTTTAAGGTCTCTTGGGTTTGAGATTTTTCCTGTAAGAAGAATACCCAAGTGAAGCGAGAATAATCATCCACAATAACTAGATAGTACTTACTCCCGCCGATGCTTATGTAAGTGATCGGGCCGAATAGATCCATGTGCAGAAGCTCTAGTGGCCTGTCAGTCGTCATTATGTTCTTATGTGGATGATGAGAGCCAACTTGCTTTCCTGCTTGGCATGCGCTACAAACCCTGTCTTTCTCAAAATGAACATTTGTTAGTCCTAAAATGTGTTCTCCCTTTAGAAGCTTATGAAGATTCTTCATCCCAACATGAGCTAGTCGGCGGTGCCAGAGCCAACCCATGTTAGTCTTAGCAATCAAGCAAGTGTCAAGTTCAGCTCTATCAAAATCTACCAAGTATAGCTGACCCTCTAACACTCCCTTAAATGCTATTGAATCATCACTTCTTCTAAAAACAGTGACACCTATATCAGTGAATAGACAGTTGTAGCCCATTTGACATAATTGAGATACGGAAAGCAAATTGTAATCTAAAGAATCAACAAGAAAAACATTGGAAATGGAATGGTCAGGAGATATAGCAATTTTACCCAAACCTTTGACCAAACCTTGATTTCCATCCCCGAATGTTATTGCTCTTTGGGGATCTTGGTTTTTCTCATATGAGGAGAACATCCTTTTCTCCCCAGTCATGTGGTTTGTGCACCCGCTGTCGAGTATCCAACTTGAGCCCCCGGATGCATAAACCTACAAAACAAGTTTAGTTCTTGACTTTAGGTACCCAAATGGTTTTGGGTCCTTTGGCATTAGACACAAGAACTTTGGGTACCCAAACACAAGTCTTTGAACCCTTGTGCTTGCCCCCAACATATTTGGCAACTACTTTGCCGGATTTGTTAGTTAACACATAAGATGCATCAAAAGTTTTAAATGAAAGATTATGTTCATTTGATGCAGTAGGAGTTTTCTTAGGCAACTTAGCACGGGTTGGTTGCCTAGAACTAGATGTCTCACCCTTATACATGAAAGCATGATTAGGGCCAGAGTGAGACTTTCTAGAATGAATTCTCCTAATTTTGCTCTCGGGATAACCGGCAGGGTATAAAATGTAACCCTCGTTATCCTGAGGCATGGGAGCCTTGCCCTTAACAAAATTAGACAATCTTTTAGGAGGAGCACTAGGTTTGATATTGTCTCCCCTTTGGAAGCCAATACCATCCTTGATGCCCGGGCGTCTCCCATTATAAAGCATGCTACGAGCAAATTTAAATTTTTCATTTTCTAAGTTATGCTCGGCAATTTTAGCATCTAGTTTTGCTATATGATCATTTTGTTGTTTAATTAAAGCCATATGATCATGAATAGCATTAATATCAACATCTCTACATCTAGTACAAATAGATACATGCTCAACAATAGATGTAGAGGGTTTGCAAGAATTAAGTTCAACAATCTTAGCATGAAGAATATCATTTTTATCTCTAAGATTGGAAATGGTAGCATTGCAAACATCTAGTTCTTTAGCCTTAGCAATTAAATTTTCATTTTTTACTCTAAGGCTAGCAAGAGAAATGTTTAATTCTTCAATCCTAGCAAGCAAATCATCATTATCATCTCTAGGATTGGGAATTGAAACATTACAAACATGTGAATCAACCTTAGCATTTAAACTAGCATTTTCATGTCTAAGGTTGTCAATCATCTCATGGCAAGTGCTTAGCTCACTAGATAGTTTTTGACATTTTTCTATTTCTAGAGCATAAGCATTTTTAACCTTAACATGTTTCTTGTTTTCTTTAATTAGACAATCCTCTTGGGAATCCAAAAGGTCATCTTTTTCATGAATAGCACTAATCAATTCATTTAATTTTTCCTTTTGTGCTATGTTAAGGTTGGCAAAAAGGGAACGCAAGTTATCCTCCTCATCACTAGCATTATCATCACTAGAAGATTCATATTTAGTGGAGGAGTTAGATTTAACCTTCTTCCGTTTGCCGTCCTTTGCCATGAGGCACTTGTGGCCGACGTTGGGGAAGAGAAGCCCTTTGGTGACGGCGATGTTGGCGGCGTCCTCGTCGTCGGAGGAGTCGCTTGAGCTTTCGTCGGAATCCCACTCCCGACAAACATGGGCATCGCCGCCCTTCTTCTTAGTACCTCTTCTCCTTTCTTCTCCCCTTCTTGTCGTCGCCCCTGTCACTGTCACTTGATAATGGACATTTTGCAATAAAGTGACCGGGCTTACCACACTTGTAGCAAACTTTCTTGGAGCGGGACTTGTAGTCTTTCCCTCTCCTTTGCTTGAGGATTTGGCGGAAGCTCTTGATGACGAGCGCCATTTCCTCATTGTCAAGCTTGGAGGCGTCTATTGGTTGTCGACTTGGGGTAGACGCCTCCATCTTTTCTTCCGTCGCCTTGAATGCGACGGGTTGAGCTTCGGATGTGGATGGATCATCAAGCTCGTTGATCTTCCTCGAGCCTTCGATCATGCACTCAAAACTTACAAAATTCCCGATAACTTCCTCGGGGGTCATTTTAGTATATCTAGGATTACCACGAATTAATTGAACTTGAGTAGGGTTAAGGAAAATAAGTGATCTTAGAATAACCTTAACCACCTCGTGGTCGTCCCACTTTATACTCCCGAGGTTGCGCACTTGGTTCACCAAGGTCTTGAGCCGGTTGTACATGTGTTGTGGCTCTTCCCCTTTGCGAAGCCGGAACCGACCGAGCTCCCCCTCGATCGTTTCGCGCTTGGTGATCTTGGTGAGCTCATCTCCTTCGTGCGCGGTTTTGAGCACATCCCAAACCTCCTTGGCGCTCTTCAACCCTTGCACTTTGTTATACTCCTCTCTACTTAAAGAGGCAAGGAGTATCGTTGTCGCTTGAGAGTTGAAGTGCTCGATTTGGGCCACCTCATCCTCATCATAATCCTTGTCCCCTACGGATGGTACCTGTGCACCAAACTCAACAACATCCCATATACTTTTGTGGAGTGAGGTTAGATGAAATCGCATTAAATCACTCCACCTAGCATAATCTTCACCATCAAAAGTTGGTGGTTTGCCTAATGGGACGGAAAGTAAAGGTGCATGTTTAGAAATGCGAGGGTAGTGTAGGGGGATCTTACTAAACTTCTTACGCTCTTGGCGTTTAGAAGTTACGGAGGGTGCATCGGAGTCGGAGGTTGATGTTGATGAAGTGTCGGTCTCGTAGTAGACCACCTTCCTCATCCTCTTTTGCTTGTCCCCACTCCGACGCGGCTTGTGGGAAGAAGATTTTTCCTTCTTCTCTTTGTGGTGAGAAGAAGATTTCTTCTCCTTCCCTTTGTTGGAGGAGATCTTCTTCTTCTCCTTCCTCTTGGTGCGGGACTCTTCCGATGAAGTGCTCCCGTGGCTTGTAGTGGGCTTTTCGCCGGTCTCCATCTCCTTCTTGGCGTGATCTCCCGACATCACTTCGAGCGGTTAGGCTCTAATGAAGCACCGGGCTCCGATACCAATTGATAGTCGCCTAGAGGGGGGTGAATAGGGCGAAACTGAAATTTACAAATATAAACACAACTACAAGCCGGGTTAGCGTTAGTAATAAAGAAACGAGTCCGCGAGAGAGGGCGCAAAACAAATCCCAAGCGAATAAGCAAGTGAGACACGGAGATTTGTTTTACCGAGGTTCGGTTCTTGCAAACCTACTCCCCGTTGAGGAGGCCACAAAGGCCGGGTCTCTTTCAACCCTTCCCTCTCTCAAACGATCCCACGGACCGAGTGAGCTTTCTCTTCTCAATCACTTGGAACACAAAGTTCCCACAAGGACCACCACAAGTTTGGTGTCTCTTGTCTCAATTACAAGTGAGTTTGATCGCAATGAAAGAATCAAGAACGGAGAAAGCAATCCAAGCGCAAGAGCTCGAAAGAACACAAGCAAATCACTCTCTCTAGTCACTATGGCGTTGTGTGGAATTTGGAGAGGATTTGATCTATTTGGTGTGTCTAGAATTGAATGCTAGAGCTCTTGTAGTAGTTGGGAAGTGGAAAACTTGGATACAATGAATGGTGGGGTGGTTGGGGTATTTATAGCCCCAACCACCAACTTGACCGTTGGTGGAGGCCGTCTGTTTGATGGCGCACCGGACAGTCCGGTGCACACCGGACAGTCCGGTGCCCCCTGCCACGTCATCATTGCCGTTGGATTCTGACCGTTGGAGCTTCTGACTTGTGGGCCCGCCTGGGTGTCCGGTGCACACCGGACAGGTACTGTTTGCTGTCCAGTGCGCCGGCATGGGCGACTCTGACTTCTGCGCGCGCTGCGCGCGCATTAAATGCCGTTGCAGGTAGCCGTTGGCGCGAAGTAGCCGTTGCTCCGAGGATGCACCGGACAGTCCGGTGTACACCGGACAGTCCGGTGAATTTTAGCGGAACACCTGAAGCGAAAACCCGAGGCTGGCGAGTTCCGGAGGCCGTCCTTCCTTGGCGCACCGGACAGTCCGGTGCACACCGGACAGTCCGGTGAATTATAGCGCGAGTGCCTCTGGAAATTCCCGAAGGTGGCGAGTTTGAAGTTGGAGTCCTCTGGTGCACCGGACACTGTCCGGTGGTGCACCGGACACTGTCCGGTGTACACCGGACAGTCCGGTGCTCCCAGACCAGAGGGCCTTCGGTTGCCACTTTGCTCCTTTGTCGAATCCAAAACTTGGTCTTTTTATTGGCTGAGTGTGAACCTTTTACACCTGTATAATCTATACACTTGGGCAAACTAGTTAGTCCAATTATTTGTGTTGGGCAATTCAACCACCAAAATTATATAGGAACTAGGTGTAAGCCTAATTCCCTTTCACATTGCATTGCAGGTGATGTTGTTACTTTGTTCTACTACTTAATTGGGTTGGTATTTACTTATACTTAGTAACTGCTAATAAAATTTTGACCAACTTTAAAAGCAATGCTCAGCTCTAACCATCCTCTTTGGTAAGCCTTACACTTCACGTGAGCTCCCACCTTTGGCGAGTTCATGCACATTATTCCCCACAACTTGTTGAGCGATGAACGTATGTGAGCTCACTCTTGCTGTCTCACACCCCCCCCCACAGGTCAAGAACAGGTACCGCAGGATGAGGCGCATGGAGGATGCTGCGATGAGTTCGTGAGAGATCTAGGCCGTCGTCTCCCAGTCAACTTTGGGTTGCTGGACCGTCGTCTCCTTATAATGTATCCTGTGCCATGATTCATCATATGTGTGAGACTTGGTCCCAGCACACCTGGTGTTTATGTTCGCGCCGGACTTTGGACCCCTAAAATCCGGGTGTGACAGAAGTGGTATCAGAGGAATGTTGACTGTAGGACGAAACCTAGATAGAAATGGATAACTATTATCTACTTACCTCTACTACTCTGATTCTTTCTAAACTCTTCTTAATCTTTTCTCATCTATTTCCGCTTCACTCTGATTATCCTTACCTTTTCTCTCTAAAGACAAATGTGGATTTCACACTTTGAAATCCTGTGCCTAAAGTGACTTTAGGACTAGGAGACCTAATCTTAGGAACAAAAACAAAACTATTTTTTTTATTTATATGCTTGAGTGCTTGTTCTTATGGTACTTGTCTGATTTGGATCTTTGATTGAGTGTGATGAGTTGTGGAGTAATGTCCACAATTACATCTGCATCTACATATAGACATAAATAGAATTCATAAGATAACTAAACCACTTAGATTATTCTCCATTAAAATGTATCTATTTCATAGAGATCTCTATTATCTTAAAAGACTCTCTTATCTTAAAATGATCCATCTTATCTTAAAAGATACTCTCTTACCTTAATAGACTCATCTCTTCTCGAAAGGATTCTCATCTTATCCTAATAGATCTAACAAATCTCAAAAGATTGTAACATAATCTTAGAAACTCATTTGTCCTAATGAGCACACTTATCCCCACCACTTTGCTTACCTCATAATAGTGTAACAAACATGATCTATTTCAAAATAAATTTAGTAGATCTTATCTAGTCTAATCTGATTACACCACTCTAGTTCTGATCCCATCTAATCTGATCAGGTCTAACCTAATGGACAAACATGTTAGATAATACTGATAAAACGGATTAGACTTTTCTTATTATACTCTTCCTTGCCACAACCTATACTTGCCATAACCGTACCTCATCTGACAGAATAAATGGCTAGACATACAAATTCATATATATACCTATATATATATATAAACTTTAAACAAAACTTTGATTCCCAAAACCAAATGAGAAACTAAAATTCTAACCAAACTTATTGTATCCCTTTTCTTACAAATCTCGAGGTCGAGATTATTTTTAAGGGGGGTAGGATTTGTAACACCCTAAAATCATGCCTTGATTATTGGGGATAGTTCTTCAAAGTATTTAGATAAAATGTCTTTTAATAAGGCATTTTAATGGTTTGGGATCATTTTCTTAAAATAAATAAATGATAATATTAAATTTTAATATGGTGGTTCAAATCTAAGAATAGATCTTGAAACAAGAATTTGAATTATGAGGTACATAATAATAAATAAAAGTAGCATTAAAATTTTGATATCTCAAATAGAGCATTGACTTTTTGAATATAATATTTCAAACCCAGAACGTGATGATAGAAATATTTATTTTATTAATTTGGGTGAAACTATTCTTTCATGGATGATACATTGAGAAGTTGTACCCAAATGAATAAAATAACTAACACACATATGGATGACTTTGCATTACATGCTGAGCTTTACTTGATGGTGCATTGTGTTTGAGGTTGGAATTTATTCAAAACTGAAAGTTGAGATTTAATTTGAATCTAGGAAACTAAAAATAGAGATTAGAAAAGAAAAGAATAAAACTAACCTAGCCAGTTGGGCCGCCTCCCCTCAATTCGGCCCAGCTCCACTTGCCCTCACCGCGCGTGTGGCCCATGTCAGCCGAGCCACTCGCTCTCCCGCGCCTCGGCACTGGCAGGCGGGACCCACCCGTCAGACCGCCCTCACACGCGTCACCCAAGCCTCTGTTATTGGGCCCCACCCGCCGGGACCTTCCTCTACCTGAAGCCGGTCTCCAACCGAATCCGGCGGGCGCTCTCGCCATTACCGCGGGCTCGGTTGCGGCGGCCAAGCTCAACGACTCACGCCTATTTCTCCGGGTGGTTGGACCTTATCCCCTGCGCCGCGGGTCGCCTCCATTGAAACCGAGCTCAACGGCTTCCGCGCATGCCGCGGCCTACTGACCGCTCGGACTCCGTTAGGTTGGGATCGCCCAAGCCGCCGTGGAGATATAAACCCTCCCCCCCCTTGCGTCCTTGGCTCCTGGTTCTGCGCCGTACCCGAACACCGAGAGGCACACAACCGTGGAACCTGTCGCCGCCAGGAGAAAGTGCGGCCGCCGCATTCCACCATCCCTCACGTCGTTGGCGGGCACTTGAGGATCTGGTGTTATCCGAGAAGCTGCGTGGGATCACGTGGAGTACGTACGACTCAATCACGCGTGCGATTGGCGACCGGTGAGGGAGGAATCGCTCACCGTTGACCTCGGGCATCCGCAAATTCGTGTGGCACCGTGGCCGAGCTCCTGGGCATCATTCCGTCGGTAAGAAACCCATCCAATCGACTCGCCTCGTCCTTCTCTACGTGTATCTCGGTCCAATTTGTATATGGCGCTCGGGAACGGCCGATTGCATCCTCACCGGCGTGCTCCGCCGAGCATGCGGGGCGGCGCCGCCGTGCGTTTGGTCGGGGGAAAGACGACGTCTGTGAACCGTTGATTTCTCGTTGGGCGGTCACAATTTAGTCAGAAGCGCATCCCGTCGTTCGTGCAATCTGAGCCGGTAATTGGGTGATGGATGGTCAAAACGAGCCTAGGGTTATTTAAAACACTGGGCGTTGGATCTCGATCCGATGGCTACCATTGGATACCGGTTCAGGTGATGCTCGATCTAATCTAGCCCATCGGTCCTAGATTGGACGACACTGATCGGCCGATACCCCTTCGGCCTGGACATTTTACTTAAGAGCCCTCAAGAAAAATACGAATCAACCCGCCGTCCATGCCTGGGGTTTTCTGAGTCTTGGGAATGTTGCACCGTAGCCCCTGCACTTTCCATAATATGAGGCCCCGTCCAGAATAGTTTTAACCCGAGAAATTGAATTATAAAAGGATTTTTAATGTGAAAATATATGCTAGAACTTTGATAATTCATAGAAAATTCATACTTAGTCCAAATTAATCCATTCCAGTTCCTATAATTTTGTAATATTATGGTTTATCATCTAGTACCACAATTTTTACATGAAAGTCACATTAAAATTTATATCATAGTTAATCTTATATCAAATACATAATATCTTAGGAAATTCATAACTCCTTAACTGTAACTCCGATTTTAGTGATTCTCATTCCCACGATCTCGTAGCAACGCGTAGACTATTATTATGCAGTATGTTCTTATGTTTGGTGTGATGTTAATTTTGTCTATACCATGTCTGTTTGTATTGCTACGACTAGCGCGAAGTTTCGAAGATCTGAAGAATCACTCTGGTAACTGGAATCTCAAGTGCCAGGCAAGTTGTGCCCTTGTCCACTTTGTACCCAATAATGTTCTTCATTTACCATGCATAGGTTTAATTTTGATGGGACCCAATAGGTCACCCTAGTTTGTTTATCTTGAATACCTTGTTTACCCTTGAATCATTTGGGTAGTTCTGCTACTGCTTTATATGGTTTTGGGTTAATATTTCATTATATCTATGTTCCAAATATGTTGTTATTTTATTTATGTTCATGACAAGATCATTAAATGTTAATTGGAACATAGAGCTTAACTTGAGAAACACGTGCCACCACAAGGGTTTATGGACGCCCTTGGCTGACTAATTAGGAAAGCTAGTGGAGGACTACCTTACCCGAAAGGGGCAAGGGCAGTAGGGGAGTGGTCAGTGTAGGGAGGCCCTCGGGAGGATTTTGCTGCGATGGCGGTCCTGCAAGGGATTCCTGCATTGGAGCTTCCTATAAACTGTAGCGGGTTTTCTGAAGCTAGTGGAACTTTGTAAAGGCCTCGTAGTGTTACCCTGCCTCGCCTCCTCGGTAGAGGTGTATGGGAAGTCGCGATCCCTTGGCAGACGGGTAACATGACTTGTGGGTAAAGGGTACCACCTCTGCAGAGTGTAAAACTGGTATACTAGCCGAGCTCACGGTCATGAGCAGCTCAGGACTCTCTGATGATTAAATTATGGAACTTAAATTCAATTTGTCATATGCTTTGCATTGCAGGTGATGTTGTTACTTTGTTCTACTACTTAATTGGGTTGGTATTTACTTATACTTAGTAACTGCTAATAAAATTTTGACCAACTTTAAAAGCAATGCTCAGCTCTAACCATCCTCTTTGGTAAGCCTTACACTTCACGTGAGCTCCCACCTTTGGCGAGTTCATGCACATTATTCCCCACAACTTGTTGAGCGATGAACGTATGTGAGCTCACTCTTGCTGTCTCACACCCCCCCACAGGTCAAGAATAGGTACCGCAGGATGAGGCGCATGGAGGATGCTGCGATGAGTTCGTGAGAGATCTAGGTCGTCGTCTCCCAGTCAACTTTGGGTTGCTGGACCGTCGTCTCCTTATAATGTATCCTGTGCCATGATTCATCATATGTGTGAGACTTGGTCCCAGCACACCTGGTGTTTATGTTCGCGCCGGGCTTTGGACCCCTAAAATCCGGGTGTGACAAGGTTAGATGATATCGCATTAAATCACTCCACCTAGCATAATCTTCACCATCAAAAGTTGGTGGTTTGCCTAATGGGACGGAAAGTAGAGGTGCATGTTTAGAAATGCGAGAATAGTGTAGGGGGATCTTACTAAACTTCTTACGCTCTTGGCGTTTAGAAGTTACGGAGGGCGCATCGGAGCCGGAGGTCGATGTTGATGAAGTGTCGGTCTCGTAGTAGACCACTTTCCTCATCCTCTTTTGCTTGTCCCCATTCCGATGCGGCTTGTGGGAAGAAGATTTTTCCTTCTTCTCTTTGTGGTGAGAAGAAGATTTCTTCTCCTTCCCTTTGTTGGAGGAGCTCTTCTTCTTCTCCCTCCTCTTGGTGCGGGACTCTTCCGATGAAGTGCTCCAGTGGCTTGTAGTGGGCTTTTCGCCGGTCTCCATCTCCTTCTTGGCGTGATCTCCCGACATCACTTCGAGCGGTTAGGCTCTAATGAAGCACCGGGTTCTGATACCAATTGATAGTCGCCTAGAGGGGGGGGGTGAATAGGGCGAAACTGAAATTTACAAATATAAACACAACTACAAGCCGGGTTAGTGTTAGAAGTAAAATTAAGTCCGCGAGAGAGGGCGCAAAACAAATCGCAAGCAAATGAAGAGTATGACACGCGGATTTGTTTTACCGAGGTTCGGTTCTCGCAAACCTACTCCCCGTTGAGGAGGCCACAAAGGCCGGGTCTCTTTCAACCCTTCCCTCTCTCAAACGATCCCTTGAATCGAGTGAGCTTTCTCTTCTCAATCACTTGGAACACAAAGTTCCCACAAGGACCACCACAAGTTTGGTGTCTCTTGCCTCAATTACAAGTGAGTTTGATTGCAATGAAAGAATCAAGAAGGAAGAAAGCAATCCAAGCGCAAGAGCTCGAAAGAACACAAGCAAATCACTCTCTCTAGTCACTATGGCGTTGTGTGGAATTTGGAGAGGATTTGATCTCTTTGGTGTGTCTAGAATTGAATGCTAGAGCTCTTGTAGTAGTTGGGAAGTGGAAAACTTGGTTGCAATGAATGGTGGGGTGGTTGGGGTATTTATAGCCCCAACCACCAAAAGTGGCCGTTGGGAGGCTGTCTGTTCGATGGCGCACCGGACAGTCCGGTGCACACCGGACATGTCCGGTGCCCCCGCCACGTCATCACTGCCGTTGGATTCTGACCGTTGGAGCTTCTGACTTGTGGGCCCGCCTGGATGTCCGGTGCACACCGGACATCTACTGTTCCTTGTCCGGTGCGCCAGAATGGGCGCGCCTGCCTTCTGCGCGCGCAGAGCGCGCATTAATTGCGTCGCAGGTAGCCGTTGGCGCCGAATAGCCGTTGCTCCGGAGTTGCACCGGACAGTCCGGTGCACACCGGACATGTCCGGTGAATTATAGCGGACTAGCCGTTGGAGATTCTCGAAGCTGGCGAGTTCCTGAGGCCGCTCTTCCTTGGCGCACCGGACACTGTCCGGTGTACACCGGACAGTCCGGTGAATTATAGCGCGCTGGCCTCAGAAATTCCCGAAGGTGACGAGTTCGAGTTGGAGTCCTCTGGTGCACCGGACACTGTCCGGTGTACACCGGACAGTCCGGTGCCCCCAGACCAGAGGTGCCTTCGGTTGCCTCTTTGCTCCTTTGTTGAATCCAAAACTTGATCTTTTAATTGGCTGAGTGTGAACCTTTTACACCTGTGTAATCTATACACTTGGGCAAACTAGTTAGTCCAATTATTTGTGTTGGGCAATTCAACCACCAAAATCAATTAGGGACTAGGTGTGAGCCTAATTCCCTTTCAGTGGTCGAAGCCAAGTGGAGGGGTTGATGATGATGATGCAGAGGAGGAGGAATTGGAGGGCGATCATTGTGATCAGAAGACAAATCGAGGAAGAAAAAGATTGAAAGGTGGTGGTCAGCTGTCTCCTTCCAAAGATAAGGCAAAGAGAGGAAAGCGTGCTGGTTGCTGGAAATATTTTAAGGAGATCCATGTTCAGTCTAAGAAGGAGTTTGGGGTTATGGTGACAAAAGCCAAGTGCAAATTCTGTTATAAAAGCTATGCATACCATCCAGGGGGGCAACTTCACAGCTAAACCGTCATTTACAGAAGTGCACACAGTTTCAGAACAAATTGGCTAAGGCAAAATCTCAGCTTCCTCAAGGTACTCTCACATTTACTGCAGCTGATGGATCTATTATTGTTAACCCTGATGAATATGATCATGAGCACACTAGACTATTGATTGCCAAGATGACCATTGTTCATGAGTATTCTTTTAGGATGGTAGAGCATAAATGGTTTAATATCTTGATGACATGGATGAATAGCAAATATGAACCTATCAGTAGGAAGACTATTAGAAGTGAATGTATGAGAGTCTATGAATCTGAGAAAGAGAAACTGAAGAAGAGTCTTAGAGAAGCTGAATCAATAAGTTTAACTACTGATTTGTGGACATCTAATCAAGGTGTACAATATATGTGTTTAGTGGCACATTACATAGATGTTGAATGGGTTTTGCAATGTCGTGTCCTTAACTTTGTTGAATTGGATCCCCCCACACTGGTATAGTAATAGCTCAAGATGTTTTTGATTGTTTGGTTGAATGGAAAATAGAAGACAAGGTTATGACAATAACTCTTGACAATGCCTCAAATAATGATGTTGCCATTACAAATTTGAAGTCCAAGCTTCTTGCAAGAAGAAATGCACAGTTTGATCCAAAATATTTTCATGTCCGTTGTGCTGCTCACATAGTGAATTTGGCTGTAAATGATGGCCTGCAACCATTAGATGGTCTTCTAAGTAATCTTCGGGACACAGTCAAATATTTTAAGAGGTCTCCTACACGTATGTATAAATTTGTTGAGGTTTGCAATGAGTATGCTATTAAAGTTGGAAAAGGTCTATCCCTTGATGTTAAAACAAGGTGGAATTCAACATATAGAATGCTGGACACATGTATGGAGTATAGGGATGCATTTCGGTACTATGCTGAAGTAGACCATAACTATGTGTGGCAACCTACACAAACTGATTGGGATAAGTATCATAAGATTAGGCCAATTTTAGGAACAATGGCTGGAGCAACAACTGCATTTTCAGGTTCAGTTTATCCCTGTTGTGGCGAGTATGGCAAAGAGATTCTTGGCTGTTCCTGCTGGAAGTGTATCATCAGAATCAACTTTTAGTTGTGGAGGAAGTATTCTTGATGATTATAGGAGTTCTTTAAAGCCAGCGATAGTTTAGGCACTAGTTTGTGCATCTAGTTGGATACGGGGTTCGCCAAATCCTATCATTGTGGTATGTTTCTATGTGATGATTAATTTATTTTGACTATTTTGTTTCTAAACATATTTAATATTTATTTTTGACTGATTATAGGGAGGAGAAAATGATGATGACAATGAATATGTGGAATTCCCAAACTGTGTGGTTGGAAGCAACTAGTAACAATAAGTTTGTAAGTGTGTTTTCATATTTGAGCTCACAGGTTCTTCAAGCACAGATTCTTCAGTGACTGTCTGACTGATGGTATTTTCATATTTTGAAATGTAGGTCTTACAAGAAGAGTTCAAACTTCAGTGACTGCCTGGGAACTTTTGAGTCCTTCAGTGTTCTTTATTAAGAATATAAAGTCTAAACTGTCGTAGTCTCGTAGACTATTATCAATGTTAACTGTTAATGTGTGAATCTGTGATTCAAGTCTAATCTGTGATGGATCTGTCATCTGTGTTAACTGTTATGGTTGTTAGTGTCAGTGTGAAACTGTGAATCTATGATAAACTCATGGCTATGATTATGGTTGTTAGTGACGCTCAGTCATGTGTATTTCGCTGGAGTCATGTTGACTATGAACTTATGAAGTCATGGCTATGATTACGATTTTTTGTATGCGACTATGACTATGAAGTCAGTTTTTTGTGCCACAGAAAGCTCAATGACTATGAAGTCAGTTTTCCGTCGTCTGTCTTGTCTCTATTACTTTTACAAGCCGTGAATTGTCTTGGCAGTGTGATTGACTGATTGAGAATTTAAATTGAACTCTTGCTGTTTTTTAAAGCCATGTCCTGTTTTCAGTGTTTTGTAATGTATAGCTCGCGAGTCAAACGAGCTGGCTCGAGCTACAAAACGAGTCGAGCCGAATGTGATTCCTAGCTCGCTATTTTAACGAGCCGAGCCGAGCTAGCTCGTTTTATTACCGAGCCATAACGAGCCGAGCTGGCTCGATATCCACCCCTACCTTGTCCGCCCGATCCGATGTGTGTCCACCGTCCAGCGGCCTCCCCCAAAACCCCAGACAGAAGCAACGCTCCACCACTCCGCCACGTCAGGTGCTTCCGGCTCCACTCGGAGAGACTGACACCCTATCCGATTCGTCGAATCCGCCATTAATTACTCCCCAGTCCCCACCCACCCACCCTTCCCTACTCCTACCAAGCGCATGCCACAATGCCCAGACTATAAAAATCGAAGCCCACGCCGGGAGCTCCATCCCTAAAAAAAAACAAAAGCCTTCGCTTCGCTTCACCACTCTATCGCTCCACGGCCGGCCACAGGTACTGGGTCACAGAGATGCCATGCTGATGCTTCCATTCCATTCCATTCCTTCTCTTTGGCTGGCTCTGCTCTTGCATTAATGCATGTGTTCCTCTCGTCGTCCTCGACCAATGTGCTGTTCTGTTGTGTTTGTTGGTGGTAGCTAGCTGCGTGCTGTCCTGGGGGAGCAGCAGCAGCTTCGGCGGGAGGGGAAAGGAGCTACGATGGAGAGGTTGGGCGTCGGCGTCGGCGTCGGCGAGCTGCCGCCGGGGTTCCGCTTCCACCCGACGGACGAGGAGCTGATCACCTACTACCTCCTCTGCAAGGCCGTGGACGGCGGCTTCTGCGGCGGCCGCGCCATCGCGGAGATCGACCTGAACAAGTGCGAGCCATGGGAGCTCCCGGGTGAGTGAGTGAGTGGGTTACATATACGTACATACTCTCGCTGGTGATGACCGTACCGATCACCCGACTATGATGATGATGATGATGATGATGAGCAGACAAGGCGAAGATGGGGGAGAAGGAGTGGTACTTCTACTGCCTCCGCGACCGCAAGTACCCGACGGGCCTGCGCACCAACCGCGCCACGGCGGCCGGCTACTGGAAGGCCACCGGCAAGGACCGCGAGGTCCGCAGCGGCCGCAGCGGCGCGCTGGTGGGCATGAAGAAGACGCTCGTCTTCTACCGGGGCCGCGCCCCCAGGGGCCAGAAGACGCGCTGGGTCATGCACGAGTACCGCCTCGACGGCACCTACGCCTACCATTTCCTTCCCGGCTCTACGAGGGTTAGTTAGATCAGATCATCTTGTGCTCTACCATACCAGCATTTGTTTATGTTCTTTGCGCATGCGTGTTTTTGTTTTTTTTTTTAATTTTTGAAAATGAAGCTCACGTAGACCATGCACACACACTACGAATACTAGTAGGACAGGACAGCACTAGAGACAGAACGTAATGATGATGGGAGGGCAGCGCGTAGGACGACAGGAGTAGAGCTGCAGGGTGCTCTGCACTGCAGCTAGTAGCAGTCGAGTGCATGCGTGTGGGATACGACCATCTGCTTGCTCCTGCAACTCTGCTGCTACTGTGTCATTACGTGCAGTGCGTGGATATGGCAAAGCCCAAACCTGCCCCGGCTGGGAAGATAGAGCACAGGGATTCGAATCTTTTCTCGGCCAGTGCCGACGATGATGCTATCAGCGTGCTCGATCTCACCTTGTTTGTTTGTTTCTGCTGCCACCTGCCATGGTAGCACTTTGATCGATTTCATGGTTCGATCAGAGAAGTACTAGCATTTTCCGCGGAGTACATTTTTACTTTATTAACTATCATCAGCAGTAAAAAGAAAGACACCTGAACTGTACAGCATTCACTGTCCGCCTTCCTCCAGGACGAGTGGGTGATCGCGAGGGTGTTCCAGAAGCCAGGCGAGGTCCCATGCGGCCGCAAGCACCGCCTGGGCGGCCCCAGCGCCGCCGCCGGCGAGTCCTGCTTCTCGGACTCCACCACCTCGGCCTCCATCGGCGGCGGCGGCGGAGGAGGAGCGTCCGCGTCGTCTCGCCCGCTGCTCACCGTCACGGACACTTCCTCGCCGTCGCTGTTCGTGGCCAACGCGAACGCCGCCGCCAGCAACAACAACGGCAACCCGGTCACCGGGCGAGAGCTCGTGCCCTGCTTCTCCACTACCGCCAGTCCCCTGGAAGCCGCGGCGCTCGGCGTCGTCGGGCACCCGTACAACGCGGCCCCGCTGCGTCTGGGCTTGGACTTCGAGGCGCCGTCCCCGGGCTTCGTCGTCCCGAACCTGCGTTCCCTGCAAGTGCAGGACGACGGCGGCCTGCCGCTGTTCCTCTCGGCAGCAGCAGGCGGCGGCATGTCGTCCGCGACGCTGGGAATAATGGGGTCGCTGGGCGGGTCTCTCCACTGCCCGCCCCACGCCGGCATGGATGTCGTCAAGGTCGAGGGCCGCGCCGCGCCGCCGCAGATGGCTGTCGGCCCCGGCCTCCTCGATGGCGCCTTCGCCTGGGGCTTCTAGTGCTCACTGCTCAGGCGCTGCACGCCGCCGTGGCATATGGGCATGCATGCATCACCAGCAAACCGATGGATATATATATGCCTCTCCACATGCATGTGGTAGTTCGTGGTTTCTCTGCATGCGTTGTACGTTAAGCTTCGTTAGTAAGTGGAAGTGGCAGAGAGTCGTCGTTTATGTACGCTATTAAGCTTGATTAGTATCAGGATGTGGCTGACCGACCCTCCATGCATGGGCACTCCAAACTGTAGCCTTCCAGCAGCTTTGTTCGTGGATTAGATGTGTCGTCGTGTATGCCTAGCGTAGTACAGTACTCATAGTTCGTGCTGTGGAATCGACGGGATGCGATGTGCCCTGCCTGCTGCTGAGCTCTGCAGGTTCTGACTGCGTGCTTGTGCCAGCTAGTGCATGGTGGTATGGCTGGGGGTGCTACTGCTCGAGAGCGCTAAAAAGTCCACACGGCCGTTTCCCTGGCACGGCGCCTCAGCCTTCTGCATGCATGCGTCCATCCATCCGTCACGCCAAACGTCACTTCCCCCATCGCCATGCCCATACGGCCATGCCTCCTCGGCTGTGCTCGCTCTCTCTCTCTCCGTGCAGTGCGAGCGAGTACGAGCTGGTAGTACTAGTAATATTTTATGTGATGGATGGCGACGGTGACGGGATAGACCGAGCGGGTACGTGACGGCGGCGGATGCAGAGAACTGGCCGCTCGACGTGCTCCATCCATGTTACATCACCAAACAGGTCACGTCATCCATGCGCTCTGGCCGCTAGCTGCAGGAACTCGTGCTCCAAAACATTCATGGAGATGATGATCTCAAGCTATCCAGGAAAGATCATTACTTTCTGCAGCAGACGTGAAAGCTGCTATATATGCATGGTATTGGTATGTATCAGCCTACCGATTCCATGATACTTTTGTTCGAACGATGGATTATTCATGATGCGCCGCCCGTAGTACGTTGTTCGGCCGTTTCGAATAGGGACGAAAACGAGCTGGATAGAGGGTCATTCTGTATTCTACCTAATGTATTTCTCTTGAATAAAGAACCAATACGGGTAGTTAAGATTCGGTATAAATACAAAACGGAATCGAGTAATAATTCAGGCGGGTAAGAAACGGATAACAGATACTACTCGGGTAGGTACCAGATAATTGTCGGGTATTTGTCCCGATGATATTAATTGTCAACCACCCAATAAATATATAATTAAGTAATACATAATCATGTATATGATAGATCAAATGCAGGAAAGGAAATCGATAAAATTGACATCATGCAGTTTAAAGTTACTAATTATAAAGACATTGTAGAACCAACACCACAATATTAAAAATCATAAAATATTCTAGTTTCACTCAAAAATTGAAAATAAGTTACAAAAACAAATAAATATTTTATACGAAGATAACTCAAGTCCTCATGAAAATCAAACACTAGAGATGTTAGTGCGACTAAGTAGTTTTGAGACGAGTTCTTGTGGACAAAACAATCACAGAGAAAGCAATCACAAGAGACACGCGATTTTTATCTCGTGGTTCGGCCAAGTAATACTTTCCTACTTCCACGTTGTGGCGTCCCAATGGACGAGGGTTGCACTCAACCCCTTCCAAGTGATCCAATGATCAACTTGAATACCACGGCTATCTTCCTTATAGTCTTTCTCCCGTTTGCGAGGAATCTCCACAAATTGGAGCCTCTCGCTCTTACAATAAAGATCACAAAGAAGGCACAAGAGTAAGGCTAGGAGAGCAACACACAACACACAAATCCGCAGCACACACATGCACACAAGCCAAGAATTGAGCTCGAAACGTAGCACAAATAGTTTACAACTCGAACGGAGCTCAAATCACTAACACAATCGATCAATTGCGCGGAGGCGTAGTGTGGGAGTCTTAAAATGCTTAGTGAATGCTTAGGTGTCTTCTTCATGCGCCTAGGGGTCCCTTTTATAGCCCCAAGGCAGCTAGGAGCCGTTGAAGATCAATAAGGAAGGCTATCCTTGCCTTCTATCGAGTGGAGCACCGGACAGTCTGGTGCGCCACTGGACAACTACTGTAGCCTATCCGGTGCGCGATTTCCTTCCAAATTGGGCACAGACGACCGTTGCAGCTCCGGGCCCGTTGGCGCACCGGACACTGTCCGGTGCACACCGGACAGTCCGGTGCGCCACCGGACAACTACTGTAGCCTATCCGGTGCGCGATTTTCTTCCAAATCGGGCACAGACGACCGTTGCAGCTCCGGGCCTGTTGGCGCACCGGACACTGTCCGGTGCACACCTGACAGTCCGGTGCCCCCACTGACCGTTGGAGCTGCCACGCGTCGCCCGCAAATTTCGCGGCCGACCGTTGGCGTTGGTGACCGTTTGCTCACCGGACAGTCCGGTGCACCACCGGACAGTCCGGTGAATTATAGCCGTACGCCGCCGTCGAAACCCGAGAGCGGCGAGTTCACCGCGGACCAGCCTGGCGCACCGGACACTGTCCGGTGTGCCAGACCGAGCAGAAGATTGGCTGCACAGAGCCAAGCTTTTCCCTTTTTTCTCTCTTCTTCTTTAGTCACTGTTTCTAGCACTTGGATAACCATGTTAGTACATAAAACAATTCACCAAGTCTAGATACCTTTTGTCTTGATTTGCACTTCTCACTTTATTTGGCACATAAGAACTTAATTAAACGTGTTGGGCACTTAATCACTGTGGGGGACAGATATCCCCCGGGTCCACTGGAAGGCTAAAAGACCTCTCGAAAGGCTTTGGGCCCAATATTTCGCAAGGCCATCCCTTCGTGGGCATGGGGAGGGACGTCTAGTGAAGTGGATTGACGCAAGATTGGATCAACTCGAGCCCGGACGGCCTGATGAATTTGAGCAACGACCACAACAGTGACCCGACCTTCCCGCACAGTATCCTCATGCATCGGAACTGAATGGGGATAAGTCGGCGGAATTATAGGAAGATAGGCTCAGTCGGTTCACTATTATTTAGGCACACGCTGTTATCATATCTGCATGTAACGCCCCATGGTCGAGTATATAAGGCCTAGGGGGCATCCCCTCAAAAATATCTCACTACTTAGCCATCTACTTATCTCTCTAGCATCCCTGATACTAGAGAACTCCCTTGTAACCCACCGCACAAAGTATCCACGCCAGGACGTAGGGTGTTACGCATCTCAAAGCGGCCCGAACCTGTACAAGATTGTCTACTATCTCTCGTGCATCTGGCACGAACCATCGAGCTATAGTCGGTAACACCGTCCTACTCCAAAAAAGCACCCCGAGGGGCAACCCCGAGTGCGCAGTCGGACCCAAAACACCGACAGCTGGCGCGCCAGGTAGGGGGTGTGTCACTGATCCAAGCTAGCTCAATGGCCATCACTTTCCAGCACAAGATCGTCCTCCGCCCCGGGTCCATGTTCTGCTTCGGAACCATTTCATCCATAGCAGACGAAGAGGGAACTCTACATCGCATCGCGGATCCACCAGAGAGAAAGCCTTCCTCAACAATCTCCGGAAAAGCCGGAGCGAAGCAGGAAAAAGCGCAACCTCCAGCGCTCCGAGCAAAGACTACCTCCTGCAAGCTATGAGTAGAGGGTCCATCTACCCGGAGAACTCCGTTGTCCACGTCTTCTACGGAAAAATGGACACAGGTCACAAGGAGAAAGGAAGCGAACAAGGTAAAGGATCGTCAAGCTGCTCTTCTGGTACCTCCGCCCTCAAAGGTGAATAGAAAGAAGCTTATCACTACGACGGTTCCATTCTACCCCGACGTCCTCTTCATCGGGGGAAGAGTGGAATCATCTCCCATCTCCGACGATGAACTAACCGTGCTGGGAGAAGAACCCCTTCAGCGAGAATCTCGCCGACGAAGGAACCGACACCGAAATATCCAGCGACATCACGAAGCCGGAGAGCGGGACCCGACGCAGCCTGTGTCACGAGATGAGATCTCGGAGATGGGAGAAACTCCAGAAGAACGGGTCTTCAGGGAAATAAGGAATTCCCGACGACGGGATCGTCAACAAGCTCAAGAGCAGGCTGAACAGGATGCGAGACAACGCCAAGATGAAAGGGAAATGTGCCCTTGGGCCATTTCTAAGTATTTTGGTGATTGAGTGCCAACACAAGTGCTTAAATGTGAATCTATACCCATGGATGGACAAAGTGCAAATCAAGAATAAAGGTATGTTTCTAAGCCTTAGTACATTGTTTTGAAGACTAATGTATTGTGTCCAAGTGCTTGAAACAGGAGAAATCGAGTCAGAGAAAAGTTGGCTGTGTACAGCCAAAAGGCTGTTCGGTCTGGAGCACCGGACTGTCCGGTGGTGCACCGGACAGTGTCCGGTGCGCCAGACTGACTCGGGCGAACTGGCCGCTCTCGGGAATTTACCGGCGACGTACGACTATAATTCACCGGACTGTCCGGTGTGCACCGGACTGTCCGGTGAGCCAACGGTCGGCCGCGCGATCTGCGCGGGACACGTGGCCGAGCCAACGGCTAGAAGGGGGCACCGGACATGTCCGGTGCGCCAATGGCTCTCTGGCGGCCAACGGTCGGCTGCACCGTTTAAGGAAAGAAATCGGGCACCAGACAGTGTCCGGTGTGCACCGGACTGTCCGGTGCACCAGTCGACAGAAGGCAAGATCAGCCTTCCAGATTTGCTCTCAACGGCTCCTAGCTGCCTTGGGGCTATAAAAGGGACCCCTAGGCACATGGAGGAGAATACCAAGCATTCCTACAACATTCCTAAGCACCAAGACATCAATTCCGCGCATTTGGTTCATTGTGATAGCATCTAGAGCTCTTGTTGAGTTGTGAACTCATTGAGTTGTGTTGCGAGCTCTTGTTGCGACTTGTGTGCGTGCTGTTGCTCTGATTTTGAGTCTTGTGTGCGTTGCTAGTTCCTCCCTTACTCCGTATTTCTTTGTGAATCTCAAGTGTAAGGGCGAGAGGCTCTAAGTTGTGGAGATTCCTCGCAAACAGGATATTGAAAGGCAAAGAAAAACACCGTGGTATTCAAGTTGGTCTTTAGACCGCTTGAGAGGGGTTGATTGCAACCCTCGTCCGTTGGGATGCCACAACGTGGAGTAGGCAAGCGTTGGTCTTGGCCGAACCACGGGATAAACCACTGTGTCATCTCTGTGTTTGATCTCTTGTGGTATTGTGTTTTGTTGAGACTCCTCTCTAGCCACTTGGCGATCATTGTGCTAACACTTAACAAGTTTTTGTGGCTATAAGTTTAAGTTTCACAGGATCACCTATTCACCCCCCTCTAGGTGCTCTCAATTGGTATCGGAGCCGTTCTCTTCACAAAGGGACTAACCGCCCGAAGAGATGGATCCTAAAGGGAAGGGAATCGTGATCAACGACAAGGAGAAGGAGTCCTTCGTCAACGAGCCAAGGGATGACAAGTCCAACGACTCGGGCTCGGGCCACAGACGCAAAGATGGGAAGAAGAAGAAGACAAGACGCATCAAGGAGATCGTCTACTACGACAGCGATGAGTCTACTTCCTCCCAAAAGGACGATGACCACAACGAATACGAGAGAAAGAAACCGGTCAATTCAAACTTTTCTTTTGATTACTCTCGTATTCCTCAAAGTACTAATGCTCATTTATTATCTATTCCACTTGGTAAACCTCCTCATTTTGATGGAGAGGACTATGGATTTTGGAGTCACAAAATGCGTAGTCACTTGTTCTCTCTCCATCCTAGCATATGGGAGATTGTAGAAAGTGGAATGCACTTTGATAGTACGGATAGTCCCATGTTTATTAATGAACAGATTCATAAAAATGCACAAGCTACTACTGTGTTGCTAGCCTCTTTGTGTAGGGACGAGTACCATAAGGTGAGCGGCTTGGACAATGCCAAGCAGATCTGGGACACCCTCAAGATCTCTCATGAGGGGAATGATGTCACCTTGCTCACCAAGATGGAGTTGGTGGAGGGCGAGCTTGGACGGTTCGCAATGATAAGGGGCGAGGAGCCAACTCAAACATACAACCGGCTCAAGACCCTTATCAACAAAATAAGGAGCTACGGAAGCACGCGATGGACGGATCACGACGTCGTCCGCCTAATGCTAAGGTCCTTTACCGTTCTTGATCCTCATTTGGTGAACAATATTCGTGAAAATCCTAGGTACACCAAGATGTCGCCCGAAGAAGTTCTGGGGAAGTTCGTAAGCGGGCGAATGATGATCAAGGAGGCAAGATATGTGGACGACGCGTTGAACGGTCCTATTCATGAGCCTCAACCCATTGCTCTCAAGGCAACGAGGAGCAAGGAGGCGCTACCGAGCAAGGTGGCGCAAGTTGAGGCGGCCGGGCTAAATAATGAGGAGATGGCCCTCATCATTAAGCGCTTCAAGACGGCGCTTAAAGGTCGCAAGGGACAGCCAAGCAAGACCAAGACAAAGGAGAAGCGCTCGTGCTTCAAATGTGGTAAGATTGGTCATTTCATTGCTAACTGTCCCGATAATGAAAGTGACCAGGAAAAGGGGAACAAAAGGGAGAAGAAGAAGCATTACAAGAAGGCCAAGGGCGAGGCACATATCGAAAAGGAGTGGGATTCGGATTGCTCCTCCTCCGACTCCGACAATGAAGGACTCGCCGCCACCGCCTTCAATAAGTCATCCCTCTTCCCCAACGAGCGTCACACTTGCCTCATGGCAAGGGAGAAGAAAGTAAGCACTCATGATACTAGTACTTATGCTTCTTCAAGTGAGGATGAGTCTAGTGATGATGATGAGATAGATTACTCATGCTTATTCAAGGGATTAGATAGATCTAAAATTAATAAGATTAATGAGTTGATTGATGCTTTGAATGACAAGAATAGATTACTAGAAAAACAAGAGGATCTTTTAAATGAGGAGCATGATAAATTTGTTAGTGCACAAAATTCTCTTGCTCTAGAAATTAAAAGGAATGAAATGCTCTCTAGTGAATTATCTACTTGTCATGAATCCATCTCTAAATTAAAAAGTGTTAATGATGATTTGAATGCTAAGTTAGAAATAGCTAGTAAATCAACATCTTGTGTAGAAATTGTTGAAACTTGCAATAGGTGTAAAGATTTTGACATTGATGCTTGTAGTGAACACCTAGTTTCAATTTCCAAACTTAATGATGAATTGGCTAGTCTTAATGCTCAACTTAAGACTAGCAAGAGTAATTTTGATAAGCTAAAATTTGCAAGGGATGCCTACACAATTGGTAGACACCCCTCAATTAAGGATGGACTTGGCTACAAGAAGGAAGCCAAGAACTTAACAAGCCATAAGACTCCCATCTCCGCCAAGGAGAAAGGGAAGGCCCCTATGGCTAGTAGTGTGCAAAAGAACCATGCCTTTATGTACCATGATAGGAGACAATCTAGAAATGCTTATAGGAGATGTAACGCATATGATGCTTTTGATTCTCATGACATGTTTGCTTCTAGTTCTTCTTATGTGCATGATAGAAATGTTGGTAGGAGAAATGTTGTTCATAATATGCCTAGGAGAAATGCTGTTAATGTTCCTAGGAAAGTAATGAATGAACCCTCTACAATTTATCATGCTTTAAATGCTTCCTTTGCTATTTGTAGAAAGGATAGGAAAGTAGTTGCTAGGAAGTTAGGGGCAAAATGCAAGGGAGACAAAACTTGCATTTGGGTCCCTAAGGATATTTGCACTAACCTTGTAGGACCCAACATGAGTTGGGTACCTAAGACCCAAGCCTAAATTTGCCTTGCAGGTTTATGCATCCGGGGGTTCAAGCTGGATTATCGACAGCGGATGCACAAACCATATGACGGGGGAGAAGAAGATGTTCACCTCCTACGTCAAGAATAAGGATTCCCAAGATTCAATTATATTCGGTGATGGGAATCAAGGCAAGGTAAAAGGGTTAGGTAAAATTGCAATTTCTAATGAGCACTCTATCTCCAATGTGTTTTTAGTTGAGTCTCTTGGTTACAATTTGCTATCTGTTAGTCAACTATGCAATATGGGATATAATTGTCTTTTTACAAATGTAGATGTGTCTGTCTTTAGAAGAAGTGATGGTTCACTAGCCTTTAAGGGTGTATTAGACGGCAAGCTTTACTTAGTTGATTTTGCAAAAGAAGAGGCCGGTCTAGATGCATGCTTAATTGCTAAGACTAGCATGGGCTGGCTGTGGCATCGCCGCTTAGCACATGTGGGGATGAAGAACCTTCACAAGCTTCTAAAGGGAGAACACGTGATAGGTTTGACTAACGTACAATTCGAAAAAGATAGACCTTGTGCAGCTTGTCAGGCTGGTAAACAGGTGGGAGGAGCGCATCACAGCAAGAATGTGATGACCACATCAAGATCCCTGGAGCTGCTACATATGGACCTCTTCGGACCCGTCGCCTATCTAAGCATAGGAGGAAGTAAGTATGGTTTAGTTATTGTTGATGACTTTTCCCGCTTCACTTGGGTGTTCTTTTTGCAGGATAAGTCTGAAACCCAAGGGACCCTCAAGCGCTTCCTCAGGAGAGCTCAAAATGAGTTTGAGCTCAAGGTGAAGAAGATAAGGAGCGACAACGGGTCCGAGTTCAAGAACCTTCAAGTGAAGGAGTTCCTTGAGGAGGAAGGGATCAAGCACGAGTTCTCCGCTCCCTACACACCACAGCAAAATGGTGTGGTAGAGAGGAAGAACAGGACGCTGATCGATATGGCGAGAACGATGCTTGGAGAATTCAAGACCCCCGAGCGTTTTTGGTCGGAAGCCGTGAACATGGCTTGCCACGCCATCAACAGGGTCTACCTTCATCGCCTCCTCAAGAAGACTTCGTATGAGCTACTAACCGGTAACAAACCCAATGTATCTTACTTTCGTGTATTTGGGAGCAGGTGCTACATTCTAGTGAAGAAGGGTAGAAATTCTAAATTTGCTCCCAAAGCTGTAGAAGGGTTTTTGTTAGGTTATGACTCAAATACAAAGGCGTATAGAGTCTTCAACAAATCATCGGGTTTGGTTGAAATCTCTAGCGACGTTGTATTTGATGAAACTAATGGCTCTCCAAGAGAGCAAGTTGTTGATTGTGATGATGTAGATGAAGAAGATGTTCCGACGGCCGCTATACGAACCATGGCGATTGGAGAAGTGCGGCCACAGGAACAAGATGAACGAGATCAACCTTCTTCCTCAACAACGGTGCATCCCCCAACTCAAGACGATGAACAGGTTCATCAAAAGGAGGCGTGTGATCAAGGGGGAGCACAAGATGATCACGTGATGGAGGAAGAAGCGCAACCGGCACCTCCAACCCAAGTTCGAGCGGTGATTCAAAGGGATCATCCCGTCGACCAAATTTTGGGTGACATTAGCAAGGGAGTAACTACTCGATCTCGATTAGTTAATTTTTGTAAGCATTACTCCTTTGTCTCTTCTATTGAGCCTTTCAGGGTAGAGGAGGCCTTGCTAGATCCGGATTGGGTATTGGCCATGCAGGAGGAACTCAACAACTTCAAGCGCAATGAAGTTTGGACACTGGTGCCTCGTCCCAAGCAAAATGTTGTGGGAACCAAGTGGGTGTTCTGCAACAAACAGGACGAGCACGGGGTGGTGACGAGGAACAAGGCTCGACTTGTGGCAAAAGGTTATGCCCAAGTCGCAGGTTTGGACTTTGAGGAGACGTTTGCTCCTGTGGCTAGGCTAGAATCAATTCGTATCTTGCTAGCATATGCCGCTCACCATTCTTTCAGGTTGTACCAAATGGATGTGAAGAGCGCTTTCCTCAATGGGCCAATCAAGGAGGAGGTATACGTGGAGCAACCCCCTGGCTTCGAGGATGAACGGTACCCCGACCACGTGTGTAAGCTCTCTAAGGCGCTCTATGGACTTAAGCAAGCCCCAAGAGCATGGTATGAATACCTTAGAGACTTCTTAATTGCTAATGCTTTCAAGGTTGGGAAAGCCGATCCAACTCTTTTTACTAAGACTTGCGACGGTGATCTTTTTGTGTGCCAAATCTATGTCGATGACATAATATTTGGTTCTACTAACCAAAAGTCTTGTGAAAAGTTTAGCAGGGTTATGATGCAGAAATTCGAGATGTCGATGATGGGCGAGTTGAACTACTTCCTTGGGTTTCAAGTGAAGCAACTCAAGTACGGCACCTTCATCTCCCAAACAAAGTACACGCAAGACTTGCTGAAGCGGTTTGGGATGAAGGATGCCAAGCCCGCAAAGACTCCGATGGGGACCGACGGACACACCGACCTCAACAAAGGAGGTAAGTCCGTTGATCAAAAAACATACCGGTCAATGATAGGGTCTTTACTTTATTTATGTGCTAGTAGACCGGATATTATGCTTAGCGTATGCATGTGTGCTAGATTTCAATCCGATCCTAAGGAGTGTCACTTAGTGGCGGTGAAGCGAATTCTTAGATATTTGGTTGCTACGCCTTGCTTCGGGCTCTGGTATCCAAAGGGGTCTACCTTTGACTTGGTTGGATACTCAGATTCTGACTATGCTGGATGTAAGGTCGATAGGAAAAGTACATCAGGGACGTGACAATTCTTAGGAAGGTCCCTGGTGTCGTGGAACTCTAAGAAACAAACCTCCGTTGCCCTATCCACCGCTGAGGCCGAGTATGTTGCCGCAGGGCAGTGTTGCGCGCAACTACTTTGGATGAGGCAAACCCTTCGGGACTTTGGCTACAATCTGAGCAAAGTCCCACTCCTATGTGACAATGAGAGTGCTATCCGCATGGCGGAAAATCCTGTTGAACACAGCCGCACAAAGCACATTGACATCCGGCATCACTTTCTGAGAGACCACCAGCAAAAGGGAGATATCAAAGTGTTTCATGTTAGCACCGAGAACCAGCTAGCCGATATCTTTACCAAGCCTCTAGATGAGAAGACCTTTTGCAGGCTGCGTAGTGAGCTAAATGTCTTAGATTCGCGGAACTTGGATTGAATTGTAGCATACATGTATTTATGCTTTTGATCATGTTCCTTTTTGCATTTTGTTGTTTAGTATGGTGCTCAGGTTGTACAAACACTCCCTGGACCTCACAAGACCATTGCAAAGTGATGCACAGTTTTAGGGGGAGATGTGTTACAACTTGACCCTTTGAGACTAACCATATGCTTGAGTTTGCTTGTTTTAGTCTCGAAGGAGAATTAAAAGGGAAAAGGTGGACTTGGACCATGCAAGACTTCCACTGCACTCCGATGAAAAGAGTAACTTTTCCAAGTTCATCTTTTAACTCTTATTTCCTATTTGCTCTTAATTGAAGATTTTGGTGAGGCAATGGGGTTAAAGGAGCCAAGATTGATCCCGTTTTGGTGCTTGATGCCAAAGGGGGAGAAATAAAGGCCAAAGTGATAAATGGATCAGCTACCACTTGAGAGATTTTGAAAACAGTAGAATAGAGTTTTTTTTGTTTTGTCAAAACTCTTTTATTGTCTCTCTTGTCAAAAGTTGGCTTCTTGTGGGGAGAAATGTTGATTATGGGAAAAAGGGGGAGTTTTTGGAATCCTGAATCAAATACTCCTGAAATGACTCTCTTTATGACTTAACATGTGTGTTTGACTTAGAGATAGAAATTTGAGTTTTGATTTGCAAAAACAAACCAAGTGGTGGCAAAGGATGATCCATATATGCCAAAATTGAATCAAAATAAATTTGAGTTTTATTTGAAGTGACATTGCACTTGTTCTAGTTGCTTTATGTTGTGTTGGCATAAATCACCAAAAAAGGGGAGATTGAAAGGGAAATGTGCCCTTGGGCCATTTCTAAGTATTTTGGTGATTGAGTGCCAACACAAGTGCTTAAATGTGAATCTATACCCATGGATGGACAAAGTGCAAATCAAGAATAAAGGTATGTTTCTAAGCCTTAGTACATTGTTTTGAAGACTAATGTATTGTGTCTAAGTGCTTGAAATAGGAGAAATCGAGTCAGAGAAAAGTTGGCTGTGTACAACCAAAAGGCTGTTCAGTCTGGAGCACCGGACTGTCCGGTGGTGCACCGGACAGTGTCCGGTGCGCCAGACTGACTCGGGCGAACTGGCCGCTCTCGGGAATTTACCGGCGACGTACGACTATAATTCACCGGACTGTCCGGTGTGCACCGGACTGTCCGGTGAGCCAACGGTCGGCCGGGCCAACGGTCGGCCGCGCGATCTACGGGACACGTGGCCGAGCCAACGGCTAGAAGGGGGCACCGGACTGTCCGGTGTGCACCGGACATGTACGGTGCGCCAACGGCTCTCTGGGGGCCAACGGTCGGCTGCACCGTTTAAGGAAAGAAATCAGGCACCGGACTGTCCGGTGCACCAGTCGACAGAAGGCAAGATCAGCCTTCCAGATTTGCTCTCAACGGCTCCTAGCTGCCTTGGGGCTATAAAAGGGACCCCTAGGCGCATGGAGGAGAATACCAAGCATTCCTACAACATTCCTAAGCACCAAGACATCAATTCCGCGCATTTGGTTCATTGTGATAGCATCTAGAGCTCTTGTTGAGTTGTGAACTCATTGAGTTGTGTTGCGAGCTCTTGTTGCGACTTGTGTGCGTGCTGTTGCTCTGATTTTGAGTCTTGTGTGCGTTGCTAGTTCCTCCCTTACTCCGTATTTCTTTGTGAATCTCAAGTGTAAGGGCGAGAGGCTCCAAGTTGTGGAGATTCCTCGCAAACAGGATATTGAAAGGCAAAGCAAAACACCGTGGTATTCAAGTTGGTCTTTGGACCGCTTGAGAGGGGTTGATTGCAACCCTCGTCCGTTGGGACGCCACAATGTGGAGTAGGCAAGCGTTGGTCTTGGCCGTACCACGGGATAAACCACTGTGTCATCTCTGTGTTTGATCTCTTGTGGTATTGTGTTTTGTTGAGACTCCTCTCTAGCCACTTGGCGATCATTGTGCTAACACTTAACAAGTTTTTGTGGCTATAAGTTTAAGTTTCACAGGATCACCTATTCACCCCCCCTCTAGGTGCTCTCACAAGATAACCCTCTTTTCGGACGGAACCTGAACCCCAACTTCGCCCGAGCCATGAACACACCGAGTGAGGTCGGTGGAGTATTGGCTCGGATAGCTGATGGCTTCCCCCGGACTCCGGACGCCGAGGGCTATCGGCGGCTGCTCACTCGGGCAGCTAATCATCTTCTACCTCTCGCCCATCCACCGAGTGATCTACGACACGCCATCAACAGTCGGTGGGACGCACGGAGCTCCATGAACGCTTCGTGCGAACGACGACACGAGAATGAGATCCGGCGCCGAGAAGAATATGATCGGGACCACGGTGTCCCTGTGTGGAGTTAGGCCACCAGAGTTGAGTCGGCAATGGCTTCGACCGGTGGCACGACCCGGGGACGGTCGAGGCACCACGACAACAACTCCCCTCCCTGGGACAGACATCATCATCGCCGACAGGAGGACACATGTGGATTATCGGCGCTCACTCCATGTCTCAGGGCCATTCAATGGCCCCCTAACTTCAAAGTCTCCAATGTCGACAAGTATGAGCCTAAGCAGGATCTGGGAGGTTGGTTGGCCGTCTACACCACCGCCGCCCGAGCCGCTAGGGCGACTGAAGATGTGATGACCGCATACTTGCCCATCGTCCTCGGGCAGGATGCACTGCAATGGCTACGACACCTACCCCGACACTGCATCGACGATTGAAGCGACTTCAGTCGGTGTTTTATCGCCAACTTTCAATCTCTCTTCGACAAACCGGCGCAGCCATGGGACCTCAAATCCACCAAGCGCCGAGGGGATGAGACTCTCCGGTCATACCTCAAAAGATTTCAGACCATGAGAAATCGTATCCCCGAGGTTGCGGAAGCAGCAGTGATCGAGGACTTCTACCGAGGATCTAATGACTCGGCCTTCGTCCGAGCCATATTGCAAAAGACGCCGACTACCTCCGAGCAGCTGTTCCGAGAAGCCGACCTCTACATCACCGTCGACGAATAAGCTCAGGACCTCATCGGAGGAGCAAAGCCTGCACCGGCGGCACCACGACGCGACACGAACCAACAACCCGACAAACGTTGGGAGAAGAGGCCTCGTGAAGAAGTCCACGCCGCCGGACCACCCGCCTCTCGCACCCGAGGAGCACCCCACGGAGGTGAACGTACATTGGACGACATCCTCGACGCCCAGTGCCCGTACCACAAGGACATGCGCCACACCCTCTGGAATTGCAGGGACTTCAAGCACTCTGTTGGGAACGACCGACCCTTCCAACCTCTACCACCTCCCCCACCTCGAGGAGGACCCGGAGAACCTTGATAGTCTCAACAACAGAAAGGGGGAAAAGGCAGAGCATTCCCGCGCATCGACGTAGAAGTCAACGTCATCTTCGGCGGATATGGGTCACAAGAAAGCAAGAGGCAACAGAAGCTCAACGACCGTCAGATACTGGTGGCGACCACCGGACCTCCCGCCCCGTATCGATGGTCTAAACACCCAATCACCTTCACTCGGGCGGATCAATGGCTCAACTTCGATCACCCGGGAAAGTACCCGCTCCTCGTCGATCCGGTGATCCGAGAGAGTAGGGTAAAGAAGGTGTTAGTGGACGGGGAAGCAGCATCAACGTCACCTTCCCCCGGACGCTTCAAGGCTTGGGAGTCGCCCTCAAAGAGCTCCACGAGTCAGACACTCTTTTCTTTGGCACTGTGCCGACCGAAGGAGAATATCCACTCAGACACATCTACATGCTGGTCACCTTCGGAACACCGAAGAACTACAGAACCGAGTTCCTAAGGTTCGAGGTGGCGAACTTCGACTGTGGATACAATGCCATCATCGGCAGACCTGGATTGGCGAAGTTCATGGCCATTCCACATTATACGTACATGATATTGAAGATGCCAGGACCACAAGGAATCATCACTGTGCGCGCTGACTTCCAAGGCACTGCGGAGTGCTTCCGAGTGGCCATTCAGGTGGCCCTCACCACCAAACCGTCGGCGACTTCTTCTGCGCAGGCGAACTCAAAGCCTGAAGAGGACCTCGTTGTACCTGCAAATGAAGCTCCAGCTGTTACTTCTTTGCGGGCGACTGAAGAAACCAAGAGAATTAACCTTGGGTTCGCTGATGAACGCAAAACTGCCATCATCAGCTCCAGTTTGGATGACAAATAGGAAGGCGCGCTCATCTAGTTTCTGCAAGATAACCGAGACGTATTCGCATGGCAACCTGCGGATATGCCGGGAGTCCTGAGAGAACTGGCCGAGCACAAACTGAAGGTCTATCCCCAGGCGAGGCCGATCCGACAAAAGTTGCGTCGTTTCACGCCCGACAAGAGAGAAGCCATCCGCGCTGAACTAGCTCGCTTAGTCGCAGCAGGATTCATTAGAGAAGTATTGCATCTTGAGTGGCTAGCAAATCCTGTTCTTGTACTAAAAAAGAATAAAGTTGATTGGCGCATGTGCGTCGACTATACGGATCTCAACAAGCACTGTCCGAAGGATCCCTTCGGACTTCCTAGAATAGACCAGGTGGTAGACTCGACCGCCGGGTGTTCTGTGTTGTCCTTCTTGGATTGCTACTCCGGGTATCATCAGATCAGCCTGGCGAAGGAAGACGAGGAAAAACAGCATTCATCACCCCGTTTGGAGCTTTCTGCTATACCTCCATGTCGTTCGGTCTCAAAAATGCTAGAGCGACTTACCAGAGAGCCATTCAAACATGCTTAGCCGACCACTAGGGCAAGCATGTAGAAGCTTATGTGGATGACGTGGTGATCAAGACAGAAAATTCAGAAAATTCCATTAAGGATTTACAGCTGGTCTTCAACAGTCTGCGGCGATATCAGTGGAAGCTTAATCCTGAAAAGTGTGTCTTTGGAGTACCAGCAGGAAAATTGCTCGGATTTATTGTCAGCCACCGGGGAATTGAAGCTAACCCAGAAAAGATCGAGGCTATCATGAGGATGGAAGCACCACGATCACAGAAGAAAGTACAAAGACTTACTGGATGCATGGCAGCTTTAAGCAGATTCATATCAAGGTTAGGAGAGAAAGGCCTGCCGTTCTACAAGTTGCTAAAAAAGGTGGACAAATTCCAGTGGACCTCAGAGGCTCAGGAAGCTCTAGATGCACTAAAGAAATTCCTCACAACACCGCCAGTACTAAAGCCGTCGCGCCGAGCCACGCCAAGTCAGCCAGCTGAAGATCTGCTATTATATATCTCTTGCACGACTCACGTGGTGAGCACCGCGTTGGTAGTCAAGCGATGTCACACCCGGATTTCGGGGCACCAAGACCCGGGCGCGAACAATCACCAGGTGTGCTGGGACCATGTCTCACACATATGATGAATCATGGCACAGGATCGAATGTCACATCTTTACTATATAATAGGAGTTCTATACAAAATAAATAATTACATTATAAGGAGACAACGGTCAAGCAACCCAAAGTTGACTGGGAGACGACGGCCTAGACCTCTCACGAACACATCGCAGCATCCTCCATGCGCCTCATCCTATGGTACCTGTTCTTGACCTGTGGGGGGGTGTGAGACAGCAAGAGTGAGCTCACATACGTTCATCGCTCAACAAGTTGTGGGGAATAATGTGAATGAACTCGCCAAAGGTGGGAGTTCATGTGAAGTGTAAGGCTTACCAAAGAGGATGGTTAGAACTGAGCATTGCTTTTAAAGTTGGTCAAAATTTTATTAGCAGTTACTAAGTATAAGTAAATACCAACCCAATTAAGAAAAGTAATAACATCACCTGCGATGCCATGCATATGACAAATTGAATTTAGTTCCATAAATTAATCATGTGAGGGTCCGAGCTGCTCATGACCGTGAGCACGGCTAGTATACCAGTTTTACACTCTGTAGAGGTTGCACATCTTTACCCACAAGTCATGTTACCCATCTGCCAAGGGATCGCGACTTCCCATACACCTCTACCGAGGAGGCGAGGCAGGGTAACACTACGAGGCCTTTACAAAGTTCCACTAGCTTCAGAAAACCCGCTACAGTTTATAGGAAGCTCCAATGCAGGGTTCTTGCCTGACCGCCATCGCAGCAAAATCAACCAAGGACCTCCCTACACTGACCACTCCCCTACTGCCCTTGCCCCTTTCGGGTAAGGTAGTCCTCCACTAGCTTTCCTAATTAATCAGCCAAGGGCGTCCATAAACCCTTGTGGTAGCACTGTTTTCCCGGGTGGTCGCTCCATGTTCCAATTAACATAATGATCTTATAATGAACAGTGATAATAAACAGATAATAAAAGTGTGATCATGAATAATGTATCTTCATACCCAAAACCACATAAAGCACTAGCAAGTACTACCCAAAAAGTTCAGTGGTAAACAAGGTATAAAGATAATCAAACTAGGGTAACCTATTGGGTCCCATCAAAATTAACCTATGCAGATCATTATGATTAATTAGAACATGAGTGGGTAAAAAGAAGTGATCAAGGGCACAACTTGCCTGGGACTTGAGATTCCAGGTACCAGGATGATCTTCAGGTGACTCGTAACCTCGCACTAGTCGTAGCAATACAAACAAACATGGTATATGCAAAATTAACATCACACCAAACATATGAACAAACTGAATAGTAGTATTCTACGCGATGCTACGAGATCGTGGGAACGATAATCACTAAATTCGGAGTTACGGTTATGAAGATAGGGTTTCCTAAAGATCCACGTGGTTAAATATAGAATAGATTAAGGGCAACATTTTAACCTATATTTCATGACAAAACAAAGTTACAAGATGATAATAAATATTATTGTGGGACTAATGCAACTAGAATGGATCAAAACGGGGTTACGATTATTGGGTTATGAATTTTTGAGTTACTTAGGACCTAGAATAGATTAATTCAAATGAACAATTTTAATTCAAGTTTCATGGTTAAACAAAGGTACTAGGTGATAAACAATATTAATACAAAATTATTGCAACTGGAATGGCTCAATTTGGAGTTAAAATGAATTAAATATGAATTTCACAAGTTTCTAGAATCAATTTTGTATTAAAAATCACATTCTGTAATTAATTATCCATTTTCATTATTCTCTGGACCGAGCACTAATTACAGAGAACTCCGGGGGCAAATCCAGAATTTTTCCCCAGACTCAAATTCACCCCGCGTGGATGGCGGGTTGATTCACCTATTCTCCGGGGGTTCTTTTGCAAGAAACGCAGCCGAAAGGGTATCCGTTGATACCGACCGTTGGATCTTCATTAGGCGGCCCCGATTTAAAGTATCCGCGATTGACCTGAATCCCTCAGATCCCAGATCGACGGCTGGGGATTCACGCAGCGCGATCCGCGACTGGCCCTAGGATTAAATCTCAACGGCCCACACCACAACACCCTACTAACCTAATCTCCTCCACTCAATCCAAATCGGACGGTGAGCGCGCCTTCTTCCACCCCCGGTCACCAGAGCGGCGGCGCACAGGCTCGCCGCGGCGGCGCCCATGGACGGGCCTCCATCTACCAGCTACGACGCCCATTTCTAGTTCGGACGGATGCTACACGCTGCGGAGAGAGAGGCAAACTCCATGGAGGCGTCCTTACCAAGGATTAGCAGGCTGACGAGGCTGTCCACGCACCGTGGCGGATTCGCGGCGAAGTTTGCACGACGGCGAGAAATTCCGCTAGCGCAGCGACACCACGGAGAAATTAACAGCTGCCGAAGCGTCTAGGAGTCTCGGCGCAGCACCGGAGTGCTCCACAGATGTCCCAGATCAACATTTAAGGCTCCATCGCCGCAGTAGGTGATTTATCCCCGCGGCGGCATCCTCTCCGTTCCATCTCTCTCCCATGGATTCGCTCAGCAATATGGATCACGGCGGCTACTAACCCTCTTGGCGAGCACACGATGGCGGCGTCTAGGGTTCTTATACCAGGACTGAGTCCAATTTTTGGGAGGATCGTTTAACGGAGCGCGCTGGCGAGTTTTGCGGCACAGTTCCTACGGTGGGTGCGCGATTCCATTAGGGAGGGGGACCGGACGACTCGGTCCCATGCAGCGGAGAGAAAAATGCTTCACCACCGCGCTATCCGCGCCACCCGCGTAGAAGTCGGCCATGGAGACCCGGTCGTTGCGGAGGTGGGCGGCTGCTGACGCTCGGGAAAGAAGATGAGCAGTGCCGCGCCCTCGGTTGTGGAGCTGACTCAACGGGCCCACGCCAGGCGTGGATCGCGGGAAGCCCGGAGAAGGCGGTCGCGCATCACCCGCCACCAGGGGACGAAATCCCGATCAGGATGGGGAAGAGGGTAGAGCTGTCACCGACGATGGAGGGGAATTCGTTGGGGAAAAAAGACGTGCAGAGGTGGTGCGGGTCCCACTTGTAGGCGACCGAGCACAGAAGCTGGAGACTGGGATGGCGCGTGGACTGAAGGACTGGTCAGAGGGCCCCACATGGAAGTGACTGACCGCGTTAGGGCGCTGGGCCGAAGGGAGGAGATTAGGGTTGGGCCGAGGCAGGAGAAAGCCAGCCCATAAGGGTTTTATTCTTCTTCTTTTTCTTCTATTTTCTGTTTTTCTTTATTCATGCTTATTTTGAATCCAAATTTGAATTTGAATATGGGTTTTACCTTTGAATCAATTATGCAAATTCAAACCCTAGTATAGGGTTCATATATCTTTATTTACTTATTTTTTCTCCACTTAATATTTATTTACTTCTCTTTTCCAATTTCTAGAATTTCTTTTAGATGTCAAATTCCCGTTTGGGTATTAATATATTTCTTTTCATATTCATAGGCACAATTATAACAACACTTCCGCATGCAAAATATAATTTTATGTTATTTATTTCCCCTCTCATTTATTTATGCTTATACTTTTAAATGTGCACACAAAATATGTATTTTGAGGTGTTACAAATTCTACCCCCCTTAACAGAAATCTCGTCCTCGAGATTTGTAAGAAAAGGGATATAGAAAGCCAAATGTTTGGTTGCGGTTTAGTTTCGAGTTTTTTTTCAAATGATTTTAAGCACAAATGTTTTCTCTATACTTTTTTAAGTCATTTAAATAAGGAAATGATTAGGAACACCTAGGTATACTATGTTTAGCTATTAGGTAGAAGTAGAGAAGGTTGCGTTAATAAGGATTAGGGCAAAGAAAGATTCCATTATCTTGACTCATCTGGTGATTCTGTTTTGCCCTTTGAAGACTTGAGTTGGTGCTTATCCTCCCTTGACGTGGTTGGTCTTCTTTGGCCCTCAATCCTGGAGTTGCCATCCGAGTTGAGGACATATGGCTAGGATAGCTAGGGTACATGAGGTAGTTAGGTTTAAACAGAGTTTTACTTTGCTTTTGGGATATCTAGATTAGGCAACCTATGATGTAGGTTAGGTTGTTGTTTACGGACGAGTTAGTCCAAGATATTAATTTAGGGTAAGATATGTTTATAGAATTAGGGCCTAATTTTTTTTATCGCCAACATTATCTAACTTATTTAAGTAACTCAAATTTGGATTAGATCATGGTTGTTATTCTAGAGTGGGATCAATATGCTAATTAGGGCAAGATGAATCCATAAGGAGGAAGAATCTTTTGAGGTCAGTTAGATCTATTAAGATGGGATAAGTAAAGTGGTTAGGATAAGATGAATCCATAAAGATAAGATAGAATCTTTTAAGATGAGATGGATATTGTTATGCTAGATGCTTTAATGAGGGATAATCTAGGTTGTTTAGTTATATTATGAATTTTATTTTATATTTATGCCTATATGTATATGCAGATGTAATTGTGGACATTGATCCACAACCCATCACACTCAATCAAAGATCCAACTCAAACAAGTATCATAAGAACAAGCATTAAAGCATATAGATAAAAAATAGTTTTGTTTTTGTTCATAAGATTAGGTTTCCTATTCCTAAAGTCACTTTAGGCACATGATTTCAAAGTGTGAAATCCACATTTGTCTTTAGAAAAGAAAAGGTAAGAGTAATCAGAGTAAAGCGGAAATAGATTGGAAAAGATTAAGATAAGTTTAGAATTGAATCAGAGTAGTAGAGGTAAGTAAGTATTGGTTGTCCAGTTCTATCTAGGTTTCGTCCTATAGTCAACATTCCTCTGATACCACTTCTGTCACACCCGGATTTCGGGGCACCAAGACCCGGGCGCGAACAATCACCAGGTGTGCTGGGACCAAGTCTCACACATATGATGAATCATGGCACAAGATCGAATGTCACATCTTTACTATATAATAGGAGTTCTATACAAAATAAATAATTACATTATAAGGAGACAACGGTTCAGCAACCCAAAGTTGACTGGGAGACGACGGCCTAGACCTCTCACGAACACATCGCAGCATCCTCCATGCGCCTCATCCTGTGGTACCTGTTCTTGACCTGTGGGGGGGTGTGAGACAGCAAGAGTGAGCTCACATACGTTCATCGCTCAACAAGTTGTGGGGAATAATGTGAATGAACTCGCCAAAGGTGGGAGTTCATGTGAAGTGTAAGGCTTACCAAAGAGGATGGTTAGAGTTGAGCATTGCTTTTAAAGTTGGTCAAAATTTTATTAGCAGTTACTAAGTATAAAAAAATACCAACCCAATTAAGAAAAGTAATAACATCACCTGCGATACAATGCATATGACAAATTGAATTTAGTTCCATAAATTAATCATGTGAGGGTCCGAGCTGCTCATGACCATGAGCACGGCTAGTATACCAGTTTTACACTCTGTAGAGGTTGCACATCTTTACCCACAAGTCATGTTACCCATCTTCCAAGGGATCGCGACTTCCCATACACCTCTACCGAGGAGGCGAGGCAGGGTAACACTACGAGGCCTTTACAAAGTTCCACTAGCTTCAGAAAACCCGCTACAGTTTATAGGGAGCTCCAATGCAGGGTTCTTGCCTGACCGCCATCGCAGCAAAATCAACCAAGGACCTCCCTACACTGACCACTCCCCTACTGCCCTTGCCCCTTTCGGGTAAGGTAGTCCTCCACTAGCTTTCCTAATTAATCAGCCAAGGGCGTCCATAAACCCTTGTGGTAGCACTGTTTTCCCGGGTGGTCACTCCATGTTCCAATTAACATAATGATCTTATCATGAACAATGATAATAAACAGATAATAAAAGTGTGATCATGAATAATGTATCTTCATACCCAAAACCACATAAAGCACTAGCAAGTACTACCCAAAAAGTTCAGTGGTAAACAAGGTATAAAGATAATCAAACTAGGGTAACCTATTGGGTCCCATCAAAATTAACCTATGCAGATCATTATGATTAATTAGAACATGAGTGGGTAAAAAGAAGTGATCAAGGGCACAACTTGCCTGGGACTTGAGATTCCAGGTACCAGGATGATCTTCAGGTGACTCGTAACCTCGCACTAGTCGTAGCAATACAAACAAACATGGTATAGGCAGAATTAACATCACACCAAACATATGAACAAACTGAATAGTAGTATTCTACGCGATGCTACGAGATCGTGGGAACGATAATCACTAAATTCGGAGTTACGGTTATGAAGATAGGGTTTCCTAAAGATCCGCGTGGTTAAATATAGAATAGATTAAGGGCAACATTTTAACCTATATTTCATGACAAAACAAAGTTACAAGATGATAATAAATATTATTGTGGGACTAATGCAACTAGAATGGATCAAAACGGGGTTACGATTATTGGGTTATGAATTTCTGAGTTACTTAGCACCTAGAATAGATTAATTCAAATGAACAATTTTAATTCAAGTTTCATGGTTAAACAAAGGTCCTAGGTGATAAACAATATTAATACAAAATTATTGCAACTGGAATGACTCAATTTGGAGTTAAAATGAATTAAATATGAATTTCACAAGTTTCTAGAATCAATTTTGTATTAAAAATCACATTCTGTAATTAATTATCCATTTTCATTATTCTCTGGACCGAGCACTAATTACAGAGAACTCTGGGGGCAAATCCAGAATTTTTCCCCAGACTCAAATTCACCCCGCGTGGATGGTGGGTTGATTCACCTATTCTCCGGGGGTTCTTTTGCAAGAAACGCGGCCGAAAGGGTATCCGTTGATACCGACCGTTGGATCTTCATTAGGCGGCCCCGATTTAAGGTATTCGCGATTGACCCGAATCCCTTAGATCCCAGATCGACGGCTGGGGATTCACGCAGCGCGATCCGCGACTGGCCCTAGGATTAAATCTCAACGGCCCACACCACAACACCCTACTAACCTAATCTCCTCCACTCAATCCAAATCGGATGGTGAGCGCGCCTTCTTCCACCCCCGGTCACCAGAGCGGCGGCGCACAGGCTCGCCGCGGCGGCGCCCATGGACGGGCCTCCATCTACCAGCTACGACGCCCATTTCTAGTTCGAACGGATGCTACACGCTGCGGAGAGAGAGGCAAACTCCATGGAGGCGTCCTTACCAAGGATTAGGAGGCTGACGAGGCTGTCCACGCACCGTGGCAGATTCGCGGCGAAGTTTGCACGACGGCGAGAAATTCCGCTAGCGCAGCGACACCACGGAGAAATTAACAGCTGCCGAAGCGTCTAGGAGTCTCGGCGCAGCACCGGAGTGCTCCACAGATGTCCCAGATCAACATTTAAGGCTCCATCGCCGCAGTAGGTGATTTATCCCCGCGGCGGCATCCTCTCCGTTCCATCTCTCTCCCATGGATTCGCTCAGCAATATGGATCACGACGGCTACTAACCCTCTTGGCGAGCACATGATGGCGGCGTCTAGGGTTCTTATACCAGGACTGAGTCCAATTTTTGGGAGGATCGTTTAACGGAGCGCGCTGGCGAGTTTTGCGGCACAGTTCCTACGGCGGGTGCGCGATTCCGTTAGGGAGGGGGACCGGACGACTCGATCCCAAGCAGCGGAGAGAAAAATGCTTCACCACCGCGCTATCCGCGCCACCCGCGCAGAAGTCGGCCATGGAGACCCGGTCGTTGCGGAGGTGGGCGGCTGCTGACGCTCGGGAAAGAAGATGAGCAGTGCCGCGCCCTCAGTTGTGGAGCTGACTCAACGGGCCCACGCCAGGCGTGGATCGAGGGAAGCCCGGAGAAGGCAGTCGCGCATCACCCGCCACCAGGGGACGAAATCTCGATCAGGATGGGGAAGAGGGTAGAGCTGTCACCGACGATGGAGGGGAATTCGTTGGGGGAAAAAGACGTGCAGAGGTGGTGCGGGTCCCACTTGTAGGCGACCGAGCGCATAAGCTGGAGACTGGGATGGCTCGTGAACTGAAGGACTGGTCAGAGGGGCCCACATGGAAGTGACTGACCGCGTTAGGGCGCTGGGCCGAAGGGAGGAGATTAGGGTTGGGCCGAGGCAGGAGAAAGCCAGCCCATAAGGGTTTTATTCTTCATCTTTTTCTTCTATTTTCTGTTTTTCTTTATTCATTCTTATTTTGAATCCAAATTTGAATTTGAATATGGGTTTCACCTTTGAATCAATTATGCAAATTCAAACCCTAGTATAGGGTTCATATATGTTTATTTACTTATTTTTTTCTCCACTTAATATTTATTTACTTCTCTTTTCCAATTTCTAGAATTTCTTTTAGATGTCAAATTCCCGTTTGGGTATTAATATATTTCTTTTCATATTCATAGGCACAATTATAACAACACTTCCGCATGCAAAATATAATTTTATGTTATTTATTTCCCCTCTCATTTATTTATGCTTATACTTTTAAATGTGCACACAAAATATGTATTTTGAGGTGTTACAAGCGAGCAGAAGAAGGACATGCCTATCCGGTACAGCATCCCGTCTATTTCATCAGTGAAGTCTTGGGACCCTCGAAGAAGAAATATCCTCAAGTTCAAAAACTATTGTATGCAGTACTTCTAACTGCACGCAAGCTCCGCCACTAATTTGACGACCACAAAGTCATAGTAGTCACTGGATTTCCAATAGGGGATATTCTCCACAACAAAGAAGCCATCAGAAGAATAGCCAAGTGGGCCTGCGAGCTAGGAGCTCACGACATTGAGTTTCGACCTCGCACTGCAATCAAGACTCAAGCACTAGTTGAATTCGTATCAGAGTGGACCGAGCAACAAGTGCCAGATAACCCGGAGACTGCAGAAGTATTGCAGATTATTTCGATGGCTCGTTGAAACTGCAGGGGGCAGGTGCAGGAATCCTCTTCATTGCACCAGGAGGTGAACAACTCAAATATGCTCTTCAGTTGCTATTCTCAGCGTCCAATAATGCAGCAGAATATGAAGCTTTGATTCATGGACTGAACATTGCCATATCACTGGGCATCAAGAGACTGATGGTATATGGAGATTCACTGGTGGTCATAAGTCAGATAAATAAAGAGTGAGATTGCTCGAATGACTCCATGGGCAAGTACTGCACAGCCGTCCAAAAGCTAGAGGACAAATTTGAAGGGCTGGAATTTTATCATGTGGAGAGAGATCGCAACGCGACAGCAGACGCGTTGTCAAAACTAGGATCCAGTCGGACTCAAGTCCCACCTGGGGTTTTCGTCCAAGAGGTACCACACCCGAGTATTTCCTTAGATCGGGCAGAAGAGTGCAATGTTCTAAGCCAACCAGAGTCAGATTCTGAAGACTGGAGGGAGCCAATCATCAGATATATAAAGAACGAAGAGGAGCCAGATGACAAAAATGTAGCAGAACGCATCGCAAGGCAGTCAGTTCACTATACTCTCATTGGGGAAGCACTGTACAGAAGGGGCGCAACAGGAGTCCTCATGAAGTGCATTCTTTCGGCTACTGGGAAGCAACTACTAGATGAGATCCACGCCGGGCAATGCGGGATACACACAACATCCAGGACTCTGGTTGGGAAGGTCTTCAGGTCTGGTTTCTACTGGCCAACAACAAAAAGTGACGCAGCCGAGTTAGTCCAGAGGTGTGAAGCTTGCCAATATTTATCAAAACAGCAGCATTTACCAGCGCAGCAACTGCAAACCATACCCGTAACATGGCCATTTGCGTGCTGGGGACTGGACATGTTTGGACCCTACAAGAAAGCTCAAGGAGGATACAATCATGTACTGGTTGCTATTGACAAATTCACTAAATGAATAGAGTATAAACCCATTGCTTCTTTGACTTCAGCTAAGGCAGTGGAATTCATACAAGACATAATATTCAGGTTCGGAATACCGAATAGCATCATAACTGACCTGGGATCCAATTTCACTAGTTCAGAGTTCTTTGATTTCTGCGAACAAAGAAGCATCCAGATCAAATATGCATCAGTAGCACACCCAAGAGCAAACAGTCTGGTAGAAAGAGCTAATGGAATGATATTGGAAGCACTCAGAAAGAAAGTCTTCGACAAAAATGAAAAGTTCACAGAAAAGTGGATCCGAGAGTTGCCGTATGTGGTCTGGAGCCTAAGAACTCAACCTAGCCGAGCTTTGCATGGAAACACTCCCTTCCTTATGGTCTATGGTTGAAGCGCCCCGATCCTTTGGGACTCAAATGTGATACAATTACTAGTCCCAGAAGGCTAGTAACCACATTCCTTACTTCAAATAGTACAAAGTTTGAATAAATGTTATTACAATACCATAGTACAAGCTCGAGAGAGCCAGAAATACAAAGCGCAGTAGAAGATAAACTAGCCCAAGCCACAGGCAGAACTGGGTGCAGATACAACCCCCTCAATCAAGCATAGTAGAAAAGAAGTCTTTAGCTGCTGAAAAACATAAATAAATCTGGGTGAATACACTAGGTATTCCTCAAGCCCACCCCGCTCCCGTAAAGAGAAAGGGGCCTATATCATACATGCTTTATATGGTGGAGTTGAAGTCACTCTTCTTTTTCTCAGAGAAAGGCAATACTTTTTAGGGGTTTCCCAAAGAAATAGAAATAACACGTTACTTAACCACCACTGAGCTTCCCGCTCCCGTGGCATCATTTTCTCTTCCAAAGACACACTCACACATTTCCCTGTTCACGGAGGTTGTAAAACACTAATTGTCATACCACGCCAGACTCGTCCATTCCAGTGGACACGGACTATTCGAATAGGTTTGAACAATGCGCAGAGGGGTACACTTTACCCACTAGCCCGGCTCTGCGATCTCATGGCCAATGGGATCCGAATCCGAATCTCTTTCCTTCCTCGCACGTCCTAACCTTAACGGTTATACCGGAAGGAGTCAAGCCACCGCCATGTCCAAATCGGACAAAACATTCCCCCTCCTTATCCTCCCGGTGCTCCCCAGCCTTCATAACCCTGGGGTTGGACCGTACGAGTTCAGATTGAGTGACTGCCCACACAGCCTCGAGTGGTTGTACTTTTCATGAGTACATGTAGTGAAGGATGACAAACCGGTCCTTATACGAGGGGACAATCCTTCTGCTCACACCTAAACCAGATGAGCCATCACCTTAGGCCCTCCCCTAAACCAGAAAGTCCCTGATCATCCCACTCACCAGGTGATGAGGGTGAATACCCTTCATCGCACACTTTTTGAAAACATCGTTTGGTCAAAACCACTGTCCCTTTTTCCCATTCCATATTTTGTGCTCAAAAGATGTTTGTTAATGCGGGCTATCTCTCTCCTCACAATGCAATGATTCCATCCCTTAATCCCGGCTTAGGTAGTGGTAGAGAGAATAGGTAAATTATGCATCAAGGGAAGGATGGACTTGCCTTCGTCGAAGCTTTCCTGGCACAAAAGATTTATCTCATAGGGGTCGGGTTCCTGCCCTTCTTCCGGAGCTATAAATTTCGGAGGATCGGATCCCTCTTCCGCTAACAAACACATATAAGGAACAATACATCAATCATGGTGACTTGGTGGGGTGTGCCAATTATTATACATTAATATTTTTGCGCCCTATAATTTACTTAAACTATTTTTGGTGCATAAAATATCAGCATATAAATATATATATGAAAATGGTAAAAAGAAATGGGAAAAGGAAAAAGGAAAAAGAAAAAGGATTCCAAGCTAACTGGGCCGGGGGGGATTTGGCCCGGTCGGGCGCGGGCGCGCGGCGTCGCGGCCAATTGGGCCCAGATGGCCCACGAGGAGTGGTGACGATGCGGCGGACGCCGTGGGTGCGGGCCCACGCGCCAGAGAGGGAAGGGGGAGACAGCGTCAGGGGGGAGGAGGAGGGCGGTCCACGGCGGGGAAGAACCGGTCGCCGGTGAACCCGACGACGGTTCTTTGTCGGTGGTCCGGTTCCGAGTGGACGGGATGGTGGCAAAGCATGAGCGGGAGTAGGGGGTCACGAAGGTGGAGTGGCTGAGGCCTGGTGTGGTGGAACAAGGGGCTCGGGGCGGTCCTTTTATAGGTGGCCGGGGAGGGGGAAGGGAGGAGGAGCGGTGAGCACCGGCGAGCTCGCCATGACGGTGGTGATGGCGCAAAATGGCGACGGGACGACTCGGGCAGGCGGGGGTGAAGGGACGGCTCGGGCACAGTGAGCGGGGGTGCATGGCACCAACCGAGTTGGTGAGCGCATTAATGGCGAGGAGATGGGGCGGACGGTGGCCGGCGGTGAACGCGCCGGTGGCCTGGTCACGGGAGAGGGGAGGGAGCTGACAGGCGGGGCCCGCCTGCCAGAGAGGGGCGGTCGCGAGGGAGGGGAGCGCGGCTGACGGGTGGGGCCGGGGTGTCAGGGGTGGGCGCGGGCGCGCGATGTTGGGTTGCTTGGGCCGCAGGAGGGAGAAGGGGGGCGGGCGCGTGCGAGGGAGGCGGCTTGGGCCGGAAGCGGCCCAGCCGAGGGGGGGTTTCCTTTCTCCTTTTTCTTTTCTATTTCTTATTTCTATTTTCTATTTCTAATTATTTTATCTCCTTTTCTCTTGAACAAATAAATAGCCAAATAATCTTGGGTGCTAGAAAAATATTAATCTATGTGAGGTGCTTCTAATAATCAAATGTATGCATATGATGAGATGACCTATGGGGTGGAATTTAGGGAGAGATAAAAAAGAAAGGGGGGGTTAGGAGATTAGGGTTCCAAACCTTGGGTTGAAATTTTGGGATGTTACAAACCTACCCCACTTAAAGGAATCTCGCCCTCGAGATTTAGACTAGGTCTGAGAAAAGGTAAGGGTATTCCCTCCTCAAAGAGTCCTCACTTTCCCAGGTAGCTTCCTCTTCTCCTTCTCTGCTTCACTGAACTTTACAGAGTCTCACTTCTGAGTTGCGGGTCTTCCAGACTGCTGAGTCAAGAATCTTTATTGGCTTCTCTCGGTACTGAAGATCTTTCTGAATCTGGATTGCCTCTTCTTCGATGTGACTTTCTGGTACTTGCAGGCATTTGCGGAGCTGGGACACATGAAACACATTGTGGATATTAGACATGGATTCTGGTAATTCAAGACGGTACACTGCGGGTCCCACTCTGCCAATGATGGGATAGGGGCCGATGAATCGTGGTGCTAGCTTTCCTTTCACTTGGAACCTTCTGACACCACGCATCGTGGAGACCTTGAGGTAGACGAAGTCTCCTTCCTCAAATCTGAGTTCTCTCCGCCTATTGTCCGCATAACTTTTCTGCCGACTCTGAGCTTCAAGTAATCTTTTGCGGATTAGGGTAACTTTCTCTTCAGCCTCTTTAACAAAGGCAGGCCCTTCCAGTGTCTTTTCCCCTACATTGGACGACATGAGAGGGGTCTGGCATTTTCGTCCATACAATGCTTCGAACGGTGATATCTTGATACTGGCCTGATGGCTGTTGTTATACGAGAACTCTGCATAAGGCAAACTGGACTCCCAGTTTCTATCGAACCTTAACACATAGGCTCTTAATAAATTTTCGAGGACCTTGTTGACCCTTTCTGTCTGACCATCTGTCCGGGGTGATAGGCGGTTGTCGGGGACCATAATTAGGGGTACCCCCAAGACTCCTAAACTCGGCTGGTAATCACCATCAGCACAAAGCTGCAGAGGCCTGATGGGCGCAATTCAGGTCAAGGCTCCGTCCACTCAAGGGACACGATCTCGCCTCGCCCGAGCCCAGCCTCGGGCAGGAACAGTAGACCCAGGCAGATTCACGCCTCGCCTGAGGGCCTCCTCAAGCAACGGGCGCACCCTAGACTCGCCCGAGGCCCAGCTCGGGCAGGCTTCGCAGTGAAGCAACCTTGGCCAGATCGCCTCGCCAACCGACCGTATCGCGGGAGCATTCAATGCAAGGATCGCCTGACACCTTATCCTGACGCGCGCTCCTCAGTCGGCAGGACCGAAGTGACCGCAGTCACTTCACCCCTCCACTGACTGACCTGATAGGAAAACAGCGCCGCCTGCCCTGCTCAGACTTCTGTGCCACCCGCCAGGGTGAGGCTGACAGCAGCCGAGTCCAGCATCAGGCGCCATAGGAAGCTCCGCCTCGCCCGACCCCAGGGCTCGGACTCAACCTCGACCTCAGAAGATGGTCTCCGCCTCGCCCGACCCCAAGGCTCGGACTCAACCTCGACCTTGGAAGACGGTCTCCGCCTCGCCCGACCCCAGGGCTCGGACTCAACCTCGACCTCGGAAGACGGTCTCCGCCTTGCCCGACCCCAGGGCTCGGACTCAACCTCGACCTCGGAGGAGTCACCGCCTCGCCCGACCTTGGGCTCGGACCGACCACGTTGCAGGGGGGGTACATCATTACCCTACCCCTAGCTAGCTCAGGCTACGGGGAACAAGACCGGCGTCCCATCTGGCTTGCCCCGGTAAACAAGTAATGATGGCACCCCGCATGCTCCCATGACGACGGCGGTTCTCAGCCCCCTACGAAAGCAAGGAGACGTCAGCAAGGCCCCAATAGCCCCGATAGCTGTGCTTCTACAGGGCTCAAGCGCTCCTCCGACGGCCACGACATCACATGCATAGGGCACTAGCACCTCCCCGACAGCCACGTCGGCATGTACATAGGGCTCTGGCTCCTCTCTGCCGGACACGTTAGCATATTGCTACACCCCCATTGTACACCTGGACCCTCTCCTTACATCTATAAAAGGAAGGTCCAGGGCCCTCGTACGAGGAGGTGGCCGCGCGGGGGAGGACGGGCTGACGGGCAGGCTCTCTCTCTCTCCCTCGCAGACGCTTGTAACCCCCTATTGCAAGCGCATCCACCCAGGGCGCAGGACAACATGAAGCCGCTGTTTTCCCCCTCCTTGTGTTCTGTCTCGAGCCGACCCATCTGGGTTGGGGCACGCAGCGATAATTTACTCGTCGGTCCAGGGACCCCCCAGGGTCGAAACGCCGATAGTTGGCGCGCCAGGTAGGGGCCTGCTGCGTGTTGACGAACAGCTTCCCGTCAAGCTCCAGATGGGTAGTCTCCAGCAACCTCTCCAGCCCGGGACGCTGCTCCGTTTCGGGAGTCTCGAGTTCATGTCCCTCGACGGCAGCTACGACATGGTACTCCTTCCTCCGCCGCGCGACAACGACAATGGCGGCCGTCAGCCCGCCCGGCGGCGGCGGAATCAACGACGTCTTCCCCCCATGGCGGAAGAGCAGCATCCGGGCCTGTCCCGTCACCTTCCTTGCTGTAGGAGGAGGAGGCGGGGCAACCATGGCCAAGCAGGAGGCGGCACCTCGTTGGCTGTCGAGCGAGTCGACGACGCCGGCGCCCCAGCGGGGGACACGTCGGGCGTTGACCTCGCGTTTGAGACGAAGACGAGCGTCGATTCCCCGCAACACACCAACCCCAAGCGAACGGATGACGCCAGCACGCTCGCGAAGGACTTGCTGGGCGTTAGCCTCGTACCTGAGATAACGGTGCAGTCCGTCCCCGACGCGACTTCGTCACCATCCGTCGATCAAGAGGTACCGTCCGTTTTCCACCCTGTGCCTTTTAGATTCAGCTTCGACCCACCAAGCGACCCCGCTTCGGTGGATGCTTTCATAAAGGCATATCCTAACTTTCCGGGGTACCATATGTGGTCAACCTGGGACCAACTGACGACCGTCTCGACCTACGGACCCCCGGGTTCCGAGGAAGATGACGAGCCCGACTCTAGTTGGGATTTCTCCGGGCTCGGTAACCCCAGTGCCATGCGAGACTTCATGACCGCATGTTACTACTGCCTCTCCAATTACTCCGATGGTGGCCACAGCTTTGACGACGAGGATTGTGGCCCAAGTCGCAAATGTTTCCACGTCAATCTAGGGGGTCTCGACGAAGGCAACCACCTTGGTATGCCGGAGGACGGCGATCCCCCTAGGCTTGCGCCTCGCGTTGACATCCTTCGGGAGCTAGCTGTGCTCCCAGTCCCTGCGGGGGGTCAGGACACACAGCTCGAGCAAATCTGCGAGATGTAGGCCAAGCTCGACGAGGAAGCAGGACAACTTGTGCAGCTCCGACAGAACATCGGGCAGGAGTGGGCAGGCCGAGCACTAGCCGGAGAAGCGCGTCATCTGGCCCAGGACGTCCAGCACCGCATCGCTGACGATGCAAGGCAAGGCTGCCCCCGGCTTCTAGTGGGGTCGGCCAGAATCTGGCAGCAGCAGCAATACTACTCCGAGCGATGCCGGAGCCATCCACCACCGAGGGGCGGCGTATCCAGGGAGAACTCAAGAATCTCTTGGAGGATGCGGCGGTCCGACGGGCCGAAAGCTCTGCCTCTCGGGAGCATCGCGCCGCGACTTCTCGATTCATGCGGGAAGCCTCGGTCCACACCGGGCGCACGCGGGATGCAACGCCTGCAGCCCCGGGTCGCCTCGGCAACGAGCACCACCGCCGCGACCGTCGAGCCCACCTCGACGAGAAGGTGCGCCGAGGCTACCACCCCAGGCGTGGGGGACGCTACGACAGCGGGGAGGATCGGAGTCCCTCGCTCGAACCACCCGGTTCGCAAGCTTTCAGCCGGGCCATACGACGGGCGCCGTTCCTGACCCGGTTCCGAGCCCCGACTACCATCACCAAATACTCGGGGGAAACAAGACCGGAACTGTGGCTCGCGGACTACCGGATGGCCTGCTAGCTCGGTGGAACGGACGACGACAACCTCATCATCCGCAACCTCCCCCTGTTTCTCTCCGACGTCGCCCGGGCCTGGCTGGAGCATCTGCCTCCTGCGCAGATCTCCAACTGGGACGACCTGGTCAAAGCCTTCACCGGAAACTTCCAGGGCACATACGTGCGCCCTGGGAACTCCTGGGATCTCCGAAGCTGCCGCCAGCAGCCAGGAGAATCCCTGAGGGACTACATCCAGCGATTTTCGAAGCAGCGCACCGAGCTGCCCAACATCACCGACTCAGATGTCATCGGCGCGTTCCTCACCGGCACCACTTGTCGCGACCTGGTGAGCAAGCTGGGTCACAAGACTCTCACCAGGGCGAGCAAGCTTATGGACATCGCCACCATGTTCGCCTCTGGCCAGGAGGCGGTCGAGGCCATCTTCCGGAAGGACAAGCAGCCTCAGGGACGCCAGCAGGAAGACGTTCCTGAGGCGTCCGCTCAGCGCGGCACGAAGAAGAAGGGCAAGAAGAAGTCGCAAGCAAAACGCGACGCCGCTGACGCAGATCTTGTCGCCGCCGCCGAGCACAGGAACCCTTGGAAGCCTCCCGGAGGGGCAAACCTGTTCGACAAGATGCTCAAGGAGTCGTGCCCCTATCATCAGGGTCCCGTCAAACACACCCTTGAGGAGTGCGTCATGCTTCGGCGCTACTTCCATAAGGCCGGGCCCCCGGCGGAAGGTGGCAAAGGCCATGACAACGATAAGAAGGAGGGCAACAAAGTAGAGGAGTTCCCCGAGGTCCACGACTGCTTCATGATCTACGGTGGGCAAGTGGCGAACGCCTCAGCTCAGCACCGCAAGCAGGAGCGCCGGGAAGTCTGCTCGGTGAAGGTGGCGGCGCCAGTCTACCTAGACTGGTCCAACAAGCCCATCACCTTCGACCAAGGCGACCACCCCGACCGCGTGTCGATCCTAGGGAAGTACCCGCTCGTTGTCGATCCCATCATCGGCAACATCAGGCTTACCCAGGTCCTCATGGACGGAGGCAGCAGCCTCAACATCATCTACGCCGAGACCCTCGGGCTCTTGCAGATCGATCTGTCCACGATCCGGGCCGGTGCGGCGCCTTTTCACGGGATCATCCCCGGGAAGCGCGTCCAACCCCTTGGGCAACTCGATCTGCATGTCTGCTTTGGGACTCCCTCCAACTTCCGAAAGGAAACCCTCACGTTTGAGGTGGTCGGGTTCCGAGGAACCTACCACGTAGTGCTGGGGAGACCATGCTACGCCAAGTTCATGGCCGTCCCCAACTACACCTACCTCAAGCTCAAGATGTCGGGCCCCAACGGGGTTATCATTGTCGGATCCACGTACAGACACGCGTACGAATGTAACGTGGAGTGCGTGGAGTACACTGAGGCCCTCGCCGAATCCGAGGCCCTCATCGCCGACCTAGAGAGCCTCTCCAAGGAGGTGCCAGATGCGAAGCGCCACGCTGGCAACTTCGAGCCAGCAGAGGCGGTTAAGTCCGTCCCTCTCGACCCCAACAACGATGCCTCCAAGCAAGTCCAGATCGGCTCCGAGCTCGACCCCAAATAGGAAGCAGTGCTCTTCGACTTTCTCCATGCGAACGCTGAGGTTTTTGCGTTGAGTCCCTCGGACATGCCTGGCATACCGAGGGATGTCGCCGAGCACTCGCTGGATATCTGAGCTGGAGCCCGACCCGTGAAGCAGCCTCTGCGCCGATTCGACGAAGAAAAGCGCAGAGCCATAGGCGAGGAGATCCACAAGCTGATGGCTGCAGGGTTCATCAAAGAGGTATTCCATCCCGAATGGCTAGCCAACCCTGTGCTTGTGAAAAAGAAAGGTGGGAAATGGAGGATGCGTGTAGACTACACTGGTCTAAACAAAGCATGTCCGAAGGTTCCCTACCCTCTGCCTCACATCGATCAAATCGTGGATTCCACTGCTGGCTGCGAAACCCTGTCATTCCTTGATGCCTACTCAGGGTATCACCAAATCAGGATGAAAGAGTCCGACCAGCTCGCGACCTCTTTCATCACACCCTTTGGCATGTACTGCTATATTACTATGCCATTCGGTTTAAGGAATGCAGGCGCGACATACCAAAGGTGCATGAACCACGTGTTCGGAGAGCACATTGGCCGAACGGTCGAGGCTTACGTCGATGACATCGTAGTCAAGACGAGGAAAGCCTCCGACCTCCTCTCTGACCTTGAAACGACATTCAAGTGTCTGAGGGCGAAGGGCAAGAAACTCAATCCCGAGAAGTGTGTCTTCGGAGTCCCCCGAGGCATGCTCCTGGGGTTCATCATCTCCGAGCGGGGCATCGAGGCCAACCCAGAAAAAATCGCGGCCATCACCAACATGGGGCCTATCAAGGACTTGAAAGGAGTACAGAGGGTCATGGGATGCCTTGCGGCTCTGAGCCGCTTCATCTCGTGCCTCGGCGAAAGAGGCCTACCTCTGTACCGCCTTTTAAGGAAGACCGAGCGCTTCACTTGGACCCTCGAGGCCGAGGAAGCCCTTGGGAACTTAAAGGCGCTCCTTACAAGCACGCCCATCCTGGTGCCCCCCGCTGCGGGAGAAGCCCTCTTGATCTACGTAGCCACAACCACTCAGGTGGTCAGCGCCGCGATCGTGGTCGAGAGACGAGAAGAAGGGCCTGCATTGCTCGTCCAGAGGCCGGTCTACATCATCAGTGAAGTACTGTCCGAGACCAAAATCCGCTATCTGCAAATTCAGAAGCTACTGTATGCGGTAATTCTGACGCGATGAAAGTTGTGACACTACTTCGAGTCTCATCTGGTGACTGTGGTGTCATCCTTCCCCCTAGGGGAGATCATCCAGTGCCGAGAGGCCTCGGGTAGGATTGCAAAATGGGCGGTGGAGATCATGGGCGAGACAATCTCGTTTGCTCCTCGGAAGCCCATCAAGTCCCAAGTCTTGGTGGACTTTGTGGCTGAATGGGTCGACACCCAGCTTCCAGCAGCTCCGATCCAACCGGAACTCTGGACCATGTATTTCGATGGGTCGCTGATGAAAACAGGAGCGGGTGCGGGCCTGCTCTTCATCTCACCCCTCGGGAAGCACCTCTGCTACGTGCTGCGCCTCCATTTCCCGGCGTCAAACAACGTGGCCGAGTACGAGGCTCTGGTTAACGGGTTGCGCATCGCCATCGAGCTAGGGATTCGGCGCCTCGACGCTCATGGCGACTCGCAGCTTGTCATCGACCAAGTCATGAAGAACTCCCACTGCCGCGACCCGAAGATGGAGGCCTACTGCGACGAGGTTCGGCGCCTGGAAGACAAGTTCTACGGGCTCGAGCTCAACCACGTCGCCCAACGGTACAACGAGACTGCGGACGAGCTGGCTAAAATAGCCTCGGGGCGGACAACGGTTCCCCTGGACGTCTTCTCCCGAGACCTACATCAACCCTCCGTCAAGACCGACGACACGCCCGAGCCCGGGGAGGCCTCGGCCCAGCCCGAGGCACCCTCGGCCGCCGAGGGTGAGGCACTGCGCGTCGAGGAAGTGCGGAATGGGGTCACGCCTAATCGAAACTGGCAGACCCCGTACCTGCAATATCTCCACCGAGGAGAGTTACCCCTCGACAGAGCCGAAGCTCGGTGACTGGCGCGGCGCGCCAGGTCGTTCGTCTTGCTGGGTGATGAAAAGGAGCTCTACCACCGTAGCCCCTCAGGCATCCTCCAGCGATGCATATCCATCACCGAAGGTTAGGAGCTATTGCAAGAAATACACTCGGGGCCTTGCGGTCATCACGCAGCGCCTCGAGCCCTCGTTGGAAACGCCTTCCGACAAGGTTTCTACTGGCCAACCGCGGTGGCCGACGCCACTAGGATTGTACGCACCTGCCAAGGGTGTCAATTCTACGCAAGACAGACACACCTGCCCGCTCAGGCCGTGCAAACAATACCCATCACCTGGCCGTTTGCTGTGTGGGGTCTGGACCTCGTTGGTCCCTAGAAGAAGGCACCCGGGTGCTTCACGCACCTGCTGGTCGCTATCGACAAATTCTCCAAGTGGATCGAGGTCCGACCCCTAAACAACATCAGGTCCAAACAAGCGGCGGCGTTCTTCACCAACATCATCCATCGCTTTGGGGTCCTGAACTCCATCATCACCGACAACGGCACCTAGTTCACTGGCAAGAAGTTCCTGGACTTCTGCGAGGACCATCACATCCGGGTGGACTGGGCCGCCGTAGCTCACCCCATGATGAATCGGCAGGTAGAGCGTGCCAACGGCATGATTTTGCAGGGACTTAAGCCGAGGATCTACAACGACCTCAACAAGTTCGGCAGGCGATGGATGAAGGAACTCCCCTCGGTGGTCTGGAGTCTGAGGACGACGCCAAGCCGAGCCACGGGCTTCACGCCGTTTTTTCTAGTCTATGGGGCCGAGGCTATCTTGCCCACAGACTTAGAATAAGGGCATACGACGATCGAAGCAACCAGACCAGCCGAGAGGACTCACTGGACCATCTGGAAGAGGCTCGGGACATGGCCTTACTACACTTGGCACGGTATCAGCATTCTTTGCGACGCTACCACGCCCAAGGGGTTCGGTCCCGAGACCTCCAGGTGGGGGACTTGGTGCTTCGGCTACGACAAGACGCTCGTGGGCGCCACAAGCTCACACCTCCCTGGGAAGGGCCGTTCATCATCACCAAGATTTTGAAGCCCGGAACATACAAGCTGGCCAACAATCAAGGCGAGGTCTACAGCAACGCTTGGAACATTCGATAGCTACGTCGCTTTTACCCTTAAGTTGTTTTCAAGTCGTTCATATACCTCGTTCTCTTTACATACACAAATAGAGTCTAACCATCAAGGAAGGGTCAGCCTTGCCTCGGCAAAGCCCGACCCTCCCTCGGGGGCTAGAAGGGGGGAACCCCCTCTGCGTCAAAATTTTCCTCAGAAAAAGTCTTTCTGCCAGAACATCTTTTCGCGCTCTTCGACTGCTTCGATAGCGAGATCCTGAAAACGACGGAGTACACGTAAGCGGCAAGGCCGACCGAGCCGAGGGACTCCTACGCCTCCGGGATACGGATACCTCACTCATCACCTTCTGCGATAAGTAACTCACGCTCGGATAAGCGATTCTGCTGACCGAACAAGTCTTAACGCTCGAAAACTTTTCTGCCAAAACGATTTTTCGTGCCTTCTCGACTATATCGATAACAGAATCTCGCGGACGAGTAAGAGTACACATAAGCGGCGAGGCCGACCGAGCCGAGGGACTCCTACGCCTTCGGGATACGGATACCTCACTCATCACCTTCCGCGATAAGTAACTCTCGCTCGGACAAGTAATTCTGCTACCGATAAACAAGTCCTGATACTCGAAACAAGAGGAAAAGAAACACAGCTTTATAACACGACAATGATATGTTTGGGCCTCGGCGGCCGCAAAAAACATACACACACTACAGACAAACTGTTCCTGTAGGTTCAGACATCAACAGGGGGAGCAGCAGCACCCTCGGCGTCGACTCCGCCTTCGGCGGAATATGACCCGGCCTCGGATGGCGACACGGTCGGAGGATCTCCACCTCGAAGGAAGATGTCAGCACCGCGCCTAGGCCATCACTGCCAGGGTCTCCTCCAGGAACCGGGCCCGAGCAGACGGCTTGACCGGCCGCTCCGTAGCCTCAGCCAGCTGTCCCCCGAGGGCATCAGCCCGGCTCATGGCCTCGACAGCCCGACTCCAGGGTCGGTCCCGCCAGTGGACGACCTGGCCAGTTCTCAGTCACCGCTGCTACGCCTCCTCGGCCTGGGAAGTCACCTACTCCTGGGCCGATGAAGCTCCTTTTCGAGCCAACTCCGCCTCTGTCCATGCTGACACCGCTGCCTCCGGCTCCGGCTCATCGCAGAGCAGCCGAGGGTTCCTTAACTGAGCAAGAGAAGCCTTGAGTGGTAAGGCCGACCGAGCCGAGGGACTCCTACGCCTCCAGGATACGGATACCTCACTCGTCACCTTCCGCACAGGGCAACTCACACTTGGTTAAGCGGTTCAGCTAGCCGATAGGTGAGACCTGGTGCTCGAAATGAGGAAGAAACACAGTATTGCTCTCAAATACCTAGATGTTCAGGCCCCGACAGCCACAATGAACAGACACCGACACTCAAGGTGCCATTACAAATGGAACTCCGGTTCCACTCCCGCGGGTATGAACAACCTCCACATCGGAGGGCCTGCGGGACGACAAACTCTGGGTGACTCGCCGGCGACCTCTTGAAAGGGAAATGTGCCCTTGGGCCATTTCTAAGTGTTTGGTGATTTAGTGTCCAACACAAGTGCCTAAGTGTCAAATGGTGGACAAAGTACAAATCAAGTAAAAAGGTATGTTTCTCAGACTTAGTACATTGTTTTAGAGACTAATGTATTATGTCTAAGTGCTGTAAACAGGAAAAGAACAATTGGAAATGTCTTGGCTCGAGCAGCAAAGACTCTGCTAAGTCTGGGAGCACCGGACTGTCCGGTGGTGCACCGGACAGTGTCCGGTGCGCCAGGCTGGCTCAGGCGAACTGACCGCTCTCGGGAAGAATTTAACGGCGTACGACTATAATTCATCGGACTGTCTGGTGTGCACCGGACTGTCCGGTGAACCAACGGTCGGCCGGGCCAACGGTCGGCTACGCGATCCGCGCAAGACACGTGGCCGAGCCAACGGTCGGGAGGGGGCACCGGACTGTCCGGTGCGCCAACGGCTCCAAGTCTGCCAACGGTCGACTTCGCCAAATAAGGAAGGAAATCCGCACCGGACTGTCCGGTGCGCCAGGCGACAGAAGGCAAGAATTGCCTTCCCGGATTGCTCTCAACGGCTCCTAGCTGCCTTGGGGCTATAAAAGGGACCCCTAGGCGCATGGAGGAGAACACAAGCATTCCTTGAGCACTCTTGATCACTCATACTCCATTCTTGCGCACTTGTTCGACATTCTTAGTGATTTGAGCTCCATTCTAGTGTGAAACTTGTGATAGTCTCTTGAGCTCAAGTCTGGGTCTTGTGTGTGCGTATTTGCTGTGATCTTTGTGTCTTGTGTGAGTTGCTCATCCCTCCCTTACTCCGTGCTTCTTTGTGATCATCAAAGTGTAAGGGCAAGAGGCTCCAAGTTGTGGAGATTCCTCACAAACGGGATATAGAAAAGCAAAGCAAAACACCGTGGTATTCAAGTGGGTCTTTGGACCGCTTGAGAGGGGTTGATTGCAACCCTCGTCCGTTGGGACGCCACAACGTGGAGTAGGCAAGCGTTGGTCTTGGACGAACCACGGGATAAACCACTGTGCCATCTCTGTGATTGATATCTTGTGGTTATTGTGTTTTGTTGAGACTCCTCTCTAGCCACTTGGCATTATTGTGCTAACGACTAATCAAGTTTTTGGTGCATTAAGTTTCAAGTTTTACAGGATCACCTATTCACCCCCCTCTAAGTGCTCTCAATTGGTATCGGAGCCGTTCTCTTCAAGAAAGGGACTAACCGCCCGAAGAGATGGATCCTAAGGGCAAGGGGATTGTGATCAATGATAAGGAGAAGGAGTCCTTCGTCAACGAGCCCAAGGATGACAAGCCTACCGACTCGGGCTCGGGCCACAAACGCAAAGATGGGAAGAAGAAGAAGACAAGGCGCATCAAGGAGATCGTCTATTACGACGACAGCGATGAGTCCACTTCTTCCCAAAAGGACAACGACGACAACGACTACGACAAAAGAAAGATGGTTAATTCGAACTTTTCTTTTGACTACTCTCGTATTCCGCAAAGTACAAATACTCATTTGCTCTCCATTCCACTTGGTAAACCTCCTCACTTTGATGGAGAGGACTACGGATTTTGGAGCCACAAAATGCGTAGTCACCTATTCTCTCTCCATCCGAGCATATGGGAGATTGTGGAAAGTGGAATGAAATTTGATAGCTCGGATAGTCCTATGTTTATCAATGAACAGATTCATAGAAATGCACAAGCTACTACTGTGTTGTTAGCCTCTTTGTGCAGGGACGAGTATCATAAGGTGAGTGGCTTGGACAATGCCAAGCAGATCTGGGACACTCTCAGGATCTCACATGAGGGGAACAACGTCACCTTACTCACCAAAATGGAGTTGGTGGAGGGCGAGCTTGGAAGATTCGCAATGATCAGGGGAGAGGAGCCAACCCAAACATACAACCGGCTCAATACCCTCATCAACAAGATAAGGAGCTACGGAAGCACACGATGGACGGATCACGACGTCGTTCGTCTAATGCTAAGGTCCTTTACTGTACTTGATCCACATTTGGTAAACAATATCTGTGAAAATCCTAGGTACACCAAGATGTCGCCCGAAGAAGTTCTTGGAAAATTTGTAAGCGGGCGAATGATGATCAAGGAGGCGAGATATGTCGACGACGCGTTGAATGGTCCAATCAAATGAGCCTCAACCCATTGCTCTCAAGGCAACGAGGAGCAAGGAGACGCTACCTAGCAAGGTGGCGCAAGTTGAGGCTGCCGGGCTCAATGATGAAAAGATGGCCCTCATCATCAAACGCTTCAAGACGGCACTAAAGGGTCGCAAGGGGCAGCCAAGCAAGACCAAGACAAAGGGGAAACGCTCATGCTTCAAATGTGGTAAGATTAGTCATTTTATCGCTAACTGCCCCGATAATGATAGTGACCAGGAAAAGGGGAACAAGAGGGAGAAGAAGAAGGCATACAAGAAGGCTAAGGGCGAGGCACACCTTGGCAAGGAATGGGACTCGGATTGTTCGTCATCCGACTCCGATAATGAAGGACTCGCTGCCACCGCCTTCAACAAATCATCCCTCTTCCCCAACGAGCGTCACACATGCCTCATGGCGAAGGAGAAGAAGGTATGTAATCGAAACAATGCCACTTATGACTCTTCTAGTGATGAAGAAATAGATTACTCTAGTTTGTTCAAAGGATTGGATAGAACTAAAGTAGATAAGATTAATGAATTGATTGATGCCTTGAATGAAAAGGATAGACTCTTAGAAAAACAAGAGGACCTTTTATATGAAGAGCATGACAAATTTGTAGAGGCACAAAAATCTTATGCTTTAGAAGTTAAAAGAAATGAAATGCTTTCTTGTGAACTATCTTCTTGCCATGAGACAATTTCTAGCTTAAGGAGCATGAATGATGGTTTGAATGCTAAGTTAGAAATAGCTAATAAATCTAACTCCTGTGTAGAACATGTTATGATTTGCAAGAGGTGTAAAGATTTTGACATTGATGCTTGTAGTGAACACCTAGCTTCAATTTCCAAATTGAATGATGAATTGGCTAGTATTAATGCCCAACTTAAGACTAGCAAGAATGAATTTGACAAGCTAAAATTTGCAAGGGATGCCTACACGATTGGTAGACACCCCTCAATTAAGGATGGACTTGGCTTCAAGAGGGAAGCCAAGAACTTAACGAGCCATAAGGCACCCATCTCCATCAAGGAGAAAGGGAAGGCCCCTATGGCAAATAGTGCTAAAAAGAACCATGCTTTTATGTACCATGATAGAAGACAGTCCTATAGGAGTTGTAATGCTTATGATGCTTTTGACTCTCATGCCATGTGTGCTTCTAGTTCTTCCTATATGCATGGTAGAGATATGTCTAGGAGATATTTTGTTCATAGGCCTAGGAGAAATGTTGTTAATATTCCTAGGAAAGTTAATGAACCTTCTACAATATATCATGCTTTAAATACTTCCTTTGCTATTTGTAGAAAGGATAGGAAGATAGTTGCTAGAAAATTAGGGGCAAAATGCAAGGGAGACAAAACTTGCATTTGGGTCCCTAAGACAATTGTGACTAACCTTGTAGGACCCAACAAGAGTTGGGTACCTAAGACCCAAGCCTAAATTTGCCTTGCAGGTTTATGCATCCGGGGGTTCAAGCTGGATTATAGACAGCGGATGCACAAACCATATGACGGGGGAGAAGAAGATGTTCACCTCCTACGTCATAAACAAGGATTCCCAAGATTCAATAATATTCGGTGATGGGAATCATGGCAAGGTAAAAGGGTTAGGTAAAAGTGCTATTTCATCCGAGCACTCTATATCTAATGTGTTTTTAGTTGAGTCTCTTGGATATAATTTGTTATCTGTTAGTCAATTATGCAATATGGGATATAATTGTCTATTCACAAATGTAGATGTGTCTGTCTTTAGAAGAAGTGATGGTTCACTAGCTTTTAAGGGTGTATTAGACGACAAACTTTACTTAGTTGATTTTGCAAAAGAGGAGGCCGGTCTAGATGCATGCTTAATTGCTAAGACTAGCATGGGATGGTTGTGGCATCGCCGCTTAGCACATGTGGGGATGAAGAACCTTCACAAGCTTCTAAAGGGAGAACACGTGATAGGTTTAACTAATGTGCAATTCGAAAAAGATAGACCTTGTGCAACTTGTCAAGCAGGCAAACAGGTGGGAAGCTCTCATCACACCAAAAATGTGATGACCACATCAAGACCTTTGGAGATGCTTCACATGGACCTCTTCGGACCCGTCGCCTATCTAAGTATAGGAGGAAGTAAGTATGGTCTTGTTATAGTTGATGATTTTTCCCGCTTCACTTGGGTATTCTTTTTGCAGGATAAATCTGAAACCCAAGGGACCCTCAAGCGCTTCCTAAGGAGAGCTCAAAACGAGTTTGAGCTCAAGGTGAAAAAGATAAGGAGCGACAATGGGTCCGTGTTCAAGAATCTTCTAGTGGAGGAGTACCTTGAGGAGGAAGGGATCAAGCACGAGTTCTCCGCTCCCTACACACCACAGCAAAATGGTGTGGTAGAGAGGAAGAACAGGACGCTTATAGACATGGCGAGGACGATGCTTGGAGAGTTCAAGACCCCCGAGCGCTTTTGGTCGGAAGCCGTGAACACGGCTTGCCACACCATCAACAGGGTCTACCTTCATCGCCTCCTCAAGAAGACGTCGTATGAGCTACTAACCGGTAACAAACCCAATGTTTCATATTTTCGAGTTTTTGGGAGTAAATGCTACATTCTAGTGAAGAAGGGTAGGAATTCCAAATTTGCTCCCAAAGCCGTAGAAGGGTTTTTGTTAGGTTATGACTCAAATACAAAGGCGTATAGAGTCTTCAACAAATCATCGGGTTTGGTTGAAGTCTCTAGCGACGTTGTATTTGATGAGACTAATGGCTCTCCAAGAGAGCAAGTTGTTGATTTTGATGATGTAGATGAAGTAGAAGTTCCAACGACCGCAATACGCACCATGGCGATTGGAGATGTGCGGCCACAGGAACAAGATGTGCGAGATCAACCTTCTTCCTCAACAATGGTGCATCCCCCAACTCAAGACGATGAACAGGTTCATCAAGAGGAGGCGAGTGATCAAGGGGGAGCACAAGATGATCATGTGATGGAGGAAGAAGCACAACCGGCACCTCCAACCCAAGTTCGAGCGATGATTCAAAGGTATCATCCCGTCGACCAGATTTTGGGTGATATTAGCAAGGGAGTAACTACTCGATCTCGATTAGTTAATTTTTGTGAGCATTACTCCTTTGTCTCTTCTATTGAGCCTTTCAGGGTAGAAGAGGCCTTGCTAGATCCGGACTGGGTATTGGCCATGCAGGAGGAGCTCAACAACTTCAAGAGGAATGAAGTTTGGACACTGGTGCCTCGTCCTAAGCAAAATGTTGTGGGAACCAAGTGGGTGTTCTGCAACAAACAAGACGAGCACGGGGTGGTGACAAGGAACAAGGCACGACTTGTGGCAAAAGGTTATGCCCAAGTCGCAGGTTTGGACTTTGAGGAGACTTTTGCTCCTGTGGCTAGGCTAGAGTCCATTCGTATTTTGCTAGCATATGCCGCTCACCATTCTTTCAGGTTGTTCCAAATGGATGTGAAGAGCGCTTTCCTCAACGGGCCAACTAAGGAGGAGGTGTACGTGGAGCAACCCCCTGGCTTCGAGGATGAACGGTACCCCGACCACGTGTGTAAGCTCTCTAAGGCGCTCTATGGACTTAAGCAAGCCCCAAGAGCATGGTATGAATGCCTTAGAGACTTTTTAATTGCTAATGCTTTCAAGGTTGGGAAAGCCGATCCAACTCTTTTTACTAAGACTTGTGATGGTGATCTTTTTGTGTGCCAAATTTATGTTGATGACATAATATTTGGTTCTACTAACCAAAAGTCTTGTGAAGAGTTTAGCAGGGTGATGACTCAGAAATTCGAGATGTCGATGATGGGCGAGTTAAGCTACTTCCTTGGGTTCCAAGTGAGGCAACTCAAGGATGGAACCTTCATCTCCCAAACGAAGTACACCCAAGATTTGATAAAGAGGTTTGGGATGAAGGACGCCAAGCCCGCAAAGACTCCGATGGGAACCGACGGACACACCGACCTCAACAAAGGAGGTAAGTCTGTTGATCAAAAGGCATACCGGTCTATGATAGGGTCTTTACTTTATTTATGTGCTAGTAGACCGGATATTATGCTTAGCGTATGCATGTGTGCTAGATTTCAATCCGATCCTAAGGAGTGTCACTTAGTGGCTGTGAAGTGAATTCTTAGATATTTAGTCGCTACGCCTTGTTTCGGGATCTGGTATCCAAAGGGGTCTACCTTTGACTTGATTGGATATTCAGACTCCGACTATGCTGGATGTAAGGTCGATAGGAAGAGTACATCGGGGACGTGCCAATTCTTAGGAAGGTCCCTGGTGTCATGGAGCTCTAAGAAACAAACTTCCATTGCCCTATCCACCGCTGAGGCCGAGTACGTTGCCGCAGGACAGTGTTGCGCGCAACTACTTTGGATGAGGCAAACCCTCAGGGACTTTGGCTACAATTTGAGCAAAGTCCCACTCCTATGTGATAATGAGAGTGCTATCCGCATGGCGGATAATCCTGTTGAACACAGCCGCACAAAGCACATAGACATCCGGCATCACTTTTTGAGAGACCACCAGCAAAAGGGAGATATCGAAGTGTTTCATGTTAGCTCTGAGAACCAGCTAGCCGATATCTTTACCAAGCCTTTAGATGAGCAGACCTTTTTGCAAGTTGCATAGTGAGCTAAATGTATTAGATTCGCGGAACCTGGATTGAATTATAGCATACTTGTGTTTATGCCTTTGATCATGTTCCTTATGCATTTTGTTGCTTATTTATGGTGCTCAAGTTGTACTAACACTCCGCGGACCTTACAAGTCCATTTGCAAGTGATGCACAAATTTAGGGGGAGATGTGCTACAACTTGACCCTTTGAGACTAACTGTGTGCTTGAGTTTGCTTAATTTAGTCTCAAAGGAGGATTGAAAGGGAAAAGGTGAACTTGGACCATGCAAGACTTCCACTGCACTCCGATGAACGAGTAACTTCTTCCAAGTTCATCTTAGTACTCTTATTGCCTTTTTACTCTTAGTTGAAGATTTTTGGTGAGGCAATGGGGTTAAAGGGCCAAAATTGATCCTGTTTTGGTGCTTGATGCCAAAGGGGGAGAAAATAAGGCCAAAGCAATAAATGGATCAGCTACCACTTATGAATTTTGAAAATAGTAGAGTTAGAGTTTTTGTTTGTCAAAAGTTGGTCTCTTGTAGGGAGAAGGTTTAATTATGGCAAAAGGGGGAGTTTTTGAATCCTTGATCAATTTCTCGTAAAATATCTCTCTTTATGTTTCAACATGTGTGGTTGATTTAGAGATAGGAAATTGAGTTTGATTTGCAAAAACAAACCTAGTGGTAGCAAAGAATGATCCATATATGCCAAATTTAATTCAAAACAAATTTGAGTTCTTATTTGAATTGTTTTTGTACTTGTTCTACTTGCTTTATGTTGTGTTGGCATTAATCACCAAAAAGGGGGAGATTGAAAGGGAAATGTGCCCTTGGGCCATTTCTAAGTGTTTTAGTGATTTAGTGTCCAACACAAGTGCCTAAGTGTCAAATGGTGGACAAAGTACAAATCAAGTAAAAAGGTATGTTTCTCAGACTTAGTACATTGTTTTAGAGACTAATGTATTATGTCTAAGTGCTGGAAACAGGAAAAGAACAATTGGAAATGTCTTGGCTCGAGCAGCAAAGACTCTGCTAAGTCTGGGAGCACCGGACTGTCCGGTGGTGCACCGGACAGTGTCCGGTGCGCCAGGCTAGCTCAGGCGAACTGGCCGCTCTCGGGAAGAATTTAACGGCGTACGGCTATAATTCATCGGACTGTCCGGTGTGCACCGGACTGTCCGATGAACCAACGGTCGGCCGGGCCAACGGTCGGCTGCGCGATCCACGCAAGACACGTGGCCGAGCCAACGGTCGGGAGGGGGCACCGGACTGTCTGGTGTGCACCGGACAGTGTCCGGTGCGCCAACGGCTCCAAGTCTGCCAACGGTCGAATTCGCCAAATAAGGAAGGAAATCCGCACCGGACAGTGTCCGGTGATGCACCGGACTGTCCGGTGCGCCAGGCGACAGAAGGCAAGAATTGCCTTCCCGGATTGCTCTCAACGGCTCCTAGCTGCCTTGGGGCTATAAAAGGAACCCCTAGGCGCATGGAGGAGAACACAAGCATTCCTTGAGCACTCTTGATCACTCATACTCCATTCTTGCGCACTTGTTCGACATTCTTAGTGATTTGAGCTCCATTCTAGTGTGAAACTTGTGATAGTCTCTTGAGCTCAAGTCTGGGTCTTGTGTGTGCGTATTTGCTGTGATCTTTGTGTCTTGTGTGAGTTGCTCATCCCTCCCTTACTCCGTGCTTCTTTGTGATCATCAAAGTGTAAGGGCAAGAGGCTCCAAGTTGTGGAGATTCCTCGCAAACGGGATATAGAAAAGCAAAGCAAAACACCGTGGTATTCAAGTGGGTCTTTGGACCGCTTGAGAGGGCTTGATTGCAACCCTCGTCCGTTGGGACGCCACAACGTGGAGTAGGCAAGCGTTGGTCTTGGCCGAACCACGGGATAAACCACTGTGCCATCTCTGTGATTGATATCTTGTGGTTATTGTGTTTTGTTGAGACTCCTCTCTAGCCACTTGGCATTATTGTGCTAATGACTAATCAAGTTTTTGGTGCATTAAGTTTCAAGTTTTACAGGATCACCTATTCACCCCCCTCTAGGTGCTCTCACCTCTGCAGCAGCAACGATGGTCCCAGGGCGAACGCTACTGCTGGAAGGCTCTCGTTCGTGTCCCCTCGCGGGGGACAAGAACCAGATATTAAAGCCAAAGAGCCAGAGGCCCGGAGCGCAGATGGCGCTGACGATCTTGTCGGCGGAGAAACCTTCTCCGGCTGCCACCACCTCAGCACCGACGGCGGCGTCCACCTGCCCACCAACACCGCACCAGCGAGCGCCGGCCGCCCCAAAGCGCACCGACAGGTCCTCACCCCCGTCCTCGCCACGAAAACGAGAACGGGACCGTCCCAGAACACGAGTACCGCCCTTGCGGCGTACGACGTGTTGTGAGACCCTCCGGTGCGGCCGGCCACAGTCGCCCGGACAGAGGACGGAATGCTGCACCCTGGACGGGCAGCAGCAGTTCGCCTTCCCCCCGCATGGCTGGAGGACGCCTCCTCCGCAGAGCTGGAAGATGGTTTCCACCCTAGATGTCGGAGGAAGAAGCGGGACGCCAGCCCACGCAAATGCAGGCCCCGACTCGCCCCCCGCCTTAGCAAGGATGATGAAGATCCTTGAAGCTGAGGGCGGGGCAAAGGCCGCAGCTGGCTTGCTTCTCCCCATCATCAAACTGGTGGTCACCGTCCTGGGTGACCATTGGTGAGGGGATGCAGCCGAGCTGCCTGATGAAAATCCTTGAAGCCGAGCAATGGCTGAAAGGTGCCAACCTCCACGTAGTTGCGCTCTTCCAACAGCAGCAAGACGAAAGCAACGCGAGCACTCCTCATCCGGGGGCTCGGAAGGTGGAAGGACGCAATGCATGAGGGGAGTGCGAAGGCGTGGCTACCACCCAGGGGGTCGATCCCTTTTTAAAGGAGACTCTCCCCACTCGCGTCCTCAGGCGTCGCGGCCTAAGTCTTCACCAACGTGCTCCAGGGTCCTCCCCCTACGACACAGGGGCTGGGTCCCACACGTCATGCGAGCTGGCCCAGGACAGAAGAAGCCAAACCGCCGCGCGTGGAGCGTGTAACCGCCCCGCGGTTACAAGCACTCCTCCACCTTTGCCTAGACCAGCGGGTGAAAGGGCGGACCGCCATGCAGGCGGCATGCAACTGCACCACGGGGATGCACCCTTTTGACTTCGACGCATCCAGCGTGGAGGCCCAGGCCCACACGTCATGTAACCGGCGCACCGGTTACATCGTGCGAAAAACTGCACTGCCAATTACGCCAATGCCGCGCCTTCTCGACTGTGGAACCGGTGCCGCGACTCGAGGCAACCCTGCACATGGCCCAACAGTGCCAACCAAGCACATCGGTCACAGGTCAGTCAGCCGCGGGAGAAGGCGCGACGGTCGATATGGCCAAAAGTGGGCCGGCAGTAATGGCGGCAGCAGGCGGGCGGAAGCAGCAGTCAAATCGTCTGCAGGCTCACGTCCCCTCCTGGAGCAGCAGGGGAGCCCTCTCCCACGGCGTGAAGACGATGCACCCGTGTTCCGTCCCTCGAACGACTCGCGCACGCACAACGGCTGCCCCGCGAACCACTCGTCCTGTCGCATTAACTCCGCAGCAGGGCAGGCGACACCTTTGGCAGGCGAAGCGGGCGATGCTTCACCTCCGCCGTGATGACCGCGTTAAAAAGGTGTGCCACATTGTTTAATTTCGTATCCTTTTCCTCTTCCCCTTTCTCTTGCTACAGGGACCGGGAAAGGGGATACTCCGAAAGGGATCCTTCTCCGTGAAGGAAGCGGGCCCCGAGCCCTCCTACTGATCAGGGGTTTGAAGGCTGGCTCCTCGGAAGGGTTCGACAGCCACCCTAGAGCACTCGGGCTCTGCGCCCACTACTGATCAGAGGTTCGAAGGCTGGCCCCTTGGAAGGGTTTGACAGCCGCCTCAGAGCACTCGGGCTCCGCGCCCACTACTGATCAGAGGTTCGAAGGCTGGCCCCTCGGAAGGGTTCAACAGTCGCCTCATAGCACTCGGGCTCCGCGCCCACTACTGATCAGGGGTTCAAAGGCTGGCCCCCTGAAGGGTTTGACAGCCGCCCCAGAACACACAGAGCGAGGGATGACTCTGGGTACGTCCGATACATGGCCGAGGCTCGGGCTACGCTCCCGAGGTACCCTAGGACATTTTCGAGACCAGCAGGAGCGATTCTGTAACGGAATCCCATCAGAGGGAGGCATCGAGCCCTCGGACCCTATCAAACGGGACCGGGTCCGGCAAATCACCTGCAAGTACTTTTGGAGCGCACCTCTGGGCCACTAGCCGACCTTTATCGAACGGGGCATGGGCATCCACTCAGATCAACCGTTAGCAACTCACTGGAGACACCATGTTCGGCGCCCTCCGAGGGCAACATGGCGCTTCCCCCCCTCCTCCTTGCGGAAAGGCGACGAAGGGGCGTATGATAAAAGCCGAGTCAGTCCTTGACCGTCCTCTCGCTCTATGCAGAGGCTAGGGGGCTGCTCTCGCAAACCCGGCTCCGGCCAAACCGTTGACAGTGTCAACATACCAGCCCGAGAACTCGGAACCTGACCATGCACTCGGGCTACGATGAGATCGCATGAGGGAACAACCAGACCGGCCGAGGCATCACGAAAGGCACTAAGACCTCGGAGGAGTCAAACCACTCCTCCAAGGCCTCGGGGCTACACCTGGCAGGTGCGCTCACGCGCACCCACCGGAACAAAATGCAACCAAGAAAGGCCGGTCCCTTTTCAAAAAAGTGCGACAAAGCCTCCAAGCGAGTACCAACACTCCCTTTGAGGCTCGGGGGCTACTGTCGGGGACCATAATTAGGGGTACCCCCAAGACTCCTAAACTCGGCTGGTAATCACCATCAGCACAAAGCTGCAGAGGCCTGATGGGCGCAATTCAGGTCAAGGCTCCATCCACTCAAGGGACACGATCTCGCCTCGCCCGAGCCCAGCCTCGGGCAGGAACAGTAGACCCAGGCAGATTCACGCCTCGCCCGAGGGCCTCCTCAAGCAATGAGCGCACCCTCGACTCGCCCGAGGCCCAGCTCGGGCAGGCTTCGCAGTGAAGCAACCTTGGCCAGATCGCCTCACCAACCGACCGTATCGCAGGAGCATTCAATGCAAGGATCGCCTGACACCTTATCCTGACGCGCGCTCCTCAGTCGGCAGGACTGAAGTGACCGCAGTCACTTCGCCCCTCCACTGACTGACCTGACAGGAAAACAGCGTCGCCAGCCCTGCTCCGACTGCTATGCCACCCGCCAGGGTGAGGCTGACAGCAGCCGAGTCCAGCCTCAGGCGCCATAGGAAGCTCCGCCTCGCCCGACCCTAGGGCTCGGACTCAACCTCGACCTCGGAGGAGTCACCGCCTCGCCCGACCATGGGCTCGGACCGACCACGTTGCAGGGGGGTACATCATTACCCTACCCCTAGCTAGCCCAAGCTATGGGGAACAAGACCGACATCCCATCTGGCTCGCCCCGGTAAACAAGTAATGATGGCACCCCGCATGCTCCCATGACGACGACGGTTCTCAGCCCCCTTCGGAAGCAAGGAGACGTCAGTAAGGTCCCGACAGCCCCGACAGCTGTGCTTCTACAGGGCTCAAGCGCTCCTCCGATGGCCATGACATCACATGCACAGGGCACTAGCACCTCCCCGACAGCCACGTTGGCATGTACATAGGGCTCTGGCTCCTCTCTGCCAGACACGTTAGCATATTGCTACACCACCCATTGTACACCTGGACCCTCTCCTTACATCTATAAAAGGAAGGTCCAGGGCCCTCGTAAGAGGAGGTGGCCGTGCGGTGGAGGACGGGCTGACGGGCAGGCTCTCTCTCTCTCTCCCTCGCGGACGCTTGTAACCCCCTACTGCAAGCGCATCCACCCTGGGCGCAGGACAACACGAAGCCGCGGTTTTCCCCCTCCTTGTGTTCCGTCTCGCGCCGACCCATCTGGGCTGGGGCACGCAGCGACAATTTACTCGTTGGTCCAGAGACCCCAGGGTCAAAACGCCAACAGCGGTGCTGAAGTCTAGCTTGGTGCCCATAGCTTTTTGAAGGCTCGTCCAAAATTTGGAGGTGAATTGGGTTCCTCTGTCTGATACTATCTTCCTTGGGATGCCATGGAGTCTGACTATCTCTTTAAGATAAATCCGGGCAAGGGTGGCTCCTCCAAAGGTAGTTTTCACTGGGATGAAGTGGGCTACCTTGGTAACATGGTCTATTATTACCCAGATAGAGTCGTTCCCTTTTTGCGTCCGGGGTAGTCCGGTTACAAAATCCATGCCTATCTCCTCCCACTTCCATTCGGGCACTGGAAGGGGTTGCAATAGGCCTGCAGGCTTCTGGTGCTCGGCTTTCGTTCGTTGGCAAGTGTCACACCGGGCCACATACTGTGCTATCTCTTTCTTCATCCCTCTCCACCAGTATCTGGCTTTGAGGTCTAGGTACATCTTGGTGGTTCCTGGGTGGATGGAGTAGGCTGAGTTGTGAGCTTCATCGAGCATGACTTCTCGTGCCTCCCCTTTTGGTACACACAGATGGTTCTTGAACCAAAGGACTCCTTGTTCATCTGTCCTGAGGTCCGGAAGTTGTTCTTTGCGAGCTTTTTCCATAAGTCTTGCTGTCTCCGAGTCCAGGCGTTGAGCTTTACATATGAGGTCTTCTAACATTGGTTTGACTTCTAGGCTACCGTTGTTTCCCAAACATGCATTCAGCTGAGCTGATTCCTTCTTCCAATCTTCTAAAAAGTTGGTTCCCTTTATCCCAAAAGGTTTTCGACTGAGGGCGTCTGCTACAACGTTGGCCTTTCCGGGGTGATAATGAATCTCAAGGTCATAATCTTTGATCAGTTCCAGCCATCTTCTCTGACGGAGGTGTGGCGGAACCACCCGAATTATTCCAGCTTAAGTGCCTAAGTCACGCCTCAGGGGCCGCAACACACTTAAATCGGAATAACCCGTCAGTCCCTCAGATCTAGTCTGATAGAGCCACTTAACCAGGATCAAATTCCACAATCTCACTCGAAGGTGAGTCACAAAAGAAATACAATAAAACAGGAAACCTCAAATTAAGTACTGAATTATTACATAGATCGGAGTTTTTCGAGTAGCAAATAAGAGTTCACAAAATAAAATGCAGCGGATAATCGATGTCGTCGGTATCGAGGAAATGGGCAAGGCCTAGCCCACTACTCCTCGTGCTCCTCTCCTACCGGAGCAACATCCCACTCGACCATCCAACCCGGTGGCAGGGTGGTAGGCCAAATCACACCATCAACCATATCCTGAATCGTACCTGCAAAAATTGTGCCACAAGCAAGGCTGAGTATACTAATACTCAGCTAGACTTACCCGGTGTGAGGAATCTACTCCTCTACCTCTAGACTATGCAGCTGTTTGGCTGAGGGGTTTGGTTTGCCAAAACCGCTAGCTGTTTCTAAAATCAAATTCTTAGCTTTTCAAATTCTAGTATCATTGTTTTAGCTAGGTTTGCTCCTTCTAAGCATACATGGTAACAAGCATTTAGTTCAATCAACAAATTGTCTCATGTAACCTCATTTCACTTCTTACTCGATGTAGTACAAGGGGTCAAGCAGTCTCATTAGCTGCGAGAAGCAGACGATTCGAATCGAGTTTTTATCCTTGCAAGGTAAACCTAAACACACGACATGTCAGGGTACTCCGTCCCCACACATGTCAACCGTCCCCATCGATTCCCCGTTCGTGTCTAGGCCTCATTGCCTTGGCATACAATGCTCCACTGACCCCGGTTGCCGCCGTGCAGTGACCGCACTTGTACCCACCATAGCTAGCATGGGAGACCCAGTCTCAGGTCGCGTGAGGGATAAAGTCCGCGCCCGGCTTCACTCAGGTACTAGGTTTACCGGTTACCATATTTCCCAACATGTGCTTAGTACATTCAAAAGCTTGACTCAGGTATCCACACATTAATCCTTAATTCCTTTTTCCCGTCTCATGGTCAAGGCATCCTCCCTGGATCCAAGTCCATAGACTAACATAGATCCCGTTATCAAGATGAATACAATCAATTCCTGACCTTGCGCGGGTGCTAGAAAAATCACTCGACTTCTACCGAGATCCTGATTAGCAAAGCATCTACTCGACCTAGCATACTAGTATTCATCTCAAAAAGGAATCCTAAGTTCATGCAACTAGAGGTTTCAAGCAACTCCTACACTTAAGTGCACATTACAATCCTACAAGCATTAAGTTTAGTAAAGTAGCATATAATAATACGGTTATGCATATAAACCGGGGCTTGCCTTCAATAGCTGGGGCTGTGGGGAGATCCTCGATAGCAGCCTCGGGAGCTTGCTCCTGGTCCTCCTCTTGGACAGTTCTTTGCTCGGGGATGAGCACGTACTCTCTGTCGGTGAGATTACAATCTAATGAATGCAATGCGTAAGATATATGCATGATATGATATGTGCTATAGTAATTTAAACTTTTGATGGGGTATGATCTACTTGAGTTAGATAGAGCTAAATCTTGCTTATACGAGATTTTTGGTGGTATACCTGGTAATTTGGATCAAACTTAGCTAAGTTAAGTGGTAGGTTTTTTTTTGGGTTCCACTGAATTCTTTTTAGGGTCTTTAGTAAGAATTGCCAAGAATTCAAGTTGGACTTATTGGAGTGAGGTTTATCTTTCCTTTCTTTTTCTTTATTCTCTTTATGTTTTTGGAGTGGGTTTGAACTACAAGTCATCTTAAACTTTTTCCAACATATCTGTAAAAATTACAGTGGCTTATTACTGGTGTATGATTCTCTGTCTCAAAATTTTAGGGTCTAGAAGTGAATAGTTTTCTCTGGACAAAATTGCCAAAATTTAGGGCAGAACGGGTGATTTGAACTACAACTATCCTTCAATAGTAGGTAATTCTCTAGGACTTATTTTTGCTAGCATTTAGATGCTATAACATGACTTGGTATAAATTGCTAGCCATTAATACTCATTAGTTATTTTACTAGGATTTTCTAAAGTTTCTAGCCAAAGGGGTGCTTTCTACTACCACTATATTTGAAAAATATCAAACAATAGATTTATGATTTTTCCTAGCTTTTTCTTTGTGCAAGAGCAATCATTCTGAAGTTTGGCATTTTTTTGCTTAAGGGAAGGGGTGGTATGCATTAATTGGATTAAATGGCCTTTCTTATAAAATATTGGCAATAGATATTATTTTGCATCTTTCCAATGGGTTTGTATTTTTCTTTGGTGGCTTATCTCATTATTGACCTAGCAAAATTTTATTTGCCCATTATTGCATTATTTTGGGTTACTCATGATTTATTTGGAATATGACTCATTATCATATTATATTTATTTACCTTACTTAAAATGATGGGCTTGGATGTCCATTATTTTTGCAGTGGAGTTTTTGGTGGTTGCAAGTCCACTGGATTTTTATTATCAATTTTGGGTCTGGTTTTGTAATTCTAATAATTGATTTCTAGTTGGAATAATGCTAAATAAAACATTTCACTTTGAATCTGATCTGGACTAGAGGTTCCTTTATTTTTCCTAGGTTCTTTGTTACTTAAGCAAACTAGGAAAAATAATTTCATCCACTGGTCATTAATTTCTAAGGCTTTTCTGTTTTTCCTAAGGTTTGGGCAGAAATAGCTTTTAATGGATATCTACAGTAAATTTTTCAATACTGGGGTTCTCATTATTTTTAAACAGTGTTTAAATGGGGTTTGAACATCTACAAATTTTCTTAGGTTCAGCACAGAAATATAACTAATTTTCCTTAATTAAAAAAGGTTTGGTCAGTTTCTGTATTTAATTTTAAACTCTAAAAATTAGAACAGAAAGCATAGGGTTCAGTATTTTTAATTGATAGTTCATAATATTTAGAGTTTAGCAAAATTGGTTTGATAACTTTTGGTTAAGTATTCATCAAATTATGAATTTTCTAAGTTCTCTGTTTATTAAAAAGATTAAACATAAATGATTAAATGGAAAACTACTTTGCAACGGGGTCCCTAGCGGGTGTTTTAAGTTTTCCTTACAGACTAGTCCCTGGGCTACTATTCAATTGAGTCAGTGACATCGCAGAAAACCCCATGGATTCTTCTAATCCTAACCCGAGGTCCTTCCCCCAATTTAAACAGTACCCGCGGCGGAAGAAAGGGCGGAGGGGCTTACCGGCGGCGAGACTGCTCTGGTGAGGTGGCCGAGGGTGTAGGGGAGGTCCTGAGGGTCACGACGATATGCGGGTCGCCGTCGGGGATGGTCGGAGTCGGCCGGTCCGCGTGCGCAGGTGAGGGAGCTCGGCGGCGGCGAGGAGTCCGGCCTATCCAGGGCGCAATTGACCAATCAAACGGGTCAGAGAGCTTCACCAGGGATCAAGGAAGGTGTGTGCGCGAGGAATTGAAGAATGGCTCACCGGAGTGCCCAGTCTACGCGCGCAGGCGGGCGGCCGAAGTCCGGTGAGGTCGATCTTCGCCTACCGGTGAAGTTCTGCCAGGTCCGAGGACTTGGAAAGCTTCACGGGCCATCGGCGAAGCTAACCGAAGCGCTGGCACGACTTGGGGGTGACTGGAGTGGGCTAGCCACGGTGGCCGAGGCTCTAGCGGCAATGGCGGGCGAAAAGGAGCTCGCTAGAGCTAAGGAGGGGTGTCTGGCCGGTGATGGTGAGCACGGGGTGAAGTGAGGCACGCCCGAGGAGGCTTTATAGGCGCGGGCGAGCACGGCCGAGGGCGGGGCTCTGACAAGCGCTCGGGGCGTGCGCGGCGAACGACAGTGCGCGCTCTGGCGTTTGGCACAGCGTCGAGCACGAGGCAGCGCAGAGAGAGGTCGAGTTCAAGCACGGATTGGCCCCAAATCTTTGAGATTATGGCCATGATCCCGTTGAGAGATCTCTTCCTCTCAGGTTCCTTTGTCGTTTGTGTGTGGAGGCTAGCAGGTTTGGCTGACTGGATTAAGAGATAGAGAGGGGAGAAATCTGGTTTGTCTCACTGCCGCACACAGGGAGAAGATCTCTAGTTTGTCGTGTCCAAGGCATGCGTCCCGATGCCATCTTCTGGCACAAGACAGAGAGGTTAGTTATGCACGTTTTTGTCAATGGGGCCATTAGGATTTGAGTTAGGGATCAAGGTGAACACGTTTGATCTTTGGCTCAAGGTCTGAAATTCAGAATTCTGAATTTCAGAATTCCCTAATGAAATCCCACTTGAGAGGCTTGTTTAGAGTTTTATTTAAATTGTTTTGGCCAAGCTTCCATAATCTTTGTTGTTGCTTATTTAGTATACTTTAATGTTTATAATTGGCCCAAGCCATGATTCTATATTTTTCATACTCTTTTGCCCTTTCTCTTGAATTTTGTTTATAGGGCTCAATTAGGGTTTTTATTGGGGTTGCAACATTTTGCCCTTTTGAAAACCCATTTGTTTTGAACATGATACTTTTACGTATAAGCTTAGTGGATCCTTTATTCTTAAGTCAATTTGATGCTCATGCTCAATTTGGTTCACATAAAATGATGGTTCTTGGGTTAGCACTTGAGAGAAACCCTAGGTGACACTGGGGTGTCACAGCCTTCCCCCCTTAAAGGAATCTCGTCCCGAGATTCAGGTCAGAGTCCTCCCGGGGTGAAGCGAAGGGTGAGACTTATAGGAAGTGGGTGCTTATTGTTATTATTAGGGCAAACTGCTCTTCGAATGTCATTCTCTTTGCAACCTCAGAAGGAAGTCCTTTTTAAATTTTGTTCCATGATTACTTCATTCTGATTTAAGATTATATTTCTGAAATTTAGATTCGAAGGGCAGGAGGAGGGGTTGTGTGTGATTACGTACCAGTTTCCTTAGGTAGGCAATCGGGGAAGTTGGATCTCAAGAATTCCTCGGTCTCCCAAGTAGCTTCTTCCTCTGAGTGATTACTCCACTAGACCTTGTACATTTTGATCGATTTAGCCCGAGTTGATCTTTCTTTGCAATCCACAATTTTGGAAGGATACTCTTGGTATGATAGATCTGGCTCTATCTCCAATTCTGGCTCTGCTATGATCTTGGTCGGCAATCGAACACACTTCTTCAGCTAAGATACATGGAACACACTGTGAATGGTAGACATTTTTGAAGGTAACTTCAGCTTATATGCCACGGGTCCACAGGCTTCTATGATCTCATAAGGTCCAATGTAATGAGGGGCTAGCTTGCCTTTGATTCCAAACCTCTGCACTCCCTTGGTGGATGATACCTTGAGGTACACGAAATCTCCCACCTTGAACTGGAGAGGTTTCCTTCTTTTATCATGGTAACTCTTCTGCCTGGCCTGAGCAGCTTCTAGATTTTTCCTGATTAGTTTGACCTTCCTTTCGGCTTCAGTCACTAAGTCAGGTCCGAAAACTTCTCTTTCTCCAGGCTGAGACCAATTGAGTGGTGTCCTACACCTTCTTCCATCGAGGGCTTCAAAAGGTGCCATCCTTAGGCTGGATTGATAACTGTTGTTATAAGCAAACTCTGCCAAGGAGAGGTGCTTATCCCAGTTCTTGCCACAATCGATTGCACAAGCTCTCAGCATATCCTCCAGAATTTGGTTTACCCTTTCAGTCTGACCATCAATCTGTGGGTGGTAAGCTGAACTTCTGATTAGCTTGGTTCCCAAAGACTCCTGCAGTTGTTCCCAAAATCTGGCAACAAATTGGGCTCCTCGGTCAGAAACAATGGTCCGAGGTAATCCGTGCAAACACACGATCCGGTCAATGTACAACTCTGCATACTTTTGAGCCTTATCAGTGGTGTGCACAGGGAGAAAATGTGCCACTTTCGTCAGTCGGTCCACAATAACCCAAATCGAATCATGATGACGAGAGGTGTTGGGCAGACCCACGATGAAATCCATGTTGATGTCATCCCATTTCCACGAAGGTATAGATAGGGGTTGCAAAGCTCTAGCTGATTTCAAGTGGCTTGCCTTTATCCTCTGTCACACCCGGTTTTAGAAGGCAAACCGAATGCGAACCATGTACGTGCCAGGATCAGTTATTCACGTACACAGCAGTTACATAACATGGACATCATCACACAGTGCTCAAAATAGTATTAAGGGAAATAGTTGATTACATCATACGTCTGAGACGTCCATATAGTCTTTACAATAAATCAAAGTGCGGAAAAGAAACGTAGATAAACGCGGCCTTCACAGGCAACCGACTGGGGGTTGCCGCTAACCCACTTCCTAGAACTCGTCGTAGTCTTGGAACTCCTGGAAGTCTCCTTCCACAGCTTCATCTTCGCCTGAGCAGTGGTTGCAATGCTGACAACCTGGGGGGGTTGGTGTGTAGAGCAAGGGTGAGTACACATCAACATACTCAGCAAGTATCCTGTTTGGCTGTAGTGGACTAGCTTTATGTGGGGATAAGTCAAGCAGTTGCTTTTAGTTGGTCAGATTATTATTTACTAATAGAAAGCCAAGTTTTAGCATTAACCCAAGTTATTAACCCGATGTACCCTTTCCAAACGGAAAGAATACCACTTACCAGCACCATAGTCATAACCAAAACCATCAATCTCATTGCCACCTGTAAACCAAAAGGTCTCTTATCAAGTACCACTAATCACTGGAGCTCCCTTGGCCGCTCATAACCGTGAGCACGGCTGATATATCAGTTTCATAACACTCTGCAGAGGCTGTGCACTTTACCCACAAGTCGTGATTCCCTCTTGCCTCGGGTCGATCAAACCCTTAAACACTACCAGGGTGAATAGGCAGGGTTTCACTACGTAGCCTTTACAAAGATTCCCCGGGGCTGTAGTCGCCCGTTAGGTTTCCTAAATGTACCGCACTCCTCCCCAAGGGACAAATCAACCTTGGCAGAGCGAGCCACATACACCGAGCCCCATTGACGGCACGACGGCGAAGCGAACTACACCCCGGATCCTCTAATTATTCAGCTAAGGGCACCCCATTCCACCCTCATGGTTGCACTGTTTTCCCGGGCAGTCATCCATAGAACAGGTCCTTACAGAGAGGCACTCGAGAAACCGCTCGAGCCCCCTTAAAGCCACAAGTACAACATCATAATAAGAGAAGGGAAAACAGCGTATCATAGATAATCTCATCATGTTCATTGATTAGAGTTGAGCAATAGCATAAAGCTAACTAATAATAATCCAACCCATATAGGTAAACAAGGATATGGATAACAAAAGCTAGTCAGTCCTTAGGCATAAATGTGTAAAGCGGGAGGTGAATTAAATAATGAATAGGACAGAGATAGGTCAAAGGACACTTGCCTCCACCAACCGACTGCTGCTTAGGGGCTTCTCCTGCGAGTTCCTCGGGCTCTTCAACCGGATCGTTCTCTATGCGAGCGCAAACATACATACATCCACATATTTAATACAAAAGAACAGTACACCATACAATAGAATGCAATAAGTAAACAGACGTTCCACGCGGGCTCGCGAGTACGGTTAAGAGAGAAAGAGGAAAAGACAGTCGAGAAACGATCACGTTACATGATTATAAATTAACCACTCGCTTAATGGAAGGAAATTTAATGTAGACACTATGTTCAGCGTAAAGTAAAGTCATGTTTCATGTCTAATTATTATAAGCAGGTGGAGATAAATAAAAAGAATGGTCGCGCGGCGAGACGCGCGACAAAGCACTCTAAAACAAATTAAAAGCTAGCGACTCGTCGCGCGACCGAGCACGCAATGAGGCACTTCGCCTTAGTTATGAGGAGACGTTAAACGTCGCGCGACGAAGCGCACGACGGCATACGTCGACTAAACTGAGTCCAAAGTGGAACGTCGCGTGAATGCACACGCGGCGTTACACCTTAAACAACCTGAGACAAAAATGGATCATCGCGCGACGAAGCGCACGACGCAACACACAGATAGAATCTGAAATTAGACAAACCGTCGCGCGGCGAAGCGCGCGACGCAGCACGTTAACTAACGAATAATCACCGCGAGCGCGGGCGAACGGGGACACGGTCGGGCGAGGCCGGGACGGGAACGGGCGGCCGAACGGGGGGGAGGGCGGTTGAACCGGCCCAGGGGCGGTTGAGCCGGCCAGGAGCGGCCGAGTCGGCCGGGGCCGCGCCGGGGGCCGCGCCGGGGCCGGGGGCCGCGCCGGGGACGCGAACCGGCGAGCAGGGGCGGGCGGGATCGCCGCCGCGGGGCTGGGGGACGGGCGGGGGGTGGGCGAGGTCGCCGGGGTCGGGGGAGGGGAGGGGGAGGCCGCCGGGGGCCGGGGAGGGGGCGGGCGAGGCCGCCGGGGGAGGGCGGGCGAGGTCGCCGGGGGCCGGGGAGGGGCGGGCGAGCGCCGCCGCGGGCCGGGGGACGGGCGGACGAGGGCCGCCGCGGCCGAGGGACGGGCGGACGAGGGACGCCGCGGCCGGGCAGGGGCGGGGGCGCCGCGCCGCCGGCGAGCAGGGGCGGGCATGGGGCGCGCGCGAGCAGGGGAAGAAGGGGGCGCGCGTGGGGAGAAGAAGGGGGAGGGAGAGGGAGAGAGAGAAGAGAAGGGGAGGGGAGCTCACCTCGGGGTCCAAAATCCGGTGATCGCCGTCTCCAAACCCTAGGGCACCACGGGGAGAGAGAGGTGGGAGAGGGAGAGGGAAGTTGTTGCGCGGGAGATCCAAATGAGAGAGAGAGGAGAGGTGGGGGCGCATGGGGGGGGGGGGGGTTGGGCGCCAGGGGCGCGCAGGCCGGGGCGGGCCAGGCCGGCTGAGCTGGGCTGGACTAAGCTGGGCTGGGCCGAACCACTTCGCGGATCAAAAACCCACGACGTGCGCGACCAGTAAACGGAATTGAATCGCGAACCGAAATCCGGAACGGAACGAGACGAACACTCAACATCAGACAAAGAAATGTGCTCGGCATGATGCAACACCCATGACACTTAGGTTTTGGTTTATACATGACACGAACACTTGTCACTATACTGGTTTGAAATTGGGAAGAGGGAGCAAACGGGGAAAGAGAAAAGAGAGTAACGCCCGAATTTGGTGAGAGAAAAGAAGAAAAAATTCTACCCCCAAATTCCAGGCGTTACATCCTCTGACAGGTGTCACATTCCGATACATACTGGGCTATCTCCCTCTTCATTCTGGTCCACCAATACAAAGGCTTCAGATCATGGTACATTTTGGTGCTTCCCGGATGCATAGAGAATTTGGAGAGATGAGCCTCGTCCAAGATTTTCTTCTTGAGGTCCCTGTTTTTAGGAATCACCAATCTGCTTTTGAACCATAATACACCCTTTTCATCTAGGCGGAAACATTTATACTTTTCAACCTTCTGATGGAGATTCTCCTTGATAATCTGCACTCCCTTGTCACTGAGCTGGGCCATGATGATCTGGTCTTGCAAAGCTGGCTCGACAGAAATGTGAGACAAAGCACCAGAAGGAATCACTTCAATTTGCATCTTGCTTAACTCATCACACAAGGTGTTGATGCGAGAATCCATCAGAATACAATTGCATTGCAACTTCCGACTCAAGGCATCTGCTACCACATTGGCTTTCCCTGGGTGATAATGTACCTCCAGGTCATAATTCTTGATCAGCTCTAGCCATCTTCTCTGTCTCATGTTGAGATCAACCTGAGTAAAGATGTACTTAAGGCTCTTATGATCAGTGAAGATGTTGCAGTGGGTTCCCATTAAATAGTGCCTCCACATTTTTAATGCATGAACCACTGCTGCCAACTCGAGGTCATGAGTGGGATAATTTTGCTCATGAGGCCTGAGTGCTCTTGAGGCGTAAGCAATGACTCGATTGTCTTGCATTAAGACACAACCTAGTCTAGTGCCAGAGGCATCACAATACACATCAAAAGGCTTGTTGTTGTCGGGTTGCGCTAATACTGGTGCTGTGGTCAGATGCTTCCTTAATGCATGGAAGGCATCTTCGCACTTCTGACTCCAAACAAACTTGGCTTCTTTCTTCAGCAGCTCAGTTATAGGCTTCACAATTCGAGAGAAATCCGGAATAAATCTTCGGTAATAACCAGCTAATCCCAGAAAACTCCGAATCTGACGGACAGTCGTTGGTGGCTTCCAGTTCATCACCTCTTGCACCTTATCAGGATCAACAGCTATTCCTGCCTGAGATATAGTGTGACCCAAGAAATTGATTTCCTTTAGCCAAAAATCACACTTGGACAACTTGGCATAAAGGTGGTGCTTTCGCAGACGTTGAAGCACTACATGCAAATGCCCGACATGTTCTTCTTCGTTCTTAGAGTACACCAAGATATCATCGATGAACACCACTATGAATTTGTCCAATTCAGGCATGAAATTAGAATTCATCAGATACATGAAATATGCTGGTGCATTAGTCAGCCCGAAAGACATCACCAAGAATTCATATAACCCATATCTGGTTGAGAATGCCGTCTTCGGAATATCGCTTGCTCGTATCTTGATCTGATGGTAGCCGGAGCGAAGGTATATTTTGGAAAACACCTTGGCCCCGACCAACTAGTCAAAAAGGACATCAATACAAGGCAAAGGATACTTGTTCTTGATAGTTACTGCATTAAGAGGGCGGTAATCTATACACAGCCTCAAGCTTTCATCCTTCTTCTTCACAAACAGTGCTGGACATCCCCAAGGCGAAGTACTCGAGCGAATAAATCCCTTATCCAGCAACTCCTGCAATTGCTTCTTCAATTCTGCCAACTCAGTGGGTGGCATTTGGTAGGGCCTCTTGGAAATTGGTGTCGTTCCCGGTTGCAACTCGATGGCGAATTCAATATCCCGGTCTGGTGGCATTCCTGACAATTCATCAGGAAAGACATCTGCATACACATAGACCACTGGGATTTTCTTTAGAGGTAACTCCGTCATAGAGAAAGCATATGACTGAGTAGAACCCTGACTGGGCAGAATTAAGGTGAAGTTCCCACAGAACGGAGAATTGATTTCCATGGTACGGCTGGCTACATCAAGCACAACTTGGTGCAGGGTCATCCAATTAGCTCCCAGAATGATGTCCACATTTTCCAACCCCAAAACAAGAAGGGTGGTTTTGACAATGTGGCTTCCCAGTTGAATAGGCACACTTTGGTTTAATTGATTAGTTGAAATTTTACCCCCAGGTGTGACTATCATAAATGACCCTTTTGAGTGAGAGAATGGCAGTTCACATTTAGCACTGAACTTTTGGCTAATGAAACTATGAGATGCACCAAAATCAAACAGAATTAAAGCAAGTTGATTATAAACTAAAAAGATACCGGTCATGATAGGAGCTCCCTCTGGTACTTCCTCCAGAGTAGTGAAGTTGAGCTTCCCTTGTCTGACTTGTACCTTCTGCTTTCTTCCCTTGTCTTGACTTGGTGCTGACATCTACCTTTGCTGGTTCCTGGGACAATTCTTGGCATAGTGGCCCACATTGCCACAAGTGAAATATTTGTTCCCATTGCCCTGGCGGAACTGCTGCTGCTGCGGAGGCTGATTGTTCCTTGGAGCGGGAGCTGGAAAGCGGTTGGGTGCCAGCTGCTGCTGCTGAGGTGGCCTGATCACCCATCTGCCTGCCTGCTACTGGAAACCCCTGCTCTGATTGTGAGAAACAATCCTGAACCTCTAGGCCTGAGCGGATGGTGCTGCCATTGGTGCCTTTCTCTTCTTCTCTGCCCGGTGAGCTAGAATATAGTCCTCCTGGGAGATAGCCAGGTTGACCAACTCATTGAAGCTATCAGCCCGGACAGTGTTGAGTCGTTCCCGTAGCTTGGTGTTAAGACCCCTGCGGAAGCGGTCTCTCTTCTTCTCATTAGAATCAGCATGGTAACCTGCATACCGGCATAGGTCGTTGAAGGCCTGCGCATACTGCAGTACCGTGCGGGTTCCTTGATTGAGTGCCAGAAACTCATTTAGCTTACGATCCAGAATGCCAGCTGGGATGTGGTGCCCTCTGAAAGCAGTCTTGAATTCCTCCCAAGACACTTCACGATCAGCGGGGAGCATAGCACGGAAGTGGTCCCACCAAGCCCGAGCAGGGCCACGAAGCTGCTGCGCGGTGAAGCGAGCCTTGGCTTCATCAGGGCAGTCTCCCATGAGGAGGGGAAACTTGGACTCAACGTCGCGGAGCCACACGTCGGCGTCCAATGGATCCTCTGCCTTGGTGAACAAGGGTGGCTGCGTGCTCAGGAACTCCTGGTAGGTTGCCGCTGCCGGAGGTCGCTGATGCTGGCCTCCACCATGCTGATGAGGGTGGGGCTGGCGCTGCAAGAGCTGTCGCAGAATCTCATTCTGCTGGGCCATCAGCTCCTGCACTTTGGGAGCTGGAGGAGGTGGCAGGGGAACCTGCTCGTTATGCCCGCGACGCTGCCTAGCTGCCATCTAAAAACAGAGATTGTTGCCATTGTTATCCCAACTCATAATTTCAAACGACAAGATATCACCTCATATGGAAGGAAAAATGCCATAATCATAATATTAGGTTCGAAATGAAGATAACATGGTGACAAACATCCCACAGATTTCAAAAGTTCACAGGGTTACATCAATCAGGGTAAAGTACCCATAAGCCTAGTCCAAAATCTGACATTAACTAAGCTCGCATAGGTTTCTATCTGCCTAAAAGCGTCGAAGTCACTGATCAACCCTGAGTGGTGGAAGCGACACTAGATATGGGTGAGGGAGGCATCGCGGAGGTAGTCCCATTGGCACCAGGGGCTGGTCCTAGCTCCTCGGGAGCCTCTTCTCCCTCGCTTCCGGCTTCATTGGCCTCCATCTCCAAGTGGTGCATGTCCAGGTGGTCATTCGCTTCTTCAAGTTCCCTCTGCACATCGTGGAGCTGGTTCTCCAAGACATCAATAGTGTTGTCTCGGATCTCCACCTGCTACTCCAAGGTGGTAATGCGCTGGCTCAGCCTTTCCACCTGCAGATCCTTCTCCACCAACTCGGAGGATAAATCGACCACAAAATCTTCTCGACTGTCGAGAGTGAGCTTGGTGGTTTGAGCGATGTTAGCAAGGTGTGCCATAGCGTCGCTCTGAAGGGCCTAAAGGCGGTACAACGCACTCATGCACCGAACGGTGACCCTCCCAACCAAGTCAGGATACATTGCCCACACATCCTTCACATGGCTCACGCGGTTACACCACATGGGGTCATCCTTCTTCTCAGTAGGGAAGAGTCCCAAGGGGTGCATCACCATCTCCAGGGGATGGTAGCCACAGAAAGTCGTCAGAGTCTTCATGGCTGTCGCTTCTGTGGTGTCGTCCGTCCTGAATCCAACTGTCTCGGAATCAAGAGAACGCCAACCTGGCTGAAGGGGATGAGCCTCCAAAGTCAGCCAGACCCGACAACGAGGTACCCGATGCTCCTCATACAACTGCACCGTGTACAAAGGGGGCGTAGGGTAACCGGCGGAGTTAAGAACTTCCCACAAGATGGAAGGAAGGCCATCGTGAGAAAGGAAGTCAGAACTGAAACAGGTGTCTCCTCCACTGGCGGGGGTGGGTGAATTCATCTGCGGAAGGGCATCAAAGGTAAAGATTATGGTGGAAGGAAAGAAAAATAAAAGAGCCTGGATGGTTTTTAAAGGAAGTGGGTTAGCTCAAGTTTTAATTCCCTTTTGTGTTTATAATGCATGCATGCTGGAAGTAACGTCTCCTCTCCAAATAATAGGGTGCTCTTAGGGCATCCTTAAAAAGTCTAAGTACTGGCCCACGGGGTCTACTTAATTAGCCACCTATTTCTCCCTCTATGCCTAAGGCCTTTCGTCCTAGGTCTAGCGGTCTAGTCCTGACGATCCGTAGCAGTTTCTAGGCAAGTTTTAAATTTTGAAAATGGTATTAATGGTTTATTGTCCTTTTCTGTGGTGGAATTTGCTCCGATACCAGCTGTGGCGGAACCACCCGAATTATTCCAGCTTAAGTGCCTAAGTCACGCCTCAGGGGCCGCAACACACTTAAATCGGAATAACACGTCAGTCCCTCAGATCTAGTCTGATAGAGCCACTTAACCAGGATCAAATTCCACAATCTCACTCGAAGGTGAGTCACAGAAGAAATACAATAAAACAGGAAACCTCAAATTAAGTACTGAATTATTACATAGATCGGAGTTTTTCGAGTAGCAAATAAGAGTTCACGAAATAAAATGCAGCGAATAATCGATGTCGTCGGTATTGAGGAAATGGGCAAGGCCTAGCCCACTACTCCTCGTGCTCCTCTCCTGCCGGAGCAAAATCCCACTCGACCGTCCAACCCGGTGGCAGGGTGGTAGGCCAAGTCACACCATCAACCATATCCTGAATCGTACCTGCAAAAATTGTGCCACAAGCAAGGCTAAGTATACTAATACTCAGCTAGACTTACCCGGTGTGAGGAATCTACTCCTCTACCTCTAGACTATGCAGCTGTTTGGCTGAGGGGTTTGGTTTGCCAAAAGCGCTAGCTGTTTCTAAAATCAATTCTTAGCTTTTCAAATTCTAGTATCATTGTTTTAGCTAGGTTTGCTCCTTCTAAGCATACACGGTAACAAGCATTTAGTTCAATCAACAAATTGTCTCATGTAACCTCATTTCACTTCTTACTCGATGTAGTACAAGGGGTCAAGCAGTCTCATTAGCTGTGAGAAGCAGATGATTCGAATCGAGTTTTTATCCTTGCAAGGTAAACCTAAACACACGACATGTCAGGGTACTCCGTCCCCACACATGTCAACCGTCCCCATCGATTCCCCGTTCGCGTCCAGGCCTCACCGCCTTGGCATACAATGCTCCACTGACCCCGGCTGCCGTCGTGCAGTGACCGCACTTGTACCCACCATAGCTAGCATGGGAGACCCAGTCTCAGGTCGCGTGAGGGATAAAGTCCACGCCCGGCTTCACTCAGGTACTAGGTTTACCGGTTACCATATTTCCCGACATGTGCTTAGTACGTTCAAAAGCTTGACTCAGGTATCCACACATCAATCCTTAATTCATTTTTCCCGTCTCATGGTCAAGGCATCCTCCCTGGATCCAAGTCCATAGACTAACATAGATCCCGTTATCAAGATGAATACAATCAATTCCTGACCTCGCGCGAGTGCTAGAAAAATCACTCGACTTCTACCGAGATCATGATTAGAAAAGCATCTACTCGACCTAGCATACTAGTATTCATCTCAAAAAGGAATCCTAAGTTCATGCAACTAGAGGTTTCAAGCAACTCCTACACTTAAGTGCACATTACAATCCTACAAGCATTAAGTGTAGTAAAGTAGCATATAATAATATGGTTATCCATATAAACTGGGGCTTGCCTTCAATAGCTGGGGCTGCGGGGAGATCCTCGATAGCAGCCTCGGGAGCTTGCTCCTGGTCCTCCTCTTGGACAGTTCTTTGCTCGGGGATGAGCACGTACTCTCCGTCGGCGAGATTACAATCCAATGAATGCAATGCGTAAGATATATGCATGATATGATATGTGCTATAGTAATTTAAACTTTTGATGGGGTATGATCTACTTGAGTTAGATAGAGCTAAATCTTGCTTATACGAGATTTTTGGTGGTATACTTGGTAATTTGGATCAAACTTAACTAAGTTAAGTGGTAGGTTTTTTTTGGGGTTCCACTGAATTCTTTTTAGGGTCTTTAGTAAGAATTGCCAAGAATTCAAGTTGGACTTATTGGAGTGAGGTTTATCTTTCCTTTCTTTTTCTTTATTCTCTTTATGTTTTTAGAGTGGGTTTGAACTACAAGTCATCTTAAAAATTTTCCAACAATTCTGTAAAAATTACAGTGGCTTATTACTGGTGTATGATTCTCTGTCTCAAAATTTTAGGGTCTAGAAGTGAATAGTTTTCTTTGGACAAAATTGCCAAATTTTAGGGCAGAAAGGGTGATTTGAACTACAACTATCCTTCAATAGTAGGTAATTCTCTAGGACTTATTTTTGCTGGCATTTAGATGCTATAACATGACTTGGTACAAATTTCTAGCCATTAATACTCATTAGTTATTTTACTAGGATTTTCTAAAGTTTCTAGCCAAAGGGTGCTTTCTACTACCACTATATTTGAAAAATATCAAACAACAAATTTATGATTTTTCCTAGCTTCTTATTTGCGCAAGAGCAATCATTCTGAAGTTTGGCATCTTTTTGCTTAAGGGAAGGGGTGGTATGTATTAATTGGATTAAATGGCCTTTCTTATAAAATATTGGCAATAGATATTATTTTGCATCTTTCCAATGGGTTTGTATTTTTCTCTGGTGGCTTATCTCATTTTTGACCTAGCAAAACTTTATTTGCCCATTATTGCATTATTTTGGGTTACTCATGATTTATTTGGAATATGACTCATTATCATATTATATTTATTTACCTTACTTAAAATGATGGACTTGGATGTCCATTATTTTTGCAGTAGGGTTTTGGTGGTTACAAGTCCACTGGATTTTTATTATCAATTTTGGGTCTGGTTTTGTAATTCTAATAATTGATTTCTAGTTGGAATAATGCTAAATAAAACATTTCACTTTGAATCTGATCTGGACTAGAGGTTCCTTTATTTTTCCTAGGTTCTTTGTTACTTAAGCAAACTAGGAAAAATAATTTCATCCACTGGTCATTAATTTCTAAGGCCTTTCTGTTTTCCTAAGGTTTGGGCAGAAATGGCTTTTAATGGATATCTACACTAAATTTTTCAATACTGGGGTTCTCATTATTTTTAAACAATGTTTAAATGGGGTTTGAACATCTACAAATTTTCTTAGGTTCAGCACAGAAACATAACTAATTTTCCTTAATTAAACAAGGTTTGGTCAGTTTTTGTATTTAATTTTAAACTCTAAAAATTAGAACAGAAAGCATAGGGTTCAGTATTTTTAATTGATAGTTCATAATATTTAAAATTTAGCAAAATTGGTTTGATAACTTTTGGTTAAGTATTCATCAAGTTATGAATTTTCTAAGTTCTCTCTTTATTAAAAGGATTAAACAGAAATGATTAAATAGAAAACTACTTTGCAACTGGGTCCCTGGCGGGTGTTTTAAGTTTTCCTTACAGACTAGTCCCTGGGCTACTATTCAATTGAGTCACTGACATCGCAGAAAACCCCTTGGATTCTTCTAATCCTAACCCGAGGTCCTTCCCCCAATTTAAACAGTACCCGCGGTGGAAGAAAGGGCGGAGGGGCTTACCGGCGGCGAGACTGCTCCGGTGAGGTGGCCGAGGGTGTAGGGGAGGTCCTGAGGGTCACGGCGATGTGCGGGTCGCCGTCGGGGATGGTCGGAGTCGGCCGGTCCGCGTGCGCAGGCGGGGGAGCTCGTTGGCGGTGAGGAGTCCGGCCTATCCACGATGCAATTGACCAATCAAATGGGTCAGAGAGCTTCACCAGGGATCAAGGAAGGTGTGTGCGCGAGGAATTGAAGAATGGCTCACCGGAGTGCCCAGTCTACGCGCGTAAGCGGGCGGCCAAAGTCCGGTGAGGTCGATCTTCGCCTTCTGGTGAAGTTCTTCCAGGTCCGAGGACTTGGAAAGCTTCACGGGCCAATGGCGAAGCTAACCGAAGCGCTGGCGCGACTTGGGGGTGACTAGAGTGGGCTGGCCACGGTGGCCGAGGCTCTGGCGGCAATGGCGGGCGGAAAGGAGCTCGCCGGAGCTAAGGAGGGGTGTCTGGCCGGCGATGGTGAGCACGGGGTGAAGTGAGGCGCGCCCGAGGAGGCTTTATAGGCGCGGGCGAGCACGACCGAGGGCGGGGCTCTGACAAGCGCTCGGGCCGTGCGCGGCGAACGCCAATGCGCGCTCTGGCGTCTGGCACAGCTCCGAGCACGAGGCAGCGTAGAGAGAGGTCGAGTTCAAGCGTGGATTGGCCCCAAATCTTTGAGATTATGGCCATGATCCTGTTGAGAGATCTCTTCCTCTCAGGTTCCTTTGTCGTTTGTGTGTGGAGGCTAGCAGGTTTGGCTGACTGGATTAAGAGATAGAGAGGGGAGAAATCTGGTTTGTCTCACTGCCGCACACAGGGAGAAGATCTCTGGTTTGACGTGTCCAAGGCTCGCGTCCCGATGCCATCTTCTGGCACAAGACAGAGAGGTTAGTTATGCACGTTTTTGTCAATGGGGCCATTAGGATTTGAGTTAGGGATCAAGGTGAACACGTTTGATCTTTGGCTCAAGGTCTGAAATTCAGAATTCTGAATTTCAGAATTCCCTAATGAAATCCCACTTGAGAGGCTTGTTTAGAGTTTTATTTAAATTGTTTTGGCCAAGCTTCCATAATCTTTGTTGTTGCTTATTTAGTATACTTTAATGTTTATAATTGGCCCAAGCCATGATTCTATATTTTTCATACTCTTTTGCCCTTTCTCTTGAATTTTGTTTATAGGGCTCAATTAGGGTTTTTATTGGGGTTGCAACATTTTGCCCTTTTGAAAACCCATTTGTTTTGAACATGATACTTTTAAGTATAAGCTTAGTGGATCCTTTATTCTTAAGTCAATTTGATGCTCATGCTCAATTTGGTTCACATAAAATGATGGTTCTTGGGTTAGCACTTGAGAGAAACCCTAGGTGACACTGGGGTGTCACAGGAGGTTGAGATTTGGCTGAGTGAAGATATACTTCAGACTCTTGTGATCGGTGAAGATGTGACATTTGTTCCCAATTAGGTAGTGCCTCCATATTTTTAGGGCATGCACTATGGCTGCCAATTCCAAATCGTGGGTGGGGTAATTCTGCTCATGTGGCTTGAGTAGGCGTGATGCATAAGCAATGACTTTCTCGTTTTGCATCAGAACACATCCTAAGCCTTGCCTCGAGGCATCACAGAAGACGACGAAATCTTGGTGTATATCCGGTAGTGTCAAAATGGGCGCGGTCGTGAGCTTCTCCTTTATGGTCTGGAAACTTTCCTCACACTTCGGGGTCCACACAAACTTATTGTCTTTCTTGAGGAGCTCGGTCATAGGTCTTGCTATGCTGGAGAATCCCTTGATAAAGCGGCGGTAATATCCTGCCATTCCCAAAAAGCTTCGAACTTCACTGACGTTGGATGGTTGCTTCCATTTTGATACTGCTTCTACCTTGGATGGGTCTACTTCTATTCCTTCTACAGTCAAGATATGCTCAAGGAAGGCTATCTTTTCTAACCAGAATTCACATTTGCTGAGCTTAGCATAAAGTCGGTGTGCCCTGAGTCTTCCGAGGACGATCCGGAGGTGACACTTATGGTCTTCACGGTTCTTGGAGTAGATAAAGATGTCGTCAATGAAGACTACGATAAACTTATCCAGCTCTTCCATAAATACTTTATTCATGAGGTTCATGAAAAAGGCGGGTGCGTTTGTCAGTTCGAAAGGCATTACTCTGAATTCATACTGTCCCTATCGGGTGACAAATGCAGTCTTCTGAATATCTGCTTCCTTGATTCTCAGCTGGTGATAACCAGACCTCAGGTCTATCTTGGACAAGTATTTGGCCCCTTGAAGCTGGTCGAAGAGGTCGTCGATTCGAGGGAGTGGATACTTGTTTTTTATTGTAACTTCATTTAAAGATCGATAATCAATACACATCCTCATACTTCCATCCTTCTTAGTGATGAAAAGGACTGGTGCTCCCCAAGGGGATGAGCTGGGACGGATGTACCCTTTTTGTTGAAGATCTGTGATTTGGAGCTTTAATTCTGCTAACTCGGTAGGAGCCATGCGGTATGGTCTCTTTGCGATGGGCGCCGTGCCAGGAATCAGATATATGTAGAACTCCACTTCTCTTTCTGGCGGCATTCCTGGCAACTCTTCTGGGAATACATCCATGAATTCTTCTACCACTGATATGCTTTCTGTTGCTAGATTAAATATCATTGGATCATTGGCGGGTGGCTGAGCCTGACAAGAGACTGACTTTCCTTGGTGGTCTGTGAGAAGGACTGTCTTGTTTGCGCAACTTATGATACCTCTGTGCTTGGTTAACCAATCCATTCCTAAGATCACATCAATCCCTTGGGATGGCAAGACGGTTAAGTCTGCCAAGAACACTACCCTACTTAAAAGAATTCTAACTTGAGAGCATTTGAGCTGGCATAGAAGGTCTGACCCTGGGGTTCGGGTGACCAAGAGAATCTCTAGAGGGCTAGAGGGGATTCCATGCTTTTCCACAAAACTAGTGGCTATAAAATAATGGGATGCTCCTGAATCAAAAAGTACAGTAGCGGGAGTAAATTCAACAAGGAACTCACCAAGCACTACTCCCAGATCTTGCTGAGCCTCTTGAGCATCGACGTGGTTTACTCGTGCCCTACCTTGATACTGGGTCTTGTTCTGCTGGCTGATGGAGGAGGGCGCCTTGGAGGCAGGTGCTGAGGTATTCTTGGGGCCATTCACCGAGTTGGAGTAAGCAGGTCCTGATGCCTTCAGTTAAGGGCAGTTGTTCTTGAAGTGACTGGGGTCTCCGCAGTGCCAACAGGCATTTGCTGGCGGTTGGTTGCTCGCAACCTAAGGGGACATGAAAGGAGCTCTGACTCTGTTGGCTGAAAGGTGACGGAGTGGGTCCAGCTGGTCTAATGAAGCTTGGTCCCTTGGGTGGAAACCCAAAGGATCGAGTTCTCTGGTGCCGGTCTTGCTGCTGAGCTCGGAGGACTTGGAATTTCCTCTTGAGGTGACCTTTTTCTTCTTCCCTTGCCCTTTCCACTTGTATGGCTTTGTTTGAGAGGTGCGAGAAGCTGAGGAAATCTTGGCTGGCTAGGATGGTTTTGAGTTCTGGTCTGAGCCCTTTCAAAAAGCGGGCCATCTTCTTGACTTCTGTGCTGACGTCATCCGGCGCGTAGCGGGCCAATTCTATGAATTTGTGCACGTACTCACTGATAGATCTTCCATCTTGAGTTAGTTCCCGGAATTCATCTTCCTTGAGCTGAATGATCCCTTGGGGCACATGGTGCTCACGGAAAGCGGTTTCAAACTCTGCCCAGGTAGCATGTTGGGACTGTGCTTCGTCGCCGAAGGTCTTCTAGGAAGAAGCGGCCTTCGGCTGAAGCTGTTTGTATAAGATGGCCGAAGGTCCCTCTTCATGAAGCTTCGGTATTACAAACCGACTTAAAGATAGAATGACCTTTTAGTCCATAAAGGTCTGAGTCAATGTTGTAAACTTTTATAAGGGGCATACTTGTAATCCCTCACAGGCTGCGCCCTGTGCCTATAAATAGTGAACAGTATTCCCTTACTGTTCACGGATTCTGGTAACTGCAACCGCATATTCCGGAATTCAACCTTTTGTCAAGGCAAAGGTATTATTGTATTCAATGATGGGATATATTAAGAAAATATAATATAATTCGTCTATGACTTGTCTATCTCTTTTGTACCTTTTATTTTATGTCATCTTGCAATATCTATTGAAATCTTAGTACGAAGATCTAAACTTCGTAATTTAACTCTCATCAACCTTTCGTCCAAGACCCATTATCCTCAAGGGAATAATGTTTCATGGACGAAGGACGTTGACATTTAACATTTTATATTGCCTTGTTCTTAATTCATAGCACTTGAGAACGAGTCTCCAACATTGGCGCCCACCTCCGGTGAACTCACTTCCACTTTTCGAGCTGATGGCTTCGTTCAACGATCAAGCTGGAGCTGCTTCGAACCCGAAGCTGGTGCTCCCAATCACAGGTGGTTCGTCCTCAGAGCCAGCTAACAAGAAACAAAAGAAGGAAGCACAGAGAAGGGTACAGCATGTTGGGGTGCAAGGACCCTTCATCAAGTCAAGATGGTCTCACATTCCTATTACCTTCTCCCAAGAGGATCTTCAGCTCAAGGATTACCCACACAACGATGCCATGGTTATCTCTTGTGTTATCAAAGGATTTCTGGTCCACAATGTCTTGGTTGACACAGGCAGTACAGCTGACATCATATTTGCTAAGGCCTTCAGACAAATGCAAGAGCCAGAAGATAAGATTCATGATGCTACACATCCTCTCTGTGGCTTCGGAGGAAGACAAATTGTAGCACTGGGCAAGATTACCATGTCAGTGACCTTTGGGTTCATCAACAACACTAGAACTGAGCAAGTTGTGTTTGACATTGTTGACATGGAATACCCTTACAATGCAATTATTGGTCGTGGCACCCTCAATGCTTTTGAAGCAATTCTTCACCCTGCCTATCTTTGTATGAAGATACCTTCGGATCAAGGACCCATCGATATTCATGGAAGCCAGGAAGCTGCCAGAAGGGCCGAAGGAAACTGGACTGATTCAAAAGCAATCCATAACATAGCTGGAGCTGAAGCTTGTGAACAGTACAAATTCAGAAGGGAGAAAGCAGCTTCAGCAGATCAGCCGAAGCCCATGCTCTTATGTGAGGATATAGCAGAGCAGAAGGTGCTGTTGGGCTCTCAGTTATCCGAAGAACAAGAGAAAACCTTGATAAGGTTTTTGTTCAACAACAAAGATGTTTTTGCATGGTCAGCCAATGATCTCTGCGGAGTTAATAGGGATGTTATTGAGCATTCGCTCAATGTCGATCCATCCTTCAGACCCAGAAAGCAAAGGCTTCGGAAAATGTCAGATGATAAGGCCGAAGGTGCTCGCAACGAAGTCAAAAGACTCCTCAGTGCAGGAGTTATCAGAGAAGTAAAGTACCCAGAATGGTTAGCTAATACTGTTATGGTAAAAAAGGCCAATGGCAAGTGGCGAATGTGTATCGATTTTACAGACCTTAACAAGGCTTGTCCGAAGGATGAATTCCCATTGCCAAGGATAGACTCTTTAGTTGATGCAGCAGCTTCTTCAGAGCTCATGAGTCTGTTAGACTGTTATTCAGGCTATCAACAAATCTGGATGAAGAAGGAAGATGAGCCAAAGACTAGCTTCATAACTCCAAGTGGCACATATTGTTATCTTCGGATGCCTGAGGGGCTCAAAAACGCTGGAGGAAGTTTTAGCAGAATGACTGCGAAGGTTCTCCAGTCTCAGATAGGCAGAAATGTGCTAACTTATGTTGATGACATCATTGTAAAAAGCACGAAGCAGGAGAATCATATTGCTGACTTGCAGGAGACCTTCGCCAGTTTTAGACAAGCTGGCTTAAAGTTGAATCCAGAAAAATGCGTCTTCGGAGTAAAGAAGGGGAAATTTCTAGGATGCTTGGTTTCAACAAAGGGAATTGAAGCTAATCCAAGTAAGATTGAAGCTATACTTCGGATGGAGCCACCAACTACAAAAAAGGGGGCTCAAAGATTGACAGGAAGGTTGGCATCTCTCAATAGATTCATATCCAGATCAGCAGAGAGAAACTTACCATTCTTCGAAGTGCTGAAGTCAGCCGAAGTCTTTCAATGGGGACCAATCCAGCAGAAGGCCTTCGAAGAGCTAAAGCAGTATTTAATAGATCTAACAGCACTAACTCCACCTATGCCAGGGGCTCCTTTATTATTATATGTGGCAGCTTCGCACTCAGCGGTAAGTGCAGCACTTGTCCAGGAGAAGCTTGATGGCCAAGCCAGGAAACAGGTCCCAGTATATTTTGTATCTGAAGTTCTTAGTATATCAAAGAAAAACTACACAGAATTAGAGAAGGTGTTATATGCTGTTTTGATGGCATCCAGGAAGCTTCGGCACTATTTTCAAGCTTACAACATAATTGTTCCTTCTTCACAACCTTTGAAGGATATTATGAGGAACCGAGAAGCTACTGGTAGGATTGGAAAATGGGCTGCAGAGCTCAATGAATTTTGTATTGAATATGTTCATAGATCTTCGATTCAGTCCCAGGCGTTAGCAGACTTCATTGCTGACTGGACGCCAGGGGCTCAGGAGGAAGAAGCAAATAAAGACACCGAAGCATGGACAGTGTTTTGCGATGGGTCCTGGGGAACCTTCGGAGCGGGAGCGGCTGCTGTGTTGGTTTCACCTTCCAAAGTTAAAACTTGTTATGCGGCAAAGCTTGATTTTAGTTGCACAAACAACATTGCCGAGTACGAAGCCCTGCTTCTGGGTCTTCGGAAGCTAAAAGCAATGGGAATCAGAAGGGCTGTTCTTAAAACTGATTCCCAAGTTGTTTCGGGTCATATCGACAAGAGTTGCAAGGCTAAAGATCCGAAGCTTGAAAAGTATCTGGACATGGTTCGGAGAGTTGAAGCTTCCTTTGAGGGATTTTCTGTCAAAAATATCCCTCGGGGACAAAATGAGCATGCTGATTTGCTAGCTAAGTCAGCAGCACAGGGGCTGCCCTTACCTTCGGATGTCTTCTTCGAAACAATAAAAGCACCTTCGGTGGAACTTCTTGAAAGAGCAGTCCTCAATATATCCCCTGTTTATAGCGAAGATTGGAGGACTGAGATCATCTCTTATCTTCAGGGTAAATTCCTTTCAGATGACGAAGCCTATAACAGGAGGATAGAGGCAAGAGCTCGTCCATATGTCATGATAGAAGGAGAGTTGTACAAGCATGGAGTTTGTGCTCCGCTACTCAAGTGTTTATCCAGAACCGAAGGTATAGAGTTGATGAAAGAAATACATACAGGCCTGTGTGGATCTCACATTGGATCTAGGCCGTTACTTAGAAAAATTTTCCGCCAAGGATTTTATTGGCCGAAGGCAGCTTCGGATGCAGCGGAATTAGTCCAAAAGTGCGAAGGTTGTCAGAAATGTGCACGAGATCAAAAACAACCTTCGTCTTTAACACAGCTCATACAACCCATTTGGCCATTGCAAAGGTGGGGCCTTGACTTGTTAGGTCCGTTACCACCGGCCCAAGGGAACCTAAGATATGTTGTAGTGGCTGTGGAATATTTTTCTAAATGGATTGAGGCAAAGCCTTTAGCTACAATAACTTCGGCCACCGTCCAAAAGTTTTTCTGGCAGAATATTGTTTGTCGTTTCGGGGTACCAAAGGCTATCACTGTGGATAATGGAACACAGTTTGACTCCGAAGCTTTTAGGGATTTCTGTGATCAAATTGGTACGAAGATCCATTTTGCATCAGTCAGACATCCGGAGTCAAATGGACTCGTTGAAAGAGCCAATGGCATTATAATGACAGGAATAATGAAGTCAATCTTCAATCAACCAAGGGGAAAGTGGCCAGATCAGTTAACCAAAGTGGTGTGGAGCCATAATACAACAACATCAAGGTCTACAGGCTTTACCCCATTCAAGTTATTATTCGGTGACGAAGCAATAACTCCAGAAGAAGCTAAAACCGGATCAATAAGGGTAATAGCTTCGGCAGCATCAGGTTCCGAAGCTGATTATTCTGTGGAAAAAGATGCTTTAGAAGGGATCAGGTTGCAAGCCGTGGAAAACATCAACAAATATCAAGCCGAAACAATTAAATGGCGAGATAGAAAGGTTCGGCTAAAGAATATTGAGCCAGGACACTTGGTGCTTCGGAGAGTGGCCAACCCAGAAACAGTGGGCAAGTTACAGTTGAAATGGGATGGACCTTTCTTAGTAGCATCTTCGTCAAGACCCGGTTCATACAGATTGAAGGATATGGACGGCAACGACATTCCTAGATCTTGGAATGCGGATGAGCTTCGGTGATATTATGTATAATTCGATGTAATTTTTCATATTTTTTATTTTTCTTTCATGGCACCCTTTTCCTTTCTGAAGGGGGAGAAAGGTTTTTAATGGGGCCATCACATGTAATTTTCTTTTTTAGTTCTATAAGAGCAAAACCCCCCAAGGAATGTAAATGTAAAAACTGAGAACGCACTATCGAGTGCCAAAAAGTAAAGGCGAAGAAGCTCCAAAGTCGTTCCTAAGGGAATGCAGAGCTTACAGCGAAAAGTCAACGCTGATTCCGCCAAAAGTAAAGGCGAAGAAGCTCCAAAGTCGTTCCTAAGGGAATGCAGAGCTTACAGCGAAAAGTCAACGCTGATTCCGCCAAAAGTAAAGGCGAAGAAGCTCCAAAGTCGTTCCTAAGGGGATGCAGAGCTGAGGTGTGATTAAGGAAATAATGGCTATGAGTATGGCTTGAGGTGTGATTGTTTGGCCATTCATTTGCACATCGCATTACATCATAACATTTGCATTCATAAACATTCATCCAGGCATATGTAGGATAATCATCTTCATGGTATAAGCGGTTGCTTCGGCAAATAAAAAAAAAAGAGAAAAAAAAAGGAGGGGAAGAAAGAGCTTCGTGTATAAAAAGGATGTTAGAAATATGCCCTAGAGATAATCATAGAGATGAGCATATTTCTTTGTATCCATGATATATATATTGCTTAATTGAATATCCATGGAAGGCACCTTGTATTGATTAGCAATTATGTGAATTGTTTGTGAGATTCTTTACTTATATGGTTATTCTAAATGATGTCCCTAGTCAGAGTCGATGACTAGCACATGTATTAGTTGATGACTACATTTCACAAGTCATGAACATGGAGATGTTAAACTAATAATGTGGGCGCATGTATGACATGAGGCTGGACCGACCCAACGTGAGATATTGTAATATAGTTCTCTTCTTGCAACATGAATAATGTATCCTTAGACCTGAGATTGTCGCATGTTCTCGAGATGTGAATTGACTTACTTAGGGACTATCAAACGCTATCCCGTAACTGGGTAGTTATAAAGGTAGTTTTGGGTTTGTCAGGAAGCATGCTATGAGGCATGGTCAGTCAAGATGGAATTTGTCCCTCTCTTTGTGGGAGAGATATCTCTGGGCCCCTCGAGTGATTGGATCAAGAAATGCATGGCCGTGCTAGGGTTAAGAGTTAACCATTAAAAGGATTCCAATTCACAGTATCGAGAAAGAGAGGTCAGCTTAGAGCCAGACCAAATATCGTGAGACAAAGGGAACAGCATGTACGTAATGTCGCAATGGTTCGTCTGATATGATCTTTACGTACACATAGGAGTTGACATGTCTTGCTAGAGGCCGCTGTCAATTATTGGGCCAAGTAAGAGTACTCGGGCTATGTCTATTTGTACGTGAACCTATAGGGTCACACACTTAAGGGGAAGGAAGCCTAATTCGGATTAGATCCGAAATTAGACTGGGCTTTAGGGTTAATGATGGGCCTCGGCGTCAGAAGCCCACCATAACGCCTATATAATGAGGGGCGGGGGCACGGTTATCAGATAACCTAATTCGCCACCTGCAAACCAGCAGCCGCCGCTCACCTCTCGCCCTCGCCAAGCCGCCGTCGCGAACCTAGCAGTTCGGTGCGCGGCGCTTCCTCCCTGTACGTGTGGATACCTCGGAGGTGCTGCATCTGGAGCACTTGGACGAACCGTGCGAGGACGTGAAGGACGCCGGCGACTGCACGGCACTGCTCGACGCGTTCGTCTACATCGAGACGTCTTCCGCTGCTCTGCGCGTCTAGTGGTAATCCCATGACCTATAACCGCAGTAGTTCTTGGTATTATGGGGTTGAAAATTTTGTTTTTGCGCTAGTGTAGCCTCCCCGTAATCCTACAGTGGTATCAAAGCAGGTTATGTGTAAGTTTTAGGTCTGGATCTAGGTTCATGTGATGGATCTACTTGATGCACGGTTTGATTAGATCAATTGGTAATAAAGGGTTGAAGTAGATTACATCGGATATGACTGGAGAGATCAGTTCGTCCTTCTCTGTTGTATGCGCGACTTGCCCCTACCGGCTGGAATCACCATCGGGGCTAACTGCGTACACAACCAGCAGATTGACGCAACAGATCGACGTCATGAGTGTAATCTTCTTCGGGTCGAAAGTCTCGGATTTGGGTTGATTTGATCAACCGCATGAGATTTCCAGTGGAATTTCCATACATACGATGCATGGAATCCGTGGCTATCTGCTGTAGTGGCGAACGTATAGAAACGTGTTTGTCTAACCTGTTTTTGCAGGACATGTGATCGGTATGGCTATTATGTGTATGTGATGCATGTTAATTAATTATTCATGACCTGCGTGTCGTGACCAGGGCAATACGGCTGGAGCCACATGTATTGTCCAAATTTAATGTAATGACCTGCGTGTCAACATGTGATGATCCAAAGCGTATATGTAATTTGTTTACCAGCATACGTTTGATAGGTCTTGAAGGATTCATCACCTGGAGGATGGCATACCTATATCATGGAGATGGAGATCATCGTGATGGACAGATTATTGGAGATGGAGATCACCATGTGAAAACAAGCCATACCGAATCACAACTGTTGTGTGAATGCCATTCTTATTGGTCTACTTGTTTATATTGCATATATGTCCTTGCGTGCGATGTTATAAGTAGGACGATCCCTCATAAATGTTTAAGCTTTAATGCCTCTCCAAACCTTGCACTATCATAAGTCTTGTACAATTGGTGGTGGGTCTATGAAATTAGGGTGCCACCAGTTTTCCTTGACTAGATAGGTTTGTATCGGATACGAACTGCAGAAAGGGTTGGTTAACTTAAACAAAGTCAGCTTAATGGTTAAGGACTTTGAGGCATAAGGTTGGGAGCCGAGACATAGAGATGTCACCCAACAACAGGAGTCATATATATGATATGATTAGCAAGGAGTTGCTTACCGATCTACCTTGTCTTCTAGCGGTGATGCTAAAGCTCACTAGTAGACTTGTTAGTTGTGGGTTCTGAATCACTAAGTATCAATCGAGGGATATTGATTTTAGTGGGAGTAGACTATTAAATGTTTAATATGATTTACTCTGTCATGGATATTTTTGTCTTAGTATTTTGCATTATTTTGTTGTAGATAAATGGCACCTAGCACACCAACATTTACTTTGCGATCAATTCTTGAAAAGGATAAGTTAAATGGAACAAACTATACGGATTGGATCCGTAACCTGAGAATTGTTCTTAGGGCTGAAAAAAAGGAAGACGTTCTAGACACCCCACTGCCAGAGGATCCTGGTGAAAATGCAACTGCTGCAGCTAAAACCGCTTACAAGAAAGCAATGGATACTAATCTTGAAGTGAGTTGCCTAATGCTTGCTTGCATGGAGCCTGAGCTGCAGATGCAGTTTGAGACAAACCATGAGGTGCACGATATGATCGTGGCGCTCAAGGATATGTTCCAGACTCAGGCTAGGACTGAAAGGTTCAATGTGTCCAAAGCCTTTCTGGAATGCAAGCTAGCAGAAGGCGCAGCAGTTGGGCCACACGTAATCAAAATGGTTGGTTACAGTCAGAGGTTGGAGAAGCTAGGCTTCCCAATAAGCCAAGAGTTGGCCACTGACTTCATTTTGGCATCTCTTCCGCCCAGCTATGGAAACTTCATCACGAACTACCATATGCATGGGGCGGAGAGGGGACTCAATGAACTATGTGGCATGCTGAAAACTGCAGAGGGGGACATAAAGAAAAGTGCTGGCAGCAGCGGCCATGTGATGGCGGTCCAAAACAAACCCAACTTTAAGAAGAAGGGTAAGTCTCAAAAGAAGAAGGGCAAGGGAAAGGATACAGTATCCAAGCCCAATCAAAAGCCCAAGGCTGGACCAGCTGCAGATGCAGAGTGCTTTTATTGCAAAGAACTTGGTCACTGGAAAAGGAATTGCAAGCAGTACTTGGCCTCTATTAAGGATCGCGGCGGTAAGGGTACAGCCGCAGCAGGTACACTTGCTATTCACATTACAGAAATTTTTCTTGCTGATTCTTATATTAATTCTTGGGTATTTGATACCGGATCGGTTGCCCATATTTGCAATTCGATGCAGGGAATGATAAGAAGTAGAAGCGTGAAAAGAGGAGAAGTTGATTTCCGGGTAGGCAATAATGCAAGAGTTGCTGCGTTGACCGTCGGGACAATGCAACTCCACCTCCCATCAGGATTTATTTTGGAGTTAAATAATTGTTATCTAGTTCCTAGTATGAGTCGAAACATTATGTCTCCTTCATGTTTGATGAAGGATGGTTATTCATTTGCGAGTTAAAACAATGGTTGTGTGATCTCTAAGAATGGCATGTTTGTGGCTTTTGCATCCATTATGAATGGGTTATTCATTTTAAATCTTGATGATGCACCTATCTGTAATATTAGTGCTAAAAGGCCTCGGCCTAATGATTTAAGTCCTACCTACATGTGGCACTGTCGTTTGGGTCATATAAGTGAGAATCGCATGAAGACGCTTCATTCTGATGGGCTTTTAACTTCGTTTGATTTTGAATCATACGAGACATGTGAAGCTTGCTTACTTGGTAAGATGACCAAGGCGCCTTTCACGGGTTTACCGGAAAGGACATTAGATTTATTGGAACTCATACATACTGATGTGTGCGGACCAATGAGTACGACAGCTAGGGGAGGATTCCAATACTTCATAACCTTCACTGATGATTTTAGTAGATATGGGTATGTCTACTTAATGAAACACAAGTCTGAATCCTTAGAAAAGTTCAAAGAGTTTCAGAATGAAGTAGAAAATCAGCGTGGCAAGAAAATTAAAGCACTGCGATCAGATCGTGGTGGTGAATATTTGAGTCATGAGTTTAGCAATCATCTAAAGAGTTGTGGAATTGTTCCACAGCTTACGCCGCCTGGAACGCCTCAGAGGAATGGCGTGTCTGAGCGACGTAATCGGACTTTATTGGATATGGTTCGATCAATGATGAGCCAGTCGGACCTACCTTTGTCGTTTTGGGGATACGCTCTAGAAACAGCAGCTTTCACACTAAATAGGGTACCATCTAAGTCCGTAGTTAAGACACCATATGAGATATGGACTCGGAAGACTCCCAGTTTGTCTTTTCTGAAGATTTGGGGTTGTGAGGTTTACGTCAAGCGACTACAGTCGGATAAACTCACTCCAAAATCGGACAAGTGCATGTTCGTGGGATATCCAAAGGAAACTTTAGGATATTACTTTTACCACCGGTCAGAGGGAAAAGTGTTTGTCGCCCGGAACGGTGTATTCTTAGAGAAAGAGTTTCTCAAAAGAGAGAAAAGTAAACAAAAGGTGTATCTTGAAGAAGTTCAGGATGAGCCAGTGGGACAAGATTCAACAAGTGATGCTAATGTAGCAGAACAAGTTGAGACGTCTATGGCAAGAGAAACACCACCACAACCACGAAGGTCAGCAAGGCTTCGCGAGGCACGAGGAGAAGTGCTATTGTTGGGCAATGGGGAAGTGTTGTTGTTAGACAACGACGAACCAGCAACATATTCAGAAGCGATGATGGACCCAGATTCCGAGAAATGGCATGTCGCCATGAGATTCGAGATAGATTCCATGGGAGAAAATCAAGTTTGGAACTTGGTTGACCCGCCTGATGGTGTTAGACCTATAGAATGCAAATGGATCTATAAGAAGAAGAAAGACATGGATGGAAATGTTCACATCTATAAGGCTCGACTTGTTGCAAAGGGTTTTCGACAAGTTCAAGGAGTTGACTATGACGAGACATTCTCGCCAGTAGCGATGCTTAAATCTATTCGGATCATTCTAGCTATTGTCGCATATTTCGATTATGAGATTTGGCAGATGGATGTCAAAACAGCTTTCCTTAATGGAAACCTAGATGAGGACGTGTATATGATACAGCCCGAGGGTTTTGTCGATCCGATCAATGCTGGAAAGATATGCAAACTTCAGAAATCCATTTATGGGTTGAAGCAAGCATCTCGGAGTTGGAACATTCGTTTTGATGAAGTGATCAAAGGGCTTGGTTTTCATCAGAATGAAGAAGAAGCTTGTGTTTACAAGAAGGAAAGTGGGAGCGCTGTTGTATTTCTGATCTTGTATGTGGATGACATATTATTGATTGGGAATGACATTCCTATGCTGGAGTCCGTCAAGGCTTCACTGAAAAAGAGTTTTTCTATGAAGGACTTAGGGGAAGCAGCATATATTTTGGGCATAAGGATCTATAGAGATAGGTCGAAGAGGCTTATAGGATTAAGTCAAGATACGTACATTGACAAGGTTTTGAAACGGTTCAACATGGAACAGTCCAAGAAAGGTTTCATACCTATGTCACATGGTAAACACCTTAGCCAGATGCAATGTCCTGCGACGGCTAATGAGCGGGAGCGCATGAGTAAGGTACCATACGCCTCAGCGATTGGATCAATCATGTATGCCATGATAAGTACACGCCCAGATGTTTCATACGCTATAAGTGCTACGAGTAGATACCAGGCTGATCCAGGTGAGGATCACTGGACAGCGGTAAAAGGCATTCTTAAGTACTTAAGAAGGACTAAAGATATGTTCCTGGTATATGGGGGTAAGGAGGAGCTCGTTGTAACTGGTTACACCGATGCTAGCTTCCAAACTGACCCAGACGAGTTAAAATCGCAATCAGGTTTTGTGTTCACAATAAATGGTGGTGCTGTTAGTTGGAAGAGTTCCAAACAGGAGACTGTGACTGATTCTACAACAGAAGTCGAGTACATTGCAGCTTCTGAATCTGCGAAGGAAGGTGTTTGGATAAGAAAGTTCCTCATCGAGCTTGGTGTGTTTCCTAATGCATCTAGCCCATTGAACCTCTATTGTGACAACAATGGGGCTATTGCGCAAGCTAAGGAGCCTAGGAACCACCAGAAAAACAAACACGTACTGCGGAAGTTTCACCTCATACGGGAATTCATTAGGCAGGGTGAGATAAAGATATGCAAAATACATACGGATTTGAATGTTGCTGATCCTTTGACAAAACCTCTTCCACAACCTAAGCATGAGGCACACGTGAGATCTATGGGTATTAGATATTTTCTAGATTAACTCTAGTGCAAGTGGGAGACTGTTAGAAATATGCCCTAGAGATAATCATAGAGATGAACATATTTCTTTGTATCCATGATATATATATTGCTTAATTGAATATCCATGGAAGGCACCTTGTATTGATTAGCAATTATGTGAATTGTTTGTGAGATTCTTTACTTATATGGTTATTCTAAATGATGTCCCTAGTCAGAGTCGATGACTAGCACATGTATTAGTTGATGACTACATTTCACAAGTCATGAACATGGAGATGTTAAACTAATAATGTGGGCGCATGTATGACATGAGGCTGGACCGACCCAACGTGAGATATTGTAATATAGTTCTCTTCTTGCAACATGAATAATGTATCCTTAGACCTGAGATTGTCGCATGTTCTCGAGATGTGAATTGACTTACTTAGGGACTATCAAACGCTATCCCGTAACTGGGTAGTTATAAAGGTAGTTTTGGGTTTGTCAGGAAGCATGCTATGAGGCATGGTCAGTCAAGATGGAATTTGTCCCTCTCTTTGTGGGAGAGATATCTCTGGGCCCCTCGAGTGATTGGATCAAGAAATGCATGGCCGTGCTAGGGTTAAGAGTTAACCATTAAAAGGATTCCAATTCACAGTATCGAGAAAGAGAGGTCAGCTTAGAGCCAGACCAAATATCGTGAGACAAAGGGAACAGCATGTACGTAATGTCGCAATGGTTCGTCTGATATGATCTTTACGTACACATAGGAGTTGACATGTCTTGCTAGAGGCCGCTGTCAATTATTGGGCCAAGTAAGAGTACTCGGGCTATGTCTATTTGTACGTGAACCTATAGGGTCACACACTTAAGGGGAAGGAAGCCTAATTCGGATTAGATCCGAAATTAGACTGGGCTTTAGGGTTAATGATGGGCCTCGGCGTCAGAAGCCCACCATAACGCCTATATAATGAGGGGCGGGGGCGCGGTTATCAGATAACCTAATTCGCCACCTGCAAACCAGCAGCCGCCGCTCACCTCTCGCCCTCGCCAAGCCGCCGTCGCGAACCTAGCAGTTCGGTACGCGGCGCTTCCTCCCTGTACGTGTGGATACCTCGGAGGTGCTGCATCTGGAGCACTTGGATGAACCGTGCGAGGACGTGAAGGACGCCGGCGACTGCACGGCACTGCTCGACGCGTTCGTCTACATCGAGACGTCTTCCGCTGCTCTGCGCGTCTAGTGGTAATCCCATGACCTATAACCGCAGTAGTTCTTGGTATTATGGGGTTGAAAATTTTGTTTTTGCGCTAGTGTAGCCTCCCCGTAATCCTACAAAGGAGAGCTTCGGAAAGAAGGAAAATGTTGTTTTCTATGCTTCGTTGCGTACGAAAAGAAGGGAAGGTGTTTTTTCGCCTTCGGCTCAAAAAAGAAAATTTCGTCCACATCAAAGCATTTCTCATACATCAATGGAAGGATAAGGATATATAACAAGGTATGAACAGAATTCATTAAAGACAAGTTTTAGTTACATTTACAAAAAGTTATCTCAAAAGTTTCTCAAGTACTATCTACAGTCTACTGTTTAATCTCCAAGGAGCTTCAGCTTCGGCGTCATTTTTTAATCATCGGCTTCGGCTTCGTCATCCTACATGAATAAGGTCGTTGTAAGTCAAAATCGAGCTTGCAAGAAAAGGTAAGCACAAGGTATGGTTTCTTACTGGTTCAAGGTGGCTACGAGCTTCGTCTCCAGCCTTTTCTCGCCCACCTTTTGTCCATATCATTTTTACAAATCTATTAGAGATACTTCGGGCGAGATCAGGAATGTCATCCAGAATTGATGGTGATAAAGTGAAATTTGGCCTATTGACAATTTTTCCATGATCGCAGCCAGCTTTCAGGAAGGCTGCAGCAGTGCCTCGAGAAGCCACCCAGGCACAGAAGTCACCGTGCCCAGCTATGACTTCGTCGAGCTCGTCAATCTCACCCTCAATATGTTCGAAGGTCTTCGGTAAATCTTCAGCTGAGGGGACGAATTTTTCACTGCTGGCTCCAACTGAGTGAAAAATTTTTCTTAATCGATGAATGCATTTGTTGCTAAATTCCAGACATTTTTCTTGAAGGCTTGTCAATAGTTTTCTCAAATCCGAATTTTGTTGAGCTTCGGCTTCAAGTTTTGCATTAAGATCTTGCTTTTCTCGTTCGAACTGTTCAGACTGGCGGAGAAGCTTCGTGTTCAGTTCTGTTATTTTTGCTTCAGCTTCCGCCAATGAACCTTCGGTTGCCTGGAGCTCAAAGTTCTTTTTCTCGATAACATCTGATTGCTCCTTTATTTTGCTTTCCAAATTTTCAATTATAACTTCGTGTTTCTTGTCTTCAAAATCTTGTTGCATTTTCAAGGCTTTGCTCAATAGCATACTCTGCACGGAAACAACCTTCGTCAGACATGTTCTCGTTATTAGAAACAATAAAAGTTAAGGGAAAAATAGTTCACCTTGAAATTGGAATAAAATAAGCTACCAACGATATGCTGTCGTCGGTAGCGGCTGATGTCTGTTTCTAGCTTCGGAAAACCGATACTCTTTGACAGAGTACCGATAACTTTGGCCCCAGTTTGATCTCGAATACAATCTAATTTTTCGTCATCAATGCCTCCGAAGAGGAGTGCTCCAGGTTTGTATCCGCAGGATTTTGCATATTCTCTAAGCTCTTCTCTTTCAGCTTTTGACAGTTTTTCTCCAACTAAATTTTGGAATATGAACGCTTCGTTCTCTGAAGCTTCATCAGCAATTTCTTTCCCTTTCTCCGACGCTGTGGTCGCGGCCTCTTCGGCGGTGGTGGAAGCTTCTTCTGCAGCCATGTCTAGCAGTATTTTGTCAATGTGTGCGATTGTACTCTCCAGGTTCAAATCTTCAGCTGCGGCAGCTTCGGCAGCTGCGACCTCCGAAGGTACAATTTCAATATCTGTCCCTTCCGCAGCCGCTGGTGTTTTCTGAGCTGAAGCTCTTGGCGGTGTCTTGTCAATTACTTCTGTCACAGTGATAATTCTTTGTCTTTTCGCTTTGATTACTTTCTTCGATTTTTCGGGCTCCTTGTCCTTCTGAAAAAACTTTGTCAGTCGGGGCCTCAGTGGACTTAGCTTCGCAGGTAAGGATTCAGTCATTACCTTCAGAATTTCCTCAACGTCAGCGACAGAGGGTGATGCGGGGGTTTCTTCGTCGGATATTTTATGCTTCGGAGAAGATGCTTTCTTCCTCTTCGGAATTTTCTTCTTTGATAGTTCTTTTTCATCTTCATTTAAGGCTTCAGTTATCCTCTTCCTTTTTTGGCCTCCGGCACCTTTGTTCAGATTTTCGTAATCAGGGTATTCGAAACCCAGGGCGTCCAGCACTCGGTTTAGTCTTCGCTTCGGACGGGTGCCGAAGGCTGCGGTCATCAACTGATCTTCTTTTTTAGAATAATTGCCAAGTATTTCATTGCACATCGCTTCAATCGTTTCCAGCCACTCTTGGCAAGGTGTTTTAAAGTATTTCTTAAACTTGAAGTAGTAAGGTAAACGTACAAGTTCACCTTCTTTCTTTCCCCCCTGTAGCTTCGGCATTTCCCATTCTTTTAAACTGGGAAAAACTTTGAAAGCCAAAAACTCTTGAACCAGGTCCCTTGTGCTGATATGCTCTGCAATAATTCTGAATTCATTCATTGCTTGTTGCGTTGGACCTTCGGGTGTCATATTGCAGCGAGGTCGGGTTTCTCCGAAGATTAATTCGAGTGGACTTTGCACAAGTTTTTCCTTGTCGTCATCAACCTTAACATAGAACCACTCTGATTTCCAGCCTGCTGCCCATTTGCTTCGGTAGCTAATTACAGGAAACTTTGTAGATCTCCGATAGGCGAAGTTATAGCAACCAAAATTGTCGTGCAATCCATCCTTTCTAGCCTTCGTTTGATAATGCAACTCGTGAACCCGGCAAAAGCTGTCCGCAAATGGTTCCACTGCTTGGCTTCGGAGTGCCCAGATATAAACAATAAGTCTGACGATAGCGTTAGGGGTCAGCTGGTGAAAATAAATACCGAACCTCTTCAGTACCTCTGCAATAATCCCATGTAGGGGGAATCTTAATCCAGCTTTTAGAAAGCTTTTGAAAATAACAATTTCATCCTTCTCCGGCTTTGGGGTAGTCTCTTCTCCCCCGAAGCGCAATAGCTTCTTCTGATTTTCAGTAAAAAAGCCCGATTTTACCATCTTGGACAGATCAGCCTTCGAAACAGTAGATTTCCCGAAGTCCAAATGGCTGGGTTTGCTTGGCATAGCAATGCGATAATCATCTTCGGGATCAGTTTCCTCAATATCTTCTTCCTCTGCTTCAGCGATTGCTTGTTCTGCATCTTCACTAGGAATCATTTCCGAAGTCACTAGCCCGGATCGTTGCATGGCTTCGGAAATGGGGACAGTCTCCGAAGCTTCAATTTCGTCCCCCTCACGTTCAACCCTGGCGGTAGAGCGCACTCTGGCCATTTAATTATGAACTTGTGGAACTTTAATACTTTCTTCCTCCGAAGCAGGTTTCAAACAGGAGCTTCGTTCAATTCCGACAGACAAGCTTCGGCGACGGTTAAAAATTTTGGCAGCAAAACAGTGCAAATAGCAATGAATGCTGTGGTAACTTCACACCTACTCGTCTGTTTATATAGTGCTGCAGGTAAGAAGGCGAAGCGCCAGGATTTTTACACCAGGCGGACACCCGCTCGCACTCGCTGCGTGGTGGACCGCAGAGACCGAACAGTAACTCTGAAAGGTGGGGCCGCTACACGCTGAGAAATTGAATCGTTTCTCGACAACGAGCTCAGGGAAGGTGTTTTTTAGACCTTCGGCGCTCCGAAGCTTAAGAGACTTTTTTCACGGATCAAGCTCGTTACGAAAAACGATCTAGCACCGCGAAAGGGGCTACTGTTGGGACTGTGCTTCGTCGCCGAAGGTCTTCTAGGAAGAAGCGGCCTTCGGCTGAAGCTGTTTGTATAAGATGGCCGAAGGTCCCTCTTCATGAAGCTTCGGTATTACAAACCGACTTAAAGATAGAATGACCTTTTAGTCCATAAAGGTCTGAGTCAATGTTGTAAACTTTTATAAGGGGCATACTTGTAATCCCTCACAGGCTGCGCCCTGTGCCTATAAATAGTGAACAGTATTCCCTTACTGTTCACGGATTCTGGTAACTGCAACCGCATATTCTGGAATTCAACCTTTTGTCAAGGCAAAGGTATTATTGTATTCAATGATGGGATATATTAAGAAAATATAATATAATTCGTCTATGACTTGTCTATCTCTTTTGTACCTTTTATTTTATGTCATCTTGCAATATCTATTGAAATCTTAGTACGAAGATCTAAACTTCGTAATTTAACTCTCATCAACCTTTTGTCCAAGACCCATTATCCTCAAGGGAATAATGTTTCATGGACGAAGGACGTTGACATTTAACATTTTATGTTGCTTTGTTCTTAATTCATAGCACTTGAGAACGAGTCTCCAACATAGCATCTCTGATGGCAACGTTGAAAGTATCCCACCAGGCTAGGGCCATCCCGGAAAGTTGATGAGCAGCCAATTGAACACGTTGATTCTCCGGGCATCCGATGGCTTCTAACTTCCTTTTAATTGTGCGCAGCCAGTCATCAGCATCGAGGGGATTGCTAGATCCAGCGAATGTGGGAGGCTTGAGCCTCAGAAAATCTCCCATCCTGTCTTGTGGTCTTCCACCATTCGGGCGGTGATTCTCCAGACTTCTAGTGAGGACCTCAATGAGTCGGGTTTGGTTGGCTTGAACTTGGGCTAAATATAAGGGTAGCTTCGGAGGTGCGGGGAGGTGGGTCTCACTCCCTTCTCCACCGGCTTCTCCTTAAGCTCTTAGGGGAAACCCTTCTCCAATCCCGGAGGCGGTAGGCGTGGTATTATCCGAAGCCATCTGCCAGGGGGAGAGAGTTACTATTATGCATATGCCAATTTTTTCTTCAACCAAGTTATTTTATTCATTACACCAGTTCATTACAAGCATATAGCTACTACAAGTCGCACTACACGCGAGCGCTCTCTGAGGTACTTCTGAACTCCTTTTCTAAAGTGTCCCCAAATTCCTTGAGAAGGTCATCAAGGCTAGCTAGGGACATATCCTCGACGTCAGACAAATTCTCTATCCTGGAGGGAGGTGGTGGTGGAGGGGATTTCTTCTTCCACTCAGTATGGCATCCTTGGCTCTTGGTATTCTTTTGGATTTTCTTTGTGGGCGCGAGCTTCTTTAGCTTCTTATCGTAATCCATCTTTAGGGTTCGATAGGCTTCACGAGTGTTGGCCTCCTCGCCTTCTGCTATGTCGAGACACTCTTGGAGGGATGCCTTCTCCTTTTTAAGTTCCTTGACCTGCTGCTCTAAGCTTTCCACCCGGGAGCTTAGGTGGGTACAGTGGGAGGAAAGGTCATCGTAGTGGTTATCGAGAGTGTGGAGATATCCGGCCATGTAGACGATGGTGGGGTCATCTTCGGTAGGATCTCTACCTGATAGGGCCTGAAGTCTTTCCTCCAGGTGGGGGTATTTTTGTTGCTAGGTGGGAAGTAACGAAGGGGGGTTTCAAAGACCTCTCTGTTGTAGTTTTGGCATAGCTGTCGAAGGGCTGTTCGGGCAATATTTTGGCAAGTGTCTGGGAAGCGGTGTCCGATGAAGGTGACTTGGAAGGGAGGGTGGTTTGGTTAACTTCGGCTTTCTCCCAGGTAGACTGCCATAGAGCATTTCTCAACTCCGTTTTCGCGATATTCTTTCCAGACATATTCTGGCTTCTTGCGGATCCCGATGCGTAGCGCGCAACTCCGTAAGAGATGGGGGAATCCTTCCTCCTCTGAGCAGTAGGATGTCCTAATGACCCAAGAACCTTCCATCTAGTAGAATAAATGAAGGGCTCGTTAATATCGGGGAAAGGAGAGAAGGTTTTTCTTAGAGGTAAGAGGTGTTTTCTTGTTAAGGCAACTTTTAAGGTCATGGCTGCGATCTACGGCTAGTCCTATGGCTCTGATACCACCTAAAGTGCCCCGATCCTTTGGGACTCAAATGTGATACAATTACTAGTCTCAGGAGGCTAGTAACCACATTCCTTACTTCAAATAGTATAGAGTTTGAATAAATGTTATTACAATACCAGAGTACAAGCTTGAGAGAGCCAGAAATACAAACTGCAGTATAAGATAAACTAGCCCAAGCCACAGGCAGAACTGGGTGCAGACACAGCCCCCTCAATCAAGCATACCAGAAAAGAAGTCTTCAGCTGCTGAAAAACATAAATAAATCTGGGTGAATACACTAGGTATTCTGCAAGCCCACCCCGCTCCCGTAAAGAGAAAGGGGCCTATATCATACATGCTTTATATGGTGGAGTTGAAGTCACTCTTCTTTTTCTTAGAGAAAGGCAGTACTTTTTTAGGGTTTTCCCGAAGAAATAGAAATAACACGTTACTTAACCACCACTGAGCTTCCCGCTCCTGTGGCATCATTTTCTCTTCCAAAGACACACTCACACATTTCCCTGTTCACGGAGGTTGTAAAACACTAATTTTCATACCACGCCAGACTCGTCCATTCCAGTGGACACAGACTATTCGAATAGGTTTGAACTCTGCGCAGAGGGGTACACTTTACCCACTAGTCCAGCTCTGCGATCTCATGGCCAATGAGATCCGAATTCGAATCTCTTTCCTTCCTCGCACGTCCTAACCTTAACGGTTATACAGGAAGGAGTCAGGCCGCCGCCATGTCCAAACCGAACAAAACATTCCCCCTCCTTATCCTCCCGGTGCTCCCCAGCCTTCATAACCCTGGGGTTGGACCGTACGAGTTCAGATTGAGTGACTGCCCACACAGCCTCGAGTGGTTGTACTTTTCATGAGTACAGGTAGTGAAGGATGACAAACCGGTCCTTATACGAGGGCACAATCCTTCTGCTCACACCTAAACCAACTGAGCCATCACCTTAGGCCCTCCCCTAAACCAGGGAATCCCTGATCATCCCACTCACCAGGTGATGAGGGTGAATACCCTTCATCGCACACTTTTTGAAAACATAGTTTGGTCAAAACCATTGCCCCTTTTTCCCATCCCATATTTTGTGCTCAAAAGATGTTTGTTAATGCGGGCTATCTCTCTGCTCACAATGCAATCATTCCATCCCTTAATCCCGGCTTAGGTAGTGGTAGAGAGAATAGGTAAATTATGCATCAAGGGAAGGATGGACTTGCCTTCGTCGAAGCTTTCCTGGCACAAAAGATTTATCTCAGAGGGGTCGGGTTCCTGCCCTTCTTATGGAGCTATAAATTCCAGAGGATCGGATCCCTCTTCCGCTAACAAACACAGATAAGGAACAATACATCAATCATGGTGACTTGGTGGGGTGTGCCAATTATTATACATTATTATTTTTGTGCCCTATAATTTACTTAAACTATTTTTGGTGCATAAAATATCAGCATATAAATATATATATGAAAATGGGAAAAGGAAAAAGTAAAAGGATTCCAAGCTAACTAGGCCAGGCGGGGGATTTTGGCCTGGTCGGGTGCGGGCGCGCGACGTCGCGGCCAATTGGGCCCAGACGGCCCACGAGGAGTGGTGACAGCGCGGCGGACGCCGTGGGCGTGGGCCCACGCGCCAGAGAGGGAAGGGGGAGACGGCGTTAGAGGGGGAGGCGGTCCGCGGCGGGGAAGAACCGGTCGCCGGTGAACCCGACGGCGGTTCTTCACCGGTGGTCCGGTTCCGAGTGGACGGGATGGTGGCAAAGCATGAGCGGGAGTAGGGGGTCATGGCGGTGGAGTGGCTGAGGCCTGGTGTGGTGGAACAAGGGGCTCGGGGCAGTCCTTTTATAGGTGGCCGGGGAGGGGGAAGGGAGGAGGAGCGGTGAGCACCGGCGAGCTCGCCATGACGGTGGTGATGGCGCAAAATGGCGACGGGACGACTCGAGCAGGCGGGGGTGAAGGGACGGCTCAGGCACAGTGAGCGGGGGCGCATGGCGCCAACCGAGCTGGTGAGCGCGTTAATGGCGAGGAGATGGGGCATACGGTGGCCGGCGGTGAACGCGCCGATGGCCTAGTCGCGGGCGAGGGGAGGGAGATGACAGGCGGGGCCCGCCTGCCAGAGAGAGTCGATCGCGAGGGAGGGGAGCGCGGCTGATGGGTGGGGCCGGGGTGTCAGGGGTGGGCGCGGGCGTGCGATGGTTGGCTGCTTGGGCCGCGGGAGAGAGAGGGGGGCGAGGGAGGCGGCTTGGGCCGGAAGTGGTCCAACCGAGGGGGGGTTTCCTTTCTCCTTTTTCTTTTCTATTTCTTATTTATATTTTCTATTTCTAATTCTTTTATCTCCTTTTCTCTTGAACAAATAAATAGCCAAATAATCTTGGGTGCTAGAAAAATATTAATCTATGTGAGGTGCTTCTAATAATCAAATGTATGCATATGATGAGATGACCTATGGGGTGGAATTTAAGGAGAGATAAAAAGAAAGGGGGGTTAGGAGATTAGGGTTCCAAACCTCAGGTTGAAATTTTAGGATGTTACAATGGCTCAGAGGCAGTGCTACCTGCCGACCTCAAGTTTTGGGCACCAAGGCTAAATTTTGAAAACATAGCCGAAGCAGAAGCCACTAGACTAGAGGATATTATTATATTGGAAGAAGAACGATTGAATACAGTAATTCAGTCAGCTTGGTACCAGCAAACCCTGAGGCGCTATCATGATAAGGCCATACGACATCGATCTTTCGCAGTGGGGGACTTGGTCCTTCGCCGAAGTCTAACAGGGGAAGGACGACACAAATTGTCGCCACTATGGGAAGGGCCATTCATAGTAGCAGAAGTTACTCGACCTAGATCATATCGACTTACTCAAATGGATGGCACAGAAATAGGGAATTCATGGAATATAGAGCATCTCAGGAAGTTTTACCCCTAGCTAGATTTCAAAAGCTATCGGGGTAGCATTATATTCTGTAATTGGGAAATACATCATCAATAAAAAGACTTCATTCTCAAAGGCACTCGAACTATTTATTGTCAATCTGCATGCTTACTCGACTCAGGGTGACCACTATACCCTACTAACGGAGCAATCGGCTTAAGTCGGCAAATGACTTAAGGCGGTGCGACATGCTCACACTTACTTAACTCAGGGTGACCACTATACCCTACTAACGGAGCAATCATCTTAAATCGGTGATGACTTAAGGCGATGCGACATGCTCACGCTTACTTAACTCAGGGTGACCACTATACCCTACTAACAGAGCAATCGACTTAAGTCGGCGATGACTTAAGACGGTGCAACATGCTCACGCTTACTTAACTCAGGGTGACCACTATACCCCACTAACAGAGCAATCGACTTAAGTCGGTAGTGACTTAAGGCGGTGCGACATGCTCACGTCTACTCGATCCAGCATAAGCATGCTTACGATCATTCATCTTAGGGCGATCTCTATGCCTCGCGAAATAGAAAGAAGTTTCAAAACCGTCACACTGCACTTACTTCTGCAATCGTAACAACTATTGAATTCAAACAACAGGAAAATAAAAATATCACTCAGTACCAAGAACACTTTCTAACAGAATATTCGAGCACATTGATCACATACACATAATTCATAAATGTATTCAATGTTTCTACTTGGTAATGTTTTTCTCAGGAGCAACTGATGAAGAACAGCGACTTGAGGAGTCAGGAGCAGCGTTGACATCAGCAACTATGTCATCAGGAACAATCACGCCCGCCCTTCTCATCAAGATCCGCCCCGTGCGAATGGCTTTATCCATAGCCTTGTCGCGCTGAGCCTTTAGAGTGGTGGAAGTGTCTTCAGCAACCTTGGTAGCTAGTCGAGCAGCTTCTAGCTCCTGGACGACTGATCTTTTGGAGGCGCAGATCCTTGATGACAGAATCTTTGCTCGACACCAATTGCCTAAGACAAAGGATCTCATCCTGGGACACTTGCAGCTCGTGACAGTGATTATCCAAATCTGCCATGGTAAAACGATGGCTCCTCTCCAAGATAGTCAAAGAACTGTTGGCATCGCGATACAACCTATCAAGGTTATCGGGAGAAGCTGCAAGTACACATTTTTCTTCCTACATACAAGAATCAGCTCTCAAGCACCCAGTAAGCAGTAAAAACACAGCAGAGAAAGTCAAGTAAGCTTACTTCATTGGCCACCCTTTCAGAATCAAGCTGAGCGCTGAGGGAGGAATTCAATGAGTTGGCATCATCTAAAGAAGCAGAAACCTGAGCCAGGTCCATCTGACCTTGAGAATACTTCTCCTCGAGCTTAGAGTACCGCCGGGCCATATCTAGCAAAAAAACGGTTGAAGAATAATACTCAGTTAAAAGCAGATTAATCAAGTAGCCAAGGAGGAAACAAAGGCACTAACCAACATTTGTCATCTTCAAATCAGATATCTGCCTCTGAAGAAGCATCAGATTCCAATGCGTCAGAGACAGAGCTCTTTCTGGGACAGAGGCACCTTGTGATCTCAACTGACCAGCATCTCGTCGACCAAAGCCTGATATTGAAAACAAATGAGTGCAAAGACAATAATTTGCCTGGAGTATAGCCAGATCGGGAAAAGCCAAATTACCTGAAGATTGGAGAAGAATGAAGGAAACCCCAAATCATGAGAAACCAGGTGGTGGCTCGACGAAGGAGTATCAACTGGGGCAATCTGAAGAACATCACCATGGATCAACTCAACATCACCAGCAGGCATCAGAACTCTAGCATCCGGTGCGCCGATCTCTAGCTCTCTAGCATCCCTGATACTTGAGAACTCCCTTGTAACCCACCACACAAAGTATCCATGCCAGGACGTAGGGTGTTACGCATCTCAAAGCGGCCCGAACCTGTACAAGATTGTCTACTATCTCTCGTGCATCCGGCACAAACCATCGAGCTACAGTCGGTAACACCGTCCAACTCCAAAAAAGCACCCCGAAGGGCAACCCCGGGTGCGCAGTCCGACCCAAAACACCGACAATCACCAAAACATTATAGAAATGGCCCAAAGGCACATTTCCATTTCAATCTCCCCCTTTTTGGTGATTTATGCCAACACAACCAAAAGCAACCAAAAGAAGTGCAACATCAATGCAATTGAGGACCAAATTGTTTTGACTATAATTTGGCATATTTGGATCGCTCTTTGCCACCACTTGGTTTGTTTTTGCAAATCAAATTAATTTTCCTATCTCTAAGTCAAACACGCTTGTTTGGGCACAAAGAGAGATATTCCAAGAGAAAAATTGATCAAGTGCCAAAAACTCCCCCGTAAGAGACTAAATTTTGCAATTAGAGAATTTTGACAAAATCAAATTCTAACTCTACTATTTTCAAAATTCTCAAGTAGTGGTTGGCTGCTCCATTTGCTTTGGCCTTATTTTCTCCCCCTTTGGCATTAAGTACCAAAATGGGATCATTTTTGGCCCTGTAAACCCCATTGCCTCACCAAAAATGTCAATTTAAGAGCAAAAAGGCAATGAAATTGCAAATATGAACTTGGAAGTAAGTACACTTATATCGGAGTGCAGTGGAAGTCTTTTCATCGTCCAAGTTCATTGTTCCCTTTCAATGCACCTTTGAGACTACATCAAATGTACTCAAACAAACATGTTAGTCTCAAAGGGTCAAGTTGTAGCACATCTCCCCCTAAATATGTGCACCATTTGCATATGGACTTGTGAGGTCCGGGGAGATCTTGTACAACTTGAGCACCACAAATAGATAACACAAAATGCATAAAGTAACATGATCAAAGGCATAGAACACATGTATGCTATAGATCAATCCAAGTTACGCGAATCTAAGACATTTTGCTCACTACGCAACCTGCAAAATGTTTTCTCATCCAACGGCTTGGAAAAGATATCAGCTAGCTGGTTCTCGGTGTTAATATTGTACACCTCGATATCTCCCTTTTGCTGGTGGTCTCTCAGGAAGTGATGCCAGATGTCTATGTGCTTAGTGCGGCTGTGTTCAACAGGATTATCCGCCATGCGGATAGCACTCTCATTGTCACATAGGAGTGGGACTTTGCTCAGATTGTAGCCAAAGTCCCGGAGGGTTTGTCTCATCCAAAGTAGTTGCACGCAACACTGTCCTGCGGCAACATACTCGGCCTCACCGGTGGATAGGGCAACGGATGTTTGTTTCTTAGAACTCCAGGACACCAGGGACCTTCCTAGAAATTGGCACGTCCCCGATGTGCTCTTCCTATCAACCTTGCACCCGACATAATCATAGTCTGAGTATCCAATCAAGTCAAAGGTAGACCCCTTTGGATACCAGATCCCGAAGCAAGGCGTAGAAACTAAATATCTAAGAATTCGCTTAACGGCCACAAGGTGACATTCCTTGGGGTCGGATTGATATCTAGCACACATGCATACACTAAGCATAATGTCCGGTCTACTAGCACATAAATAAAGCAATGAACCTATCATAGACCGGTATGCCTTTTGATCAACGGACTTACCTCCTTTGTTGAAGTCGACATGCCCGTCGGTTCCCATAGGTGTCTTCGCGGGCTTGACGTCCTTCATCCCAAACCTCTTGAGAAGATCTTGTGTGTACTTTGTTTGGGAGATGAAGGTGCCACCCTTGAGTTGCTTCACTTGGAACCCAAGGAAGTAGGTCAACTCGCCCATCATCGACATCTCGAACTTTTGTGTCATCACTCTACTAAACTCCTCACAAGACTTTTGATTAGTAGAACCAAATATTATGTCATCGACATAAATTTGACACACAAAAAGATCACCATCACAAGTCTTTGTAAAGAGAGTGGGATCGGCTTTCCCAACCTTGAAGGCATTAGCAATTAAGAAATCTCTAAGGCATTCATACCATACTCTTGGGGCTTGCTTAAGTCCATAGAGCGCCTTAGAGAACTTATACACGTGGTCGGGATACCTGTCATCCTCAAAGCCAGGGGTTGTTCCACGTATACCTCCTCCTTTATTGGTCCATTGAGGAAAGCGCTCTTCACATCCATTTGAAATAACCTGAACGAGTGGTGAGCAGCATAGGCTAACAATATTCGAATTGACTCTAGCCTAGCCACAGGAGCAAAATTCTCCCCAAAATCCAAACCTGCGACTTGGGCATAACCTTTTGCCACAAGTCGAGCCTTGTTTCTTGTCACCACCCCATGCTCGTCTTGCTTGTTGCGGAACACCCACTTGGTTCCCACAACATTTTGCTTTGGACGTGGCACCAGGCTCCAAACTTCATTTCTCATGAAGTTGTTGAGCTCTTCCTACATGGCCAACACCCAATCCGGATCCTGCAAGGCCTCTTCTACCCTGAAAGGCTCAATAGAAGAGACAAACGAGTAATGCTCACAAAAGTTAGCTAATCTTGAGCAAGTAGTTACTCCCTTGCTTATGTCACCCAGAATCTGGTCAATGGGGTGATGTCGTTGGATCGTTGCTCGGACTTGAGTTGGAGGGGCACGTGGTGCTTCTTCCTCCATCACTTGTTCTTCCTGTGCTCCCCCTTGATCCTGTCCCTCTTCTTGACGACCGTGATTTCCTTCCAAATCGGGCACAGACGACCGTTGCAGCTCCGGGCCCGTTGGCGCACCGGACACTGTCCGGTGCACACCGGACAGTCCGGTGCCCCTCGCCGACCGTTGGAGATGTCACGCGTCGCCCGCAGATTTCGCGGCCGATCGTTGGCGCTGGCGACCGTTTGCTCACCGGACAGTCTAGTGAATTATAGCTGTACGCCGCCGTCGAAACCCGAGCGCGGCGAGTTCACCGCGGACCAGCCTGGCGCAGCACCACCGGAAAGTCCGGTGTGTCAGACCGAGCAGAAGATTGGCTGCACAGAGCCAAGTTTTTCCCTTTTTCTCTCTTCTTCTTTAGTCACTGTTTCTAGCACTTGGATAACCATGTTAGTACATAAAACAATTCACTAAGTCTAGAAACATACCTTTTGTCTTGATTTGCACTTCTCACTTTATTTGGCACATAAGAACTTAATTAAACGTGTTGGGTACTTAATCACCAAAACATTATAGAAATGGCCCAAAGGCACATTTCCCTTTCAAAGATAACCTTAAGCCCCCACATAAAAATGATAAAGTATATTAATTTGATATATATTTGGACATAATTTTAATGATTTTGGCCTACATATATGTTTAAACAAAAAATTATTGTACTACAAAGTTATAGATCTCTTTGAGCTCTACAATTTTCATATAAACTTTATCTTCATCCGATTTCATATGTAAAAGCTATGATTTTATAACTATATTATTATGCAGAAAAAGAAAAAATGGGTACCCGAATTCTGGGTACCCGTATCCGACCCGAATATCCGGGTATTTATCGGGTAGTCCTCATTCCGTATCCGACCCGAATCCGAAGCTACAGTATCCGGGTATTACCCGTATCCGTCCCGAATATAAAAATACCCGAATCCGTATCCGAAAAATTGGGTATTTGCACTATCTGTATCCGATACCCGACGGGTATAGCCGACCTGTTTTCACTCCTAGTTCCGAACGTATTTTTTTCTTTCTCTCTGTCATTTCTGATTTCTTCTAGCATCAAACACTAATAAAAACCATAAATATCTGGTTTCTTAGCCTGAAATGCTAATAAAAACCATAAACACTAGTATTGGTTTACAAAAATTATAGCTCAACTCCAGCCAGAAAGAGCACATTTTTGTAAAAAGATCACCTTTAGAGTTGAGCAACATTCAAATACACTTGTGCAACATATCCATACCATTGCGAGAGATCTAAGCACCCAATATGAGCCAAGGCATTGATTCTATAGAGAGTGTGCTTGAGTGATCTTCTTTCTCGCTACCGGAATTTAGCTCTTTGCCGAGTGCCAAATATTTTGTCGAGTGTTTTTTTCGGACACTCGGCAAAAAACTCTTTGCCAAGTGCCATGCAAAAAACCCTCGGTAAAAGAAAACACTCGGCGAAAAACTCTTTGCCAAGTGTTTTATTTTTGACACTCGACAAAGAGCTTCTTTGCCGAGTGTTTTTTTGACACTCGGCAAAGAACTTCTTTGCCGAGTGTCAACAATAAAACATTCGACAAAGAGTTTTTTACCGAGTGCTTTTTTCATCACTAGACAAAGATAATTTAAAAATCACATTTTAAAGCAGTAAATTAATTCGAATGAAAAAGTTTTCAACTACAAATTTATGTAACTCATCATGATGTACAATTTATATTTTGAATATTTCTTCATATGACAAAATAAAAATAAATTCATAAAACATATATTTCTCGCAGTTTATTATAAAATTTGTGCATATTGTTAGAACCATCATGTAAGGTGAACAAATGACCAAACAACCAAAATAAACTTTGTAGATCTTGAGAAGTTATAGAATTTTGTAGTTGACAAATTTTTCATTTGAAGTCATACTGCCAACGAAAACTAGAATTTAAAAAATAAAAATTTTGAATTTTGAAAACGACCTCGAAAGAAAAAACCACCAACATGAATGTTGTAGGTATTGAAGAGTTATGAAATTTTGTAGTTGACAATATTTTGGTTTGAAATCATCTTGTCATGCAAAACTATATTTAAATTTTGAATTTTTTAAACTATCTCGAATGGAAAAACCGCCAAAATAAAAGTTGTAGATCTTGTAATGTAATGAAACTTTGTAACTGACATTTTTTTGATTTGAAATCATCTTATCATTGAAAAATTTGTGTGAATGTTTCAAATTTAAAATTCAAATTTTGTAAATAGCCTCGGATGTAGAAACTATCAAAATAAAACTTGTAGATCTCGAAAAGTTATGCAACTTTATAGTTGGTCAAATTTTCAAATGAATTCATTTAGTGCCTTAAATAATCAAATTACTCTCGGTTGGTTATAGTACATGAGGAATGAAAACGTAATGTAGATACAATTGATGTAGTAGTGTAGTGGTAGAGGAGGGTATGCGCGAGAAAGAAGTTGCGAGTTCGAATCTCATCATTTACAAAACATGTAAATTTGATTCAAAATAATAGTGAAAAATGATTAGGGCGATGTGTATGGTAACAGGTAGGTAGTGGTTGGATAGTTGTTCCTATAATTTTAAAAATGTTTTACAGTTTTTTGGGTTTTTTCGATTCTTAATTTGACGAGTGCTTTTCTTTGTCGAGTGTCCAAAAAAAGTACTCAGCAAAGAATATTTTGCCGATAAAATGTTTGCCGAGTGTAAAATGGCAAAGAACACAATTCCGATAGTGTCTTGGTGTTGTTGCCATGTTTTCTTTATTCTTGTTTTGGTGATACGCTGTTGTAAAAGGTAGCAAGAGGCTTCGAATCATGCCGAGTGACTTGCGGAGACTCTGTCTCTATTCTTAGTGGATCTAAGGGCTCAAGGTTGATATGTGGATCACACTTGTGAGAGTCGAGAGAGAGACTCAGTCCTTTGAGGCACCTCAACAGGTGACTACCTACCTTCGCCCGTGTCGAGCGGGTGTATGCACGAGCGTAAAAAAAATCCATGTTAGGTATTACAGATGTAGATGTGGCTTGATATACTGGGTGCCAACATGAGTAGGTGTTTACTCCACCCACACTACACGCACCCATTGTCATCCCTAGATAGGCCATAGTTTGGACAGGGTGATGCTAGTCACGGCGAAGGAAGAACTGGAATCTGCGCAATCGATTTCTCCCCAGTTGCATGGATTCAGGTATGTATGGCCTGTTTGGTTCGTGGCTAATTATGTCACACTTTGCCTAAGGTTAGTCGTTCAAATTGAAGAACTAATTTTAGGCAGAAAAGTTAGGCAAAATATAGCAAATTAGGCAACGAGCCAAACAGGCATGTAGTGTTCCACCTGGTGTTGGCGGATTCAGAGTTCACTAGACTCACAATATCCTGCATGATATATCTCCTTGAGTTGCGTCAGAAGGGACTATGTGGCAGTGGTGACGATGGCAGGTGGGATATCAAGGAAGGAGAACAAGAACAGTAGCAGCAGCTGCAGACAAAGGAAGATGAAGCCATGGTTAACCATGGGCCCCCCGCTCAAAATGGCATTTGAGGAGAAGAACTTGGCAGGTCTGCGGAATAAAGTTCCATCGTTTTCTGTTCTCATGTTTTGCATGCAAGAGCTGTCCCATTTTGAGTTGTGTGATTTACTGTATCTCGCCAAATATGAATGAAAATTATGTAACTGTAAAGCTTGTGCTTTATACGGAGCGCAAAGATTTAGCAGGAAATTTTGCTGAAATAGATCAATCAATTCCAGGAGAAACTTCCAAATTCCGCTAAAAGTTAAAGCCCTAACCAAGCTCTGCCACCGGCTTTAAAGCTCTGATGACAAGAGTGATCATCCATTGGCTTTGAAGGTTTATAGAGTGACTTCAAACTTGCCATGTTAGACAGAAGCATGGTTAGTGCATGAGACCGTCTCCAACAGTTCACCTATATAGTCATCAAAAACACTGTTTTGCACAAGTTTTGCACTGTGGACTATACTTTTTATAGAGTGGCGTTTAAATATGGGAATGTGGATGAATAATCTTCTGGAGATCGTCTGAGGTCATGTATGTAGCCGGTTAATGTTCCTTTTAAATAACTAACGATGTCATCTTTGGCGGTGGCGGCCCTTAGACCAACTCCAGCAAATACACACTCTGCATCCGTATTTTAGGTAGGCTTGATCACGGATGAGTGGTTCTTTTGCACGGCGCGTTCCAACAGACTCTGTATTTACACTCCCTATTCGCATGCATGCAGACTGTGACGGCTGGATTCCGCCATCACAGGCTTTTAATTGCACCATTTCTTATATTTGTGCGGAGAGGAGAGAGAAGACGTGGGGAAGGGGAGTGTAAATACACGGTGTGCTTTTTAGGGAGAGGGATACGGAGTCCGCTGAACTGATGAATAGTATACTGCGCAGTGCAAAAAGGAGATGGGGAGCCGCATACGGAGGCGGCTGGAGTTGGTCTTAGGGTCCTATCCTAGTTCCTAGATAGTGTATGTGACATGTATGCTCATGCTCTCCACCAGCGCTTTTTCTCGTGCACCGTACATGATGAGCAGTCATGGGCCTCGATGGAAGCCCGATGCGCTGCTAAGGTCCATCCATGTAATCTTTCCTCGCTATCACTAGGCTTCAACTTGTCCAATGTAGTTGCCCAGTGCAGTGCAGTGCAGCTTTCTCCCCAATGTCCAGATATTTTTTTTCCAGCCTCCTAACTACTCCTTGCTTACACAAATGTTAAACTGAGAAAAAAACATGTTAGGCTTTGTTCGTTTACACCAATCCCGCTCTGGATTAGCATGGATTGAAATTAAATCCATGCCTCAATCCATGCCCCAAAATAATACATGACTACTTAACTTTTTTTATTCGGTTAAACCCATCATGGAATATAACCCAAAGGTTTGGGAATTTTTTAAACTATGGAAGACATGGATTCTATCCATAGCCCATTAGGTATGGAACAAATCCATGAGATATTGCACAAGTTTACATTAGAATCCATGGATCAAAAGAATAACTAGCTTTGAAAGTCACATGGATTTGTTGATGGATTTAATCCCACCATGGGATTGGGTGTGAGATATAGATTCACCTAATCCATACCTAGATTAAATCTATGGTGGGATTATATCCCATGTAACCGAACAAGGTCTTAACAGGTTGCAGTGGGATCATAAAAAAAAACCGTGTTTTCTCTCTTCATCACCGAACAGAAACATATATATAAGCGGCAGTAGGATCAGAACGCTAAATGAATCAAATTCATAATTTTTACCCTTCAGCCGCTAAATGAATCGACTTCTACATTTGTCCTATACCAAAATTTAGAATTTAACTAGTTTTCTATATAAAAAACACCGGCATTTATAACACGGAAAATATTGTATAAAACATATTTCATACCGCATGATTGTGTCTAATCGTACTATTTTTGTAATAAAGTATTGTTTTTTTTAAAAAAAATAACATAAAAAGATATGTCTAAAAGTTGATTTATTCATGGATGAAAAAGGTACATATGAATATAAACTAAGAGAAAGGATTGACCTGTTAAATTTCTAGGATAAATCAAGGGAAAAAGTGAGGAAAGAATAACATCGCCATATTTCTAGAATAATCTAACAAAATATTCCGCCATAAGAATATAATCAGCTGAGCTGTACTATACCCAGTAATTATATACTTTCTTCGTCCCAAAATATAATTCGTTTTAGACTAATTAAATATTCATCAAGTATTATATATATAGTTATTTATTATTATTTTAATAAATATGAACAGAAAAAGTGAACTATAAAAAACTTTATTTTGAAAAAGAGGAAATATTTCTTTATCAAATACTACTAGCAGAAAGAGTGATTGTTCCGAATTACAGTTGCACGTGGCGACAAGAGGAGTGACACGAGCCAGAACAACCTGTCCCACAGCCACTACTAAAAGCATCCCCACCAATTCCATACTTATTTAGGGGTGCTATTGGACTCTATATTTTATATTATAAAATTTAATTATCAAATCCGATTAGAACCAAACTCTATTTCTATTTATTTTTAAGTTAAAATTAATTAAGGATCCTATGAAGAAATATTTAGATAGTTATCCATTACCACCTCTATATATATCCTATATTTTTAAGCCCCACTCTGTAACAGATAGTAGTCTACTAAATTATCATATACACAATCCACCAGTAATAGCGTAAGTTGTTTTCATCCGATATCCACCAGTAATAGCGTAAGTCGTGAAAAACCTATATTGTTTGTAAATTAAAGTTTAAAATAATAAAATTTGCTCTGAGACATTCCAACGTTTAAACTGGTGCCACTACGGATGCTGACCCGTCCGCCCCCACTGCAGCCTTTGTCAGGCAAGTGAGCGGCGAGCGCTGACCTTTAGCTGAAAATCACTGTCCGCCTGCTTCCATGCTCTTCTCCTCTCCTCCCTCCAACACCATTCAAAAAGACCTCCTCCTCGCTTCTCCAACCACATCTCCTGCAAATAAAAATCGAAGTGATAAGATAAACAAATCTTTTTTTTTCAACCACCGATCCTATTAAGGACCTCGCAAACCCAGATATGTTCCTGAATGATTGGCTAATTCAGCAGCCGCACCTTAGACTATTTTTTCTGGCATCAAGCTTCTAAGTAGATGAGCGACGTAGAAAGATGGAGCGACATGAGAAAACGCAAGTTTGGACTACCAAATTTTAAAAAAAGGATTAGACTTTAGAGCTTACGCTATCTAGTTTTCTAACTTATCTTCTTCCTCAATTTTTTTTTGTTCAGACTTCAGAGGAGCTTCTGTAACGTTAATTCAGGCTGGGCAAGGCTATGTGTCTGAACATTCTTAAGGCTCATTCAGTTATTATCTTCTGCTCCTAGACTTTAGCTCTCTCTATATATATATATATATATAATGGCCATGTAATTATTAAGCATCGTACAGGTAGGCCCCTTTCTTTTGCGGTTAGTGCTTGTCTGATTGGCATTACTTGACACAGCAACCTCCCTTGCCAAGCATCTTACCAACCGCCATCACCATGTTATAATAACCCCATTTGCCGACCACCACTTCAGTTTCAACTACAGAAGCAATTAATTAGATTAACCCACATCCCTTTCCTCCGGTCCTCTATTTCTAGTCATTTCCATGTCAAGAGGCGGTAGATAAACAAGTTGCAACCACCCATATACATCTTCCATTCCAACACAGGCTTCCACAATAGAGTCAGAGCTCACAGCTCAGACCTAGAGAGAGAGAAAGAGATTTGCAATGGAAGAGTTCGCATTCCCCAGCTTCCCACTCGAGCAATGCAACGCCGACTTCTCCGCCTCCGCGTCGCCGTGGCTGCTCGTTCCCGGCGGCGTTGTTGGCACGGCGGCAGTGCACGAGCACGACCACCGGAGGAGCGTCTCGGCCGTGGAGCAGCAAGCCGCGGGCGGCGACCAGCAGCAGCTGGGTGGCCGCCACGGCTCGGCGAGGTTCGCGGTGGAGGACAAGATGGACATGCTGTGGGAGGACTTCAACGAGGAGCTCGCACGGGCCGCGCAGCCCTGCCCGCTCACCAGGGGGACGCCGTCGTGGGCGGCCGCGAGGGAGCCCTGGCTCGACGGCGCCTTGGAGACGCGCAAGCACGCCGTCGTCCGCCGGCGGAGGATGGGCCTCCTCATGATGCTCAGGCTGCTCAAGAAGCTCTTCCTGGCGCACAAGTCCGGCGCCGCCCCGTCGCGGAAGGCGCCGCCCATCTGACGCAGCTGAAAAAAAATCAAGCCTTTGATGAGTAGTGCATGATGATGTGTCAGGTGTATATACGGAGGTGATCAATACACGCATGCTTCTCTCGTCTCGGTAGCACAGGACCAAGAACTTGCTGTTTCATGTTCTATTTCTCTTACAAGTTTCTCTTGTGTACCTGAGTCACTGTCGAGAGTCTGGTTATGCCTTGGGTTTTGCTTAAACTTTGACGAGCTGCAACATGTTACTGAAATCAGGGAGGGCAGCTACCAGAATTCTGCATTGAACAATATTATTTGTAAAATCAGTCACATTTTTGCATCCTTTGTCAAGTTCCTTAGCTTTTTCCAAAGCTACACAACTCGTTAGAATGCCGCCTTGCAAAGCGTGCTGTGTAATCTGCTCAACTCCAACTCAACATCATCAGCTCAAGTGAAGACACAACTGTTAGAGTGAAGTAGTGAACTGTGCACAAATTAAGAATATCTGACTCTGCTACAGTTGCGAAAATGACAAAAAAAAGGGGGGAGGATCCGCATTTCCCAAATTCAAAATATGGACTCCTAGTCACACCTTTTTCTGCTGCTGCTTTCGGCCGTTTAGATGTCGCTAGCCCGTCTAAAGAAGAATTAAAGCGGTTTGCGTATACAAATATACAATCCTGTCATTTTTTTTATTCATAAAACCGGTCCCCTTTCTCAAATATAAATGCTTAATTCACTGAATCATGACATCTATCGAAGATGAGCAACATGATAAAGAAGGGACATGTGGAGTGCAGCCGTGGCGGTAGACGACACACCAACCAACTGGTTGGTCCCAAGTAGACAACAAGAATTAGTTGTAGAGAATGTACTGAGCGTGTCAGCTTCAAGCCATCGCATGCATACCAGCTTATACACTTGCCTGCTAGTGGTAGGTATTGCATCACACAGAACACACAAGTTTCATTTCACAAGCAAAAGCCAAAAGGTTTGTTGGCTTAGACAACGCATGTACGTGGCAGTACAACACAAAAACTGAATTGCTTCAACTGGTATTTCCCAGAAACCTGGACCTGCCATTTTTTTTTGCCAACTGTGATACTGAAATGACCCCACAAAGTTGTTTATTTGAATCATATCTTACATCACAAGTTCTTGCCCAAGAGATAAATTATCATCCCAGATGTTTATCCAGATTTGATTCTCTTGCCACAGAACATGGTAGGGTAAAGCAATGAAATGGTATACACAACTTTGGGGTCACCAAAATATCTCCATGTGCATGGGGTTCACTTATTTTGCGGTTCAAGACGGGAACATGGGGTTACATGTGTAGAAGAGCACACGAACTACGAAGGATACCATAGGTATACAGGCATTAAAATCGATCATTAACAAACCACTTTGCTGTTTCCACTCGGTACCATACAACTCAGCGACCAGAGCATCATTCTGCAGGTTGAGGGGTGTCTGCATTATTGAAGCCCCGCGAATCATGTTTGAAGAAGAAACATTCTTAAATAGCATCGAAACTGGAACCTGGTACGGTAGGTTAAGGTGACCAGTAAAACAACGAAACATGAACATGAACTGCCATATTATACGATACCTTGATCCGTAAGAGAGATTGCCGTGAGCCCCATAAAGTACTAAACTAACCTAAAAGAAACCTGTAAAAGCAATTCTCTGTCAACTGTATTTCAAAATCAACCTCTATATGAATCAGAAAATCGGTGCTTATAACAAAGCATCACAAAACTTCAGAACTTTATGTATAGCAAAAAGAAGTCATCCGCATTTGGACCTCACAGAGAGAACATTTTTCCTGATATTCTTCTCAATCATGCATAGAGAAGAGCAAGTGGGATTCGCTCAGCTACTGCTACCCTTGGCTGCACATGGCAGTATATGGTCAACTTAACAATGCAGTTATCTAATAACAGGTAGCGCATGATTCTGCTTGCAAAATCTGACCATCTAGATGAATTGACAGATAGGATCTCGTCAAAGGAAGTGTCAAATTCTCCTTCAAGCTATCTTAGCTTTCAGTGTGACCATTCGCTCATATAAACCAATAAGCTTTGGTGGTTTTCAAGGCTCAGGGATATCAAAACAAATAATGTTGTCGAAGTTTCGCAGAAGAAATATTAATGAATTATGCTTGGATCGGAATAGCTAATAGTGCTGAACTTAGTATATTAAGTGTAAACCATACACAAACAGTGATAAAAATGGGTGCTCTCAGGATGAAGATAAAATATGATAACCTTTTACCAGAATAGATAACTCAAATTCATCATAGTCTATTATGATGTTATTTGCATAAAACTAGGAGTTAGAAACCTTAACACAAGAATGAAACTCGGTTTTAAAATTTCCAGTGAGAAAATGTAGAAACAGAAACAAACTGTAGTAACCACAGAATTCCTAAATGTATCGGAAACTTACTTTTATTCAATGGCTGCAGTAAAGTATGTCGGTATTGTTCCTCACTTAGAAATGTTCTTGAGTAATCCGGACAAGGAACCACAGTGTGTTGATTTGTACTCACACTGCTCACAACATGACTGAAGTAACTGAATAACTCTCACACACCTGAAGAAATAAAACAAGCAGAAACTTCAGCCTGAGTATAATCTCATATACCTATCTTCACTTCCATATAGAACATGTCAACATGATTAAAAAAATTATATGCAGGCTATCGACATTCACCACATGTATGCTTGTGTGTTAACACCTGACAATATCCAAAACCAGAAGTATTAAAATGCCACCGATTTTATTGTAGTGATGATAAACACAATGATGAGTATTTGATAAAAGGTCACTCCTCGTTACCCAAACGTCCCCAATGTCGACTGAAGATCCTAACGTTTATATAGGTCAAACTTATGTTGTGCCTAAATAAACAACACACAATTAAATCACAGTAGTAGTGAGAAGTATATAATCTAAGCTAAAAAAACATTTCTTAGTCATCTCAATTAAACTTCATGAATTGTATAACCCCAATTGAGTCTTAAGTAGTGCCAAGGATAACCAATCTCAGAATACTAGGTCTCAAATGACTCCAAAAGGTTCTCTACTTCTCCAGTTCAACCCGTTCCTAAAACCTGAACAGCGCACGCATTCAGCTAAAAATACCCCACGCCCCCATCCCATCAACGGAAACGAAATCACCAACTACCCATAGACTGACGAAGCAATCGAACTCTTCGGGTTTGGGGAACAAAGGAGTGCGTACTTCCTGGAGTCGAACATGTTCTTGGAGAGGCAGGCCTGGATGTCGCACGCCTCCTTCTTGCACGGCTCCTTGCTCGGCTGCGCCATCCCCTCGCTTCCCTCTTCCTCCCGCCGCCGCTGCCGGAGCACGGACCACTTCCAGCACGGCGTGGGCAGTGGGCTGGGTGTTCTTGCTCCTCCCCGTGCCGTGCGACCGTGCGAGTTCACGAAGCGCTTTTGAGACGAATCGCAACATCGGGGCCGCTCGGGCCTCAAATGTGACTCCTGACCGGCCCATAGAAGTTCACGTGGGCTCGGTCGGACAGTATTTCTTTTGGGCTTGTGGCTTCGCCCGGTATGCCTTCTCAGCCACTCTAATCGACACCGCGCAATTAAAATATGGAAACTAATTAAAAAATAGATGGTTTAAAACTTTTTAAAATTCTGTATATCTATAATACATACAACACATACATATTCACATGTATAAGTAGAAACTTAAAGTAGCAAATTACATCATAGATATATTCTCTACTAAGATAACACCAACACATCTAAATCAAAGATATATTTGTTCAACCAAAAATAAAAATATAGCTCTTTTAACCTAACATTTTCAAATTGTTGTTTAGCGCATCTCTCGACAAGACTCAATGGTATTCTAGGTTACTTGGCTAATCCTACGACAACCTAACCTCTGCATGTATCTTATCACAAGCCTTCACATGGGTTCTTGAACTTTTCACGCGAATACTAGACTTCATATTAGCTCTCTTGACTTGTTGGCTGATCTTGCTAGTTTAGGGGTTTATTCATTGTGTGATAGGTCGTGTGTGACATGGACGTGCTAGCCCTTTGCTATCGTGTGATCCAATTCGGTGTCAACACAGTTTTCGACGACGTCACTTGGGAAAATAGATCAATCTACTATCAACATGCTTCAAGAACATGGTAAGAAAGGGGTGATCCCAAGGATCCATTCAACCCCGATAACATCATTCACCTTACAACCATTGATCAATTCCTGGAGGAGCTTCACAAGCTAGTGAAGGAGAAGAACACTTCTAACCTACAAGACAATCTTGTGCATTGCTCAATAGATTGACGTGGAATGATAACAAAGCAATTCAAGGTAGTTAATCTAGTAGCTCCTTCGACCACCATTGAACCCAAGGTAACACCACCCATAAGTAATGCATGTTTTATGCTTACCATGGAACAATTTGATAAATTGATGGTGGAACATGAAGTGGTTATGTTAAATAGGTTTCATACTATACAATATTATTATAATCTTAAGAAGCCTTTTAATTACACATCAGCCATACCTAGTGTCTCTATGCCAGTGTCATTGGCACTTAAGGCCACAATTTTTTTGTTTGGCATGCTGATGAACTACCTTAAGAGTCAAGTTGTTCTTCTGCAAATGGTGCCCTTCGTAAACTCTTTTCTTTGCCTTCTGAAGTGTTGATCCAAGGGTAGAAAACATCCATGGCAGTTGAAGTAACACATATTCCCACCAGCACCAAGACAAAAAAAATTATGTATCTTTTACCATAAATAGGACATGCTAATCTTCTATGCATGCTCCACCCAGCAAAAAAATTGTAAGCCATAAAATCATGTACTGAGAACAAATACCCAACCTAGAGATTGAATTTATGCTTCTTAAAGCATTCACAGGCTCCCACTCCTTCCCATAGCTTCTTCAACTCTTCAATCAATGGTTGAAGCATCACATTGAGGTGTATGCCAAGATGCTCGGGCCCATGTATAACAATACATAAGAACATAAACTCATATTTCATGCAAATAGAAGGTGGAATGTTGTATAGGACGACAAAGATAGGCCATCATGAGTAGGATGCAACAGTCATATTGAGGGGCATGAAACCATCAGTCGCTAAGCCGATAAGAACATTTCTTGCTTCCCTGGCAAACTCTAGATCAAAGGTGTCAAGGACTTCCATGCATCACCTTATGACGTGTGCACCATTAAGCCATCTTTTATGTCTGAATGATCTTTGTGCCACCCCATGTCCATAGCAAACTTTCTCGAGAGAAACAAACGCTCACTCTAGGAGTGAGAGGCATGTACCGAAGCTGCTTATGTGCAACCTTTGTCATGAACTTCTCCCCATATTTGTTTACAACCTCGACGTACCTTGACTTGCCACATTTTAAGCAATTCTATTCTCTGCCATGTTCCTTCCAAAAGAGCATGCAATTGTCCTGGACACGTCAATCTTCTTATACTCCATACTGAGACCTTCAAGCACTTTCTTGTACTGGTACATGTCTTTGGGCATCTTGTGACCCATTGGAAGAACCTCACTAATAAAATCCTTGAGCTCCTTGTAACAATTGATTGAGAATGCAAACTTAGACTTGATTGCCATTAGCCGAGTCATGAATTAGAGAAAAGTGACCTCATTGTGCCCATGCAGAGGCTCTTTTGAAGCTTCGAGGAGGTAAAAGAACTTCTGAACCTCAGGTGTAGGTGAATCATGATGATCTAGGTCCAACTTAGGCTACAGATCCTCGAGCATCTAGTCCACCCTATCAAAATCTTCTCTGAATAAGTCAATCATCAAAATCCATTCTTCGTGTGCGGTCATATTGATGGGGCACTGATTTTAAGAATGTTGATTGATGGTGGCATGACCTTTAGCTTGATGCCATACTCCTTATAGAAGAAGTTGGGTAAACTAGATGGTAAATTAATCAAGACCAACATGACTCTTAGCGGTGTTGGGAGCAGTAGTCTGTTTGAGGCCAAGGGTGTGACATCTATTGAGCTAATGATTGGGAAGAAGACCACGTCCACTGCATTCTTCGTCCCCAAGGTATAGGGCAACTATATCTTAGTTCTAGGGAGATATTGGATACATGCCAATCAATGTGTATCTTCTACTTTACATTAGGTATTAATATAATAGGTCAGTGATGATGTTGAGACAGTACATGCAGATTCATCAGCTTGCATTGTTATGGTCGATGCCCCTATGCTTTAGGTCTACGATTGAATAAAATGCACTGGGGTTGGTTTTACTCCTATAGTGTTAGAGCCGTTGGAAAATCGACTAAATCATAAGTGAAGTTTTATGCATACACTAGAAGGAAAGAGCAAAAGAAACTCAGAGGTATCGTGCCAGATAGGTACCTAAGGCACCAATGCCTCTTTCGATAATCCGAGCCTCATACCTAGACAGTTCGAAAGCCAGTAGAAAGCATCTGCTCGCTTATTAGACTATTCATGCCTCATAGTCGAATAGTCTGAGAGCCAACAGAGAGCATCTACTTCCCTATTAGACTGTCCGGGCCTCATGGCCGAACAATCCGAGAGCTAGCAGAGGGCATCTGCTCCCCTACCAGACAGTCCGAGCCTCTTGGTCGGACAATTCGAGAGCTAGCAGAGAGCATCTACTCTCCTACCAGATAGTCTGGCCAGACAAACCAAACAGTCCAAAGGCTCGGATAGTCCGTGCTTACTTGTCAGACAATCTAGCAATGGACAAAACACATTTTCCTTTTCTGATTATAATGTAATAGAAGCATTTAAAGATTTAGACAAAATAGGATAGGGGTTTACTTCAGTTGATCCTTTGGAGGAAGTTGATATATAAGTGATGGTAGTACTCCAAGGCCAACTTTCGTAAACAAGAACTTGAAATCCAATTCTAGGAACGAAGTGATCAGATTGTTACATGAGTATGTTGATTGTTTTGCTTGGAGTTATACTGAAATGCCAGGTCTAATCTAAGGGTTGGTTGAACATTGATTGCTAAATAAGCCTAGATCTCAACCATTTATGTAGAGGCCAAGGCCCCTTCGTCCTAATTTGTGTCCAAGGATCAAGGACAAAATTCATCGGTTCTTGGAAGCTAGTTTCATTAGACCTTGCATGTGTGCTGATTGGGTCTCAAACACTGTGCCAGTGAAGAAACTAATACTCCAACGATCTTAGAGTATGTATTTATTTCTACAATTTAAATGGAGCAACTTCTAAAGATGAATATCATATGTATATGTCCGACATATTAATTAATAATGCATATGGAAATAGAATTATTAGCTTTCTTGATGGTAATGTCGGATATAGTCAAATATTTATGACCAAAGAAGATACATATAGATGGCTTTTGTATGTCTAGTCTAAGCTTCACTGGTCTATTCGAGTGGGGTGTTATGACTTGGGCTAAAGAATGCAGACACTACTTATCAAAGAGCTATGAATTTTATCTTTCATGAGTATATAGAGAGCATTGGTGAAGTCTACATTAATGATATAGTGGTCAAATCGATTGAATTTGATTCTCATCTAGTCGATTTACACATGACCTTTGAAAAAATGCACCACTATGATTTGAAAATGAATCCACGCAAATGCGCCTTTGGAGTATCGTCCAGAAAGTTTTTAGGCTTTATAATTTATGTGAGAGCACCTAGAGGGGGGGTGAATAGGTGATCCTGTAAGACTTAAAACTTAAGCCACAAAACTTGGTTAAGTGTTAGCACAATAATCACCAAGTGGCTAGAGAGAAGATCTTGCACAATACGATAACCACAAAGAGATCAACACAGAGATGACACAGTGGTTTATCCTGTGGTTTGGCCAAGTACAACACTTGCCTACTCCACGTTGTGGCGTCCCAACAGACGAGAGTTGCACTCAACTCCTCTCAAGTGATCCAATGATCAACTTGAATACCACGGTGTTTTGCTTTTCTTTTCTTATCCCGTTCGCGAGGAATCTCCACAACTTGGAGCCTCTCGCCCTTACACTTTTGATGTTCACAAAGAATCACGGAGTAAGGGAGGATGAGCAACTCACACAAGACACAAAGATCACAGCAAATACGCACACACAAGACCTAGACTTGAGCTCAAAAAGGACTAGCACACTAGAACGGTGCTCAAATCACTAGAATGTCGAACAAGTGCGCAAGAGTGGAGTGTGAGTGATCAAGAATGCTCAAAGGATGCTTGGTGTTCTCCTCCATGCGCCTAGGGGTCCCTTTTATAGCCCCAAGGCAGCTAGGAGCCGTTGAGAGCAATCTGGGAAGGCAATTCTTGCCTTCGTCGCGTGGCGCACCGGACAGTCCGGTGCCCGATTTCTTTCCTTTTTCAGCGAAGTCGACCGTTGGCGGACAGAGAGCGGTTGGCGCACCGGACATGTCCGGTGCACACCAGACAGTCCGGTGCCCCCTTCTAGCCGTTGGCTCGGCCACGTGTCCCACGCAGATCGCGCGGCCGACCGTTGGCCCGGCCGACCGTTGGCTCACCGGACAGTCCGGTGCACACCGGACAGTCCGGTGCACACCGGACAGTCCGGTGAATTATAGCCGTACGTCGCCGGTGAATTCCCGAGAGCGGCCACTTCGCTCGAACCAGCCTGGCGCACCGGACACTGTCCGGTGCACCACCGGACAGTCCGGTGCTCCCAGACTGCGCAGATTCTTGGCTGCTCGAGCCAAGACATTTTCAATTGGATTTTTCCTGTTTCCAGCACTTAGACACAATACATTAGTCCATAAAACAATGTACTAAGTCTGAGAAACATACCTTTATCCTTGATTTGTACTTTGTCCACCATTTTACACTTTGGCACTTGTGTTGGACACTAAATCACCAAAATACTTAGAAATGGCCCAAGGGCACATTTCCCTTTCAATCTCCCCCTTTTTGGTGATTTATGCCAACACAATATAGAGCAAGTAGAACAAATACAAAATCAATTCAAATAAGAACTCAAATTGATTTGATTCAAATTTGACATATATGGATCACTCTTTGCCACCACTTGGTTTGTTTTTGCAAATCAAACTCAAATTTCTACTCTAAGTCAAACACACATGTTAAGACATAAAGAGAGTCATTCCAAGAGAAATTGATTCAAGATTTCAAAAACTCCCCTTTTTCCCATAATCAACATTTCTCCCCACAAGAAGCCAACTTTTGACAAGAGAGACAATAAAAGAGTTTTGACAAACCAAAAGCTCTATTCTACTATTTTCAAAATCTCTCAAGTGGTAGCTGATCCATTTATCGCTTTGGCCTTTATTTTCTCCCCCTTTGGCATCAAGCACCAAAACGGGATTAATCTTGGCCCAAGAACCCCATTGCCTCACCAAAATCTTCAATAGGAATACAAAGGCAATAAGAGTACATGAGATGAACTTGGAATAAGTTACCCTCTCATCGGAGTGCAGTGGAAGTCTTTCATGGTCCAAGTCCACCTTTTCCCTTTCAAACCTCCTTTGAGACTAAAACAAGCAAACTCAAGCACATGGTTAGTCTCAAAGGGTCAAGTTGTAACACATCTCCCCCTAAACATGTGCATCACTTTGCAATGGACTTGTGAGGTCCAGGGAGTGTTTGTACAACTTGAGCACCATTATTAAGCAACAAAAATGCATAAGAAACATGATCAAAGGCATAAACACATGTATGCCATAAATCAATCCAAGTTCCGCGAATCTAAGACATTTAGCTCACTACGCAACCTGCAAAAGGTCTTCTCATCTAGAGGCTTGGTAAAGATATCGGCTAGCTGGTTCTCGGTGCTAACATGAAACACTTCAATATCTCCCTTTTGCTGGTGGTCTCTCAAAAAGTGATGCCGGATGTCTATGTGCTTTGTGCGGCTGTGTTCAACAGGATTTTCCGCCATGCGGATCGCACTCTCATTATCACATAGGAGTGGGACTTTGCTCAGATTGTAGCCAAAGTCCCTGAGGGTTTGCCTCATCCAAAGTAGTTGCGCGCAACACTGTCCTGCGGTAACGTACTCGGCCTCAGCGGTGGATAGGGCAACGGAGGTTTGTTTCTTAGAATTCCATGACACCAGGGACCTTCCTAAGAATTGGCACGTCCCCGATGTACTCTTCCTATCGACCTTACATCCAGCATAGTCGGAATCTGAATATCCAATCAAGTCAAAGGTAGACCCCCTTAGATACCAGAGCCCGAAGCAAGGCGTAGCAACTAAATATCTAAGGATTCGCTTCACTGCCACTAAGTGACACTCCTTAGGATCGGATTGAAATCTAGCACACATGCATACGCTAAGCATAATATCCGGTCTACTAGCACATAAGTAAAGTAATGACCCTATCATTGACCGGTATGCCTTTTGATCAACGGACTTACCTCCTTTGTTGAGATCAGTGTGTCCGTCGGTCCCCATCGGAGTCTTTGCGGGCTTGGCATCCTTCATCCCAAACCGCTTCAGCAAGTCTTGCGTGTACTTCGTTTGAGAGATGAAGGTGCCGTCCTTGAGTTGCTTCACTTGGAACCCAAGGAAGTAGTTCAACTCGCCCATCATCGACATCTCGAATTTCTGCGTCATCACCCTGCTAAACTCTTCACAAGACTTTTTATTAGTAGAACCAAATATTATGTCATCGACATAAATTTGGCATACAAAAAGATCACCGTCACAAGTCTTAGTGAAAAGAGTTGGATCGGCTTTTCCAACCTTGAAAGCATTAGCAATTAAGAAATCTCTAAGGCATTCATACCATGCTCTTGGGGCTTGCTTAAGTCCATAGAGTGCCTTAGAGAGCTTACACACGTGGTCGGGGTATCGTTCATCCTCGAAGCCAGGGGGTTGCTCCACGTACACCTCCTCCTTGATTGGCCCGTTGAGGAAGGCGCTCTTCACATCCATTTGGAACAACCTGAAAGAATGGTGAGCGGCATATGCTAGCAAAATACGAATGGACTCTAGCCTAGCCACAGGAGCAAAAGTCTCCTCAAAGTCCAAACCTGCGACTTGGGCATAACCTTTTGCCACAAGTCGAGCCTTGTTCCTTGTCACCACTTCGTGCTCGTCTTGTTTGTTGCGGAACACCCACTTGGTTCCCACAACATTTTGCTTAGGACGAGGCACCAGTGTCCAAACTTCATTCCTCTTGAAGTTGTTGAGCTCCTCTTGCATGGCCAACACCCAGTCCGGATCTAGCAAGGCCTCCTCTACCCTAAAAGGCTCAATAGAAGAGACAAAGGAGTAATGCTCACAAAAATTAACTAATCGAGATCGAGTAGTTACTCCCTTGCTAATATCACCCAAAATCTGGTCGACGGGATGATCCCTTTGAATCATTGCTCGGACTTGAGATGGAGGTGTCGGTTGTGCTTCTTCCTCCATTACTTGATCATCTTGTACTCCCCCTTGATCACACTCCTCCTGTTCATCATCTTGAGTTGGGGGATGCACCATTGTTGAGGAAGAAGGTTGATCTTGCTCCTTTTGTTCCTGTGGTCGCACATCACCAATCACCATGGTTCGTATAGCGGCCGTCGGAACATCTTCTTCATCTACATCATCAAGATCAACAACTTGCTCTCTTGGAGAGCCATTAGTCTCATAAAATACAACGTCGCTAGAGACTTCAACCAAACCCGATGATTTGTTGAAGACCCTATACGCCTTTGTATTTGAGTCATAACCTAACAAAAACCCTTCTACAGCTTTGGGAGCAAATTTGGAATTCCTACCCTTCTTCACTAGAATGTAGCATTTACTCCCAAATACACGAAAGTACGATACATTGGGTTTGTTACCGGTTAGCAGCTCATACAACGTCTTCTTGAGGAGGCGATGAAGGTAGACCATGTTGATGGCGTGGCAAGCCGTGTTCATGGCTTCCGACCAAAAGCACTCGGGGGTCTTGAACTCTCCAAGCATCGTCCTCGCCATATCGATGAGTGTCCTGTTCTTCCTCTCTACCACACCATTTTGTTGTGGTGTGTAGGGGACGGAGAACTCGTGCTTGATCCCTTCCTCCTCAAGAAACTCCTCCACTTGAAGGTTCTTGAACTCGAACCCGTTGTCGCTCCTTATCTTCTTCACCTTGAGCTCAAACTCATTTTGAGCTCTCCTTTGGAAGCGCTTGAGGGTCCCTTGGGTTTCAGACTTATCCTGCAAAAAGAACACCCAAGTGAAGCGGGAAAAGTCATCAACAATAACTAGACCATACTTACTTCCTCCTATGCTTAGATAGGCGACGGGTCCGAAGAGGTCCATATGTAGCAGCTCCAGGGGCCTTGATGTGGTCATCACATTCTTGCTGTGATGTGCTCCTCCCACCTGTTTACCTGCTTGACATGCTGCACAAGGTCTATCTTTTTCGAATTGCACGTTAGTTAAACCTATCACGTGTTCTCCCTTTAGAAGCTTTTGAAGGTTCTTCATCCCTACATGTGCTAAGCGGCGATGCCACAGCCAGCCCATGCTAGTCTTAGCAATTAAACATGCATCTAGACCGGCCTCTTCTTTTGCAAAATCAACTAAGTAAAGCTTGCCGTCTAATACACCTTTAAAAGCTAATGAACCATCACTTCTTCTAAAGACAGACACATCTATGTTTGTGAATAAACAGTTATACCCCATGTTGCATAATTGACTAACAGATAGTAAATTATATCCCAGAGACTCAACTAAAAACACATTAGAGATAGAGTGTTCATTTGAGATTGCAATTTTACCTAACCCTTTTACCTTGCCTTGGTTCCCATCACCGAATATTATTGAATCTTGGGAATCCTTGTTTTTGACGTAGGAGGTGAACATCTTCTTCTCCCCCGTCATATGGTTTGTGCATCCGCTGTCGATAATCCAGCTTGAACCCCCGGATGCATAAACCTGCAAGGCAAATTTAGGCTTGGGACTTAGGTACCCAACTCTTGTTGGGTCCTACAAGGTTAGTCACAATTGTCTTAGGGACCCAAATTCAAGTTTTATCTCCCTTGCATTTTGCCCCTAATTTCCTAGCAATCACCTTTCTATCCTTTCTACAAATTGCAAATGAAGCATCACAAGCATGATAAATTGTAGAAGGTTCATTAACTTTCCTAGGAATATTGACAACATTTCTCCTAGGCATATGATGAACAACATTTCTTCTAAACACATTTATACCATGCATATAGGAAGAATTAGAAGCAAACATGGCATGAGAGTCAAAAGCATTATAAGCATTACAACTCCTATCATCATGAACATTTCTAGAAAATTTTCTATCATGGTACATGAAGGCATGGTTCTTTTAGCATTACTCACCATAGGGGCCTTCCCTTTCTCCTTTGTGGAGATGGAAGCCTTATGGCTTGTTAAGTTCTTGACTTCCCTCTTGAAGCCAAGACCATCCTTAATTGAGGGGTGTCTACCAATTGTGTAGGCATCCCTTGCAAATTTTAATTTGTCAAATTCACTTTTGCTAGTCTTAAGTTGGGCATTAAGACTAGAAACTTCATCATTTATTTTTGCAATAGAGGCTATGTGTTCACTACAAGCATCAATATCAATATCTTTACACCTCTTGCAAATAACATCATTTTCTACACAAGATGTTGATTTACTAGCTATTTCTAACTTAGCATTCAAATCATCATTAATGCTTCTTAAGTTAGAAATTGTCTCATGGCAAGAAGATAATTCACAAGAAAGCATTTCATTTCTTTTAACTTCTAGAGCATGAGATTTTTGTGCTTCTACAAATTTGTCATGTTCTTCATACAACAAATCCTCTTGCTTTTCTAAAAGCCTATTCTTATCAATCAAGGCATCAATCAATTCATTAATTTTATCTACCTTGGTTCTATCTAGGCCCTTAAATAAACATGAATAATCTATTTCATCCTCATCACTAGATTCGTCCTCACTTGAAGAAGCATACGTAGTGTTTCGAGTACATACCTTCTTCTCCCTTGCCATAAGGCATGTGTGACGCTCGTTGGGGAAGAGAGATGACTTGTTGAAGGCGGTGGCGGCGAGTCCTTCATTGTCGGAGTCGGAAGAGGAGCAATCCAAATCCCACTCCTTGCCTAGATGCGCCTCACCCTTTGCCTTCTTATAGTTCTTCTTCTTCTCCCTCTTGTTCCCTTGATCCTGATCACTATCATTGTCGGGACAGTTAGCAATAAAATGACCAAGCTTACCACATTTGAAGCATGAGTGCTTCCCCTTTGTCTTGGTCTTGCTTGGCTGCCCCTTGCGACCTTTTAGCGCCGTCTTGAATCTCTTGATGATAAGAGCCATCTCTTCATCATTAAGTCCGGCAGCCTCAATTTGTGCCACCTTGCTAGGTAGCGTCTCCTTGCTTCTTGTTGCCTTGAGAGCAAGAGGTTGAGGCTCATTGATTGGACCATTCAATGCGTCGTCCACGTATCTTGCTTCCTTGATCATCATTCGCCCGCTCACAAACTTTCCAAGTATCTCCTCGGGCGTCATCTTGGTGTACCTAGGATTCTCACGAATATTGTTCACAAGATGAGGATCAAGGACAGTAAAAGACCTTAGCATTAGGCGGACGACGTCGTGGTCCGTCCATCGTGTGCTTCCATAGCTTCTTATCTTGTTGACAAGGGTCTTGAGCCGGTTGTACATTTGAGTTGGCTCTTCTCCCCTTATCATAGCGAATCTCCCGAGTTCGCCTTCCACCAACTCCATCTTGGTGAGCATTGTGACATCATTCCCCTCATGAGAGATCTTGAGGGTGTCCCAAATTTGCTTGGCGTTATCCAAGCCGCTCACTTTGTGGTATTCATCCCTGCACAAGGAAGCTAGAAGAACAGTAGTAGCTTGTGCATTTTTATGAATTTGCTCATTGATAAACATGGGACTATCACTACTATCAAAATGCATTCCATTCTCAACTATCTCCCATATGCTTGGATGGAGAGAGAACAAATGACTACACATTTTGTGACTCCAAAATCCGTAGTCTTCTCCATCAAAGTGAGGAGGTTTACCAAGTGGAATGGATAATAAATGAGCATTTGTACTATGCGGAATACGAGAGTAGTCAAAAGAAAAGTTTGAATTAACCGGTTTCCTTCTCTCGCAGTCGTTGTCGTCGTTGTCCTTTTGGGAAGAAGTGGACTCATCGCTGTCGTCGTAGTAGACAATCTCCTTGATGCGTCTTGTCTTCTTCTTCTTCCCATCTTTGCGCCTGTGGCCCGAGCCCGAGTCAGTAGGCTTGTCATCCTTCGGCTCGTTGACGAAGGACTCCTTCTCCTTGTCGTTGATCACGATTCCCTTCCCCTTAGGATCCATCTCTTCGGGTGGTTAGTCCCTTTCTTGAAGAGAACGGCTCCGATACCAATTGAGAGCACCTAGAGGGGGGGGGCTGAATAGGTGATCCTGTAAGACTTAAAACTTAAGCCACAAAACTTGGTTAAGTGTTAGCACAATAATCACCAAGTGGCTAGAGAGAAGATCTTGCACAATACGATAACCACAAAGAGATCAACACAGAGATGACACAGTGGTTTATCCTGTGGTTTGGCCAAGTACAACACTTGCCTACTCCACGTTGTGGCGTCCCAACAGACGAGAGTTGCACTCAACTCCTCTCAAGTGATCCAATGATCAACTTGAATACCACGGTGTTTTGCTTTTCTTTTCTTATCCCGTTCGTGAGGAATCTCCACAACTTGGAGCCTCTCGCCCTTACACTTTTGATGTTCACAAAGAATCACGGAGTAAGGGAGGGATGAGCAACTCACACAAGACACAAAGATCACAGCAAATACGCACACACAAGACCTAGACTTGAGCTCAAAAAGGACTAGCACACTAGAACGGTGCTCAAATCACTAGAATGTCGAACAAGTGCGCAAGAGTGGAGTGTGAGTGATCAAGAATGCTCAAAGGATGCTTGGTGTTCTCCTCCATGCGCCTAGGGGTCCCTTTTATAGCCCCAAGGCAGCTAGGAGCCGTTGAGAGCAATCTGGGAAGGCAATTCTTGCCTTCGTCGCGTGGCGCACCGGACAGTGTCCAGTGCCCGATTTCTTTCCTTTTTCAGCGAATTCGACCGTTGGCAGACAGAGAGCCGTTGGCGCACCGGACATGTCCGGTGCACACCGGACAGTTCGGTGCCCCCTTCTAGCCGTTGGCTCGGCCACGTGTCCCGCGCAGATCGCGCGGCCGACCGTTGGCCCGGCCGACCGTTGGCTCACCGGACAGTCCGGTGCACACCAGACAGTCCGGTGAATTATAGCCGTACGTCGCCGGTGAATTCCCGAGAGCGGCCACTTCGCTCGAACCAGCCTGGCGCACCGGACACTGTCCGGTGCACCACCGGACAGTCCGGTGCTCCCAGACTGAGCAGATTCTTGGCTGCTCGAGCCAAGACATTTTCAATTGGATTTTTCCTGTTTCCAGCACTTAGACACAATACATTAGTCCATAAAACAATGTACTAAGTCTGAGAAACATACCTTTATCCTTGATTTGTACTTTGTCCACCATTTTACACTTTGGCACTTGTGTTGGACACTAAATCACCAAAATACTTAGAAATGGCCCAAGGGCACATTTCCCTTTCATTATGAACAAGGTATAGAAGTAGATCCCGACCAATTTAGAGATATTCAGAATTTGGGGGCTCCTACTTGTAAGCTTGAGATGCTGAAGTTTCTTAGCAAAGTAAATTATTTATGAAGGTTTATTTCTAATATTGCCATGAAGATTGATGTCTTTACTCGTATTCTTTAGCTTAAGAACAATGCTGATTTTACTTGGGTGTAGAATAGTAGCACACTTTTGATCAAATTAAGTAATATTTATCTTCGGTCCCATTAGTTAAGGAACTGAAAGGTGGAGTTACTTTCAGGATATATGTAGCAGTCAAAGATAAAGTCATTGGTGTTGTTTTGATTTAGGAGATCGAGGGAAAGGAGTATGTTATAGCATATCTGAGTCATCGTCGCGTGGACGCTAAAACAAGGTATGCTTTTATTGGGAAATTGCGTTTATGCTTGTTTTATGTATGCACCAAGCTTAGATAGTACCTACTATCTAGCTATTGTGTTGTTGCTTGCCAAACTGATGTAAGTAAATGCATGTTGCATAACCACATTATGAGTGGTAGGATTGGTAAATGGGCTTTACAAAAAATAGCTTACTTCCGTTCATGTCCTCGGAAATTTGATTACTTATGAGTTTCTTCGGTGCAAAAGTAGGCAAGTCCATTTTCTCGTGTTTTTCGTCCTCAAGACCTCGAATCTGGATTTTCCAAAGAGCATTTCATATAGCTGCAAAAGTTGCTCATCCGATTTTCCCTCGCTTTTATTCGTAACATGGCGTAGTTACTCATTGGGTCCGCTGAGAAGAAAACGTTACCCGTGATTGAAACACAAGTTGGAGACGTATCAGCCTATATCCCCACCAATGTGATCTCCATTATAGATGGACAAATCTGTTTGAAAACAAAGCTCTTTTATCATGGAATTAGACCAGCTATTAACGTTGGCTTATCCGTCAGTCGTGCCGGGTCCACCGCTTAGTTGAAAGCTATGAAACAAGTCTGCGGTAGTTCAAAACTGGAATTGGCACAATATCGCGAAGTGGCCACCTTCGCTCAATTTGGGATTTATTTGCATGAGACTGTTGGCACTACTACTTGTACTTGATTTGATTTTCTTGAACAAATAACCAAGTAAAGAGTAACATGGCCTATGCACTTATAGAATATGACTTGACCTATGAGCCTTTGAAATCCATGTAACGGTGGGTAGTAGCTGATTTTATTGTAGAGCATTAGATTAATGATTCTTGTGAGCTAAATGTATTCTATATTACTCTCTAGACACTCTATTTTGACATATCAGTTTACAACAAAGGACAAGACATTGTCCTAGTGTTGTTTCACCAAGAGGTGCCACCTTCTATTCTCTAGCCGATTGGAGTTTTGTTTTACTAATACTCAAGCCAAATGCGAGGCTCTGTTATTCTGTTTGGAGCTCTTAAAACATATGGGAGTAAGGCATGTAAACGGCTTTGGTTATTCTCAATTAGTAGTCCTGCACATTTTGGGAGAGTGTTAGTGTTTGGATGGTACTTTAAACAGCTATCTTGAAAGGTGTAGGGACGCAATCTGTTCTTTTGACAAATGTGATGTCCATTATATATTTAGAACTAAGAATTTCAGAGATAATAGCTTGGCACAGGAGGCTTTCTAAAAATTCGATGCTCATGACTATTAATGTGTAAAGTCTGGATACGACGAGCTGTCCAAGGAAGGTCACGAGTTGTCAAGTCTGGATACGTCGAACTATCCAAGGAAGGTCACGAGTTGTCTAGTGTTGTCGGGGACCATAATTAGGGGTACCCTCAAGGCTCCTAATTCTTAGCTGGTAACCCCCATCAGCATAAAGCTGCAAAGGCCTGATGGGCGCGATTAAGTCAGGGATCAGTCCATTCGAAGGACTCGATCACGCCTCGCCCGAGCCTAGCCTCGGACAAGGGCAGCCGACCCCGGAGGATTTCCGTCTCGCCCGAGGCCCCCCTCTAGCGGCGAACATATTTCCGGCTCGCCCGAGGCCCTGCCTTCGCCAAGAAGCAACCCTGACTAAATCGCCGCACCGACCGACCAAATCGCAGGAGCATTTAATGCAAAGGTGGCCTGACACCTTTATCCTAACGCACGCCCCCCGGCCGGCAGAGCCGAAGCGACCGCCGTCACTTCACTGCTCCACTGACCGGCCTGACAAAAGGACAGCGCCGCCTGCGCCACTCCGACTGCGGTGCCACTTGACAGAGTGAGACTGACAGGCAGTCAGGCCCTGCCGGAGGCACCATAGGAAGCTCCGCTTCGCCCGACCCAGGGCTCGGACTCGGGCTCAGCCCCGGAAGACGGCGAACTCCGCTCCGCCCGACCCAGGGCTCGGACTCGGGCTCAGCCCCAGAAGACGGCGAACTCCGCTCCGCCGACCCAGGGCTCGGACTCGGGCTCAGCCCCGAAAGACGGCGAACTCCGCTCCGCCCGACCCAGGGCTCGGACACGGGCTCAGCCCCAGAAGACGACGAACTCCGCTCCGCCCGACCCAGGGCTCGGACTCGGGCTCAGCCCCGGAAGACGGCGAACTCCGCTCCGCCCGACCCAGGGCTCGGACTTGGGCTCAGCCCTAGGAGACGACGAACTCCGCCTCGCCCGACCCAGGGGCTCGGACTCGACCTCGGCCACGGAAGACAGACTCGACCTCGGCTTCGGAGGAGCTTCCACATCGCCCAACCTAGGGCACAGGCCAGCCACGTCAACAGGAGGCGCCATCATCACCCTACCCCGAGCTGACTCGGGCCGCAGGGAACAAGACCGGTGTCCCATCTGGCTCGCTCCACCAGATAGGCAATGATGGCGTCCCGCATACTCTGTGACGACGGCGGCTCTCAGCCCCCTTACGGAAGCAAGAGGACGTCAGCAAGGACTCGACCGCTCCGACAGCTGTCCCTCCGCCAGGCTCCATCGCTCCTCCGACGGCCACGACATCACACCAGCTGGGTGCCAAAATCTCTCCGGCTGCCACAACGGCATGTACTTAGGGCGCTAGCTCTCCTCCGCTAGACACGTAGCACTCTGCTACACCCCCCATTGTACACCTGGATCCTCTCCTTACGCCTATAAAAGGAAGGACCAGGGCCCTCTTAGGGAGGGTTGGCCGCGCGGGGACGAGGACGGGACAGGCGCTCGCTTGAAGCCGCTCGCTCCCTCTCTCGCGTGGACGCTTGTAACCCCCTACTGCAAGCGCACCCGACCTGGGCGCGGGACGAACACGAAGGCCGCGGGATTCCCACCTCTCTCACGCCGGTCTCCGGCCGCCTCGCTCTCCCCCCTTCGCGCTCGCCCTCGCGCTCGACCCATCTGGGCTGGGGCACGCGGCGACATTCACTCGTCGGCCCAGGGACCCCCGGTCTCGACAACGCCGACAATTGGCGCGCCAGGTAGGGGCCTGCTGCGTGTTGACGAACAACTTCCCGTCAAGCTCCAGATGGGCAGTCTCCAGCAACCTCTCCAACCCGGGACGGTGCTCCGTTTCGGGAGTCTTGAGTTCATGTCCCTCGACGGCAGCTACGACATGATACTCCTTCCACCGCCGCACGACAACGACAATGGCGGCCGACAGCCCGCCCGCCGGCGGCGGAATCGACGACGTCTTCCCCGCGTGGTGGAAGAACAACCTTCGAGCTCATCCCGCCCTCTTCCCCGCCGACGGAGGGGAAGGCAGGGCAACCAAGGCCAAGCAGGAGGCAGCGCCTCGCCGGCTGTCGAGCGAGTCGACAGCGCCGGCACCCCAACGGGGGGCGCACCGGGTATCGGCTTCGCGCTTGAGACAAAGACGAGCGCCGTCTCCCCGCGACACGCCAATCCCGAGCAAGCGGACGACACCAGCGCGCTCGCGAAAAGCTTGCTGGACGTCACCCTCATACCTGAGACGACGGTGCAATCAGTTCCCGACGTGACTTTATCGCCGCTCGTCGACCAAGAGGTACCGACCGATTCCCATCCTACGTCATTTGGATTCAGCCTCAACCCGCCTAGCAACCCCGCTTTGGCGGGCGCTCTCGTAGAGGCGAGTCCAAACCCTCTGGGGTTTCGCATGCGGTCGCCTTGGGACCGGCTGACGGACGTCTTGACCTACGGGCCCTCTGGGTCCGAGGAAGACGACGAGCCCAGCATCTGCTGGGATTTCTCTGGACTTGGCAACCCCAGTGCCATGCGGGACTTCATGACCGCATGTGACTACTGCCTCTCCGACTGTTCCGACGGTAGCCGCAGCCTCGGCGACGAGGACTGTGGTCCAAGCCGCGAATGTTTCCACGTCGATCTAGGGGGTCCCTTCGAAGGCAATCATCTCGGCATGCCGGAGGACGGTGATCTCTCTAGGCTGGCGCCCCGCGTTGACATCCCACGGGAGCTAGCTGTGGTCCCCGTTCAGGCGGGGGGCCATGACCCACAGCTCGAGCAAATCCGCGGGGTGCAGGCCAGGCTCGACGAGGGAGCAGGAGCGCTTGAGCCGATCCGCCGGGACGTCGGGCAGGCATGGGCGGGCCAACCCCCGGCCGGAGAAATACGTCATCTGCCCTAGGGCTTCCAGCACCGCGTCGCCGACGACGTCAGGGTCAGGCCACCACCCGCATCTAGTGGGGTCGGCCAGAACCTGGCTGCAGCAGCGATGCTTCTCCGCGCAATGCCGGAGCCATCAACCACCGAGGGCCGGCGAATCCAGGGGAGCTCAAGAATCTCCTGGAAGGCGCCGCGGTCCGACGGGCCGAGAGCTCTGCCTCCCGAAGGCAGGGGTACCCCTCGGAACCTCATGCCGCGACTTCCCGATTCATGCGGGAAGCCTCGGTCTACACCGGGCGCACGCGCAACACCGCGCCTGCGGCCCCGGGCCGCCTCGGCAACGAGCACCATCACCGCGACCGTTGGGCCCACCTCGACGAGAGGGTGCGCCGAGGCTATCACCCCAGGCGTGGGGGATGCTACGATAGCGGGGAGGATCGGAGTCCCTCGCCCGAACCACCCGGTCCGCAGGCCTTCAGCCGGGCCATCCGACGGGCACCGTTCCCGACCCGGTTCCGACCCCAGGCTACTATCACAAAGTACTCGGGGGAGACGAGACCGGAACTGTGGCTCGCGGACTACCGTCTGGCCTGCCAACTGGGTGGAACGGACGATGACAACCTCATCATCCGCAACCTCCCCTTGTTCCTCTCCGACACCGCTCGCGCCTGGTTGGAGCACTTGCCTCCGGGGCAGATCTCCAACTGGGATGACCTAGTCCAAGCTTTCGCCGGCAATTTCCAGGGGACGTACGTGCGCCCCGGGAATTCCTGGGACCTCCGAAGCTACCGACAGCAGCCGGGAGAGTCTCTCCGGGACTACATCCAGCGATTCTCGAAGCAGTGCACCGAGCTGCCCAACATCACCGACTCGGATGTCATCGGCGCGTTCCTCGCCCGCACCACCTGTCGTGACCTGGTGAGCAAGCTGGGTCGCAAGACCCCCACCAGGGCGAGCGAGCTGATGGACATCGCCACCAAGTTCGCCTCCGGCCAGGAGGCGGTCGAGGCCATCTTCCGAAAGGACAAGCAGCCCCAGGGCCGCCCATCGGAAGATGCTCCCGAGGCGTCGACTCAGCGCGGCGCCAAGAAGAAAGGCAAGAAGAAGTCGCAAGCGAAACGCGACGCCACCGACGCGGACCTTGTCGCCGCCGCCGAGTACAAGAACCCTCGGAAACCCCCCGGAGGTGCCAACCTCTTCGACAAGATGCTCAAGTAGTCGTGCCCCTATCACCAGGGGCCCGTCAAGCACACCCTTGAGGAGTGCGTCATGCTTCGGCGCCACTTCCACAGGGCCGGGCCACCCGCGGAGGGTGGCAGGGCCCGCGACGACGACAAAAAGAAAGATCACCAAGCAGGAGAGTTCCTCGAGGTCCGCGACTGCTTCATGATCTACGGTGGGCAAGCGGTGAATGCCTCGGCCCGGCACCGCAAGCAAGAGCGCCGGGAGGTCTGCTCGGTGAAGGTGGCGGCGCCAGTCTACCTAGACTGGTCCGACAAGCCCATCACCTTCGACCAAGCCGACCACCCCGACCACGTGCCGAGCCCGGGGAAATACCCGCTCGTCGTCGACCCCGTCATCGGCGACATCAGGCTCACCAAGGTCCTCATGGACGGAGGCAGCGGCCTCAACATCATCTACGCCGAGACCCTCGGGCTCCTGCGTGTCGATCTGTCCTCCGTCCGAGCAGGCGCTGCGCCCTTCCATGGGATCATTCCCGGGAAGCGCGTCCAGCCCCTCGGACGACTCGACCTTCCCGTCTGCTTCGGAACACCCTCCAACTTCCGAAGGGAGACCCTGACGTTCGAGGTGGTCGGGTTCCGAGGAACCTACCACGCGGTACTGGGAAGGCCATGCTACGCGAAGTTCATGGCCGTCCCCAACTATACCTACCTGAAGCTCAAGATGCCGGGCCCCAACGGGGTCATCACCGTCGGCCCCACGTACAAACACGCGTTCGAATGCGACATGGAGTGCGCGGAGTACGCCGAGGCCCTCGCCGAGTCCGAGGCCCTCATCGCCGACCTGGGAAGCCTCTCTAAGGAGGTGCCAGACGTGAAACGTCATGCCGGCAACTTCGAGCCAGTGGAGATGGTTAAGGCCGCCCCCCTCGACCCCATCGGCGACGCCTCCAAGCAGATCCGGATCGGCTCCGGGCTCGATCCCAAATAGGAAGCAGTGCTCGTCGACTTTCTCCGCGCGAACGCCGACGTCTTCGCATGGAGTCCCTCGGACATGCCCGGCATACCGAGGGATGTCGCCGAGCACTCGCTGGACATTCGAGCCGGAGCCCGACCCGTCAAGCAGCCTCTGCGCCGATTCGACGAGGAGAAGCGCAGAGCCATAGGCGAGGAGATCCACAAGCTAATGGCGGTAGGGTTCATCAAAGAGGTATTCCATCCCGAATGGCTTGCCAACCCTGTGCTTGTGAGAAAGAAAGGGGGGAAATGGCGGATGTGTGTAGACTACACAGGTCTCAACAAAGCATGTCCGAAGGTTCCCTACCCTCTGCCTCGCATCGATCAAATCGTGGATTCCACTGCTGGGTGCGAAACCCTGTCTTTCCTCGATGCCTACTCAGGGTATCATCAAATCAGGATGAAAGAATCCGACCAGCTCGCGACTTCTTTCATCACACCCTTCGGCATGTACTGCTATGTCACCATGCCGTTCGGCTTGAGGAATGCGGGCGCGATGTACCAGCGGTGCATGAACCATGTGTTCGGCCAACACATTGGCCGCACGGTCGAGGCCTACGTCGATGACATCGTAGTCAAGACGAGGAAAGCTTCCGACCTCCTTTCCGACCTTGAAGCGACATTCCGATGTCTCAAGGCGAAAGGCGTCAAGCTCAATCCCGAGAAGTGTGTCTTCGGGGTGCCCCGAGGCATGCTCTTGGGGTTCATCGTCTCCGAGCGGGGCATCGAAGCCAACCCGGAGAAGATCGCAGCCATCTCCAGGGCTGGGGCCCATCAAGGACTTGAAAGGCGTACAGAGGGTCATGGGATGTCTCGCGGCTCTGAGCCGCTTCATCTCACGCCTCGGCGAAAGAGGTCTACCCCTGTACCGCCTCTTAAGGAAGGCTAAGTGCTTCACTTGGACCCCTGAGGCCGAAGAAGCTCTCGGAAACCTGAAGGCGCTCCTCACAAAGGCGCCTATCTTGGTGCCTCCAGCTGCCGGAGAAGCCCTCTTGGTCTACGTCGCCGCGACCACTCAGGTGGTTAGCGCCGCGATTGTGGTCGAGAGGCAAGAAGAGGGGCATGCATTGCCCGTTCAGAGGCCAGTTTACTTCGTCAGCGAGGTACTGTCCGAAACCAAGATCCGCTACCCACAAGTTCAGAAGCTGCTGTATGCAGTGATCCTGACACGGCGGAAGTTGCGACACTACTTCGAGTCTCATCCGGTAACTGTGGTGTCATCCTTCCCCCTGGGGGAGATCATCCAGTGCCGAGAGGCCTCGGGTAGGATTGCAAAGTGGGCGGTGGAAATCATGGGCGAGACAATCTCGTTCGCCCCTCGGAAGGCCATCAAGTCCCAGGTCTTGGCGGACTTCGTGGCCGAATGGGTCGACACCCATCTACCGACGGCTCCGATCCAACCGGAGCTCTGGACCATGTTTTTCGACGGGTCGTTGATGAAGACGGGAGCCAGCGCAGGCCTACTCTTCATCTCGCCCCTCGGGAAACACATACGCTACGTGCTACGCCTCCATTTTCCGGCGTCCAACAATGTGGCTGAGTATGAGGCTCTGGTCAACGGGTTGCGGATCGCCATCGAGCTAGGGGTCCGGCGCCTCGGCGCCCGCGGTGACTCGCAGCTCGTCATCGACCAAGTCATGAAGAACTCCCACTGCCGCGACCCGAAGATGGAGTCCTACTGCGATGAGGTTCGGCGCTTGGAAGACAAGTTCTACGGGCTCGAGCTTAACCACATCGCTCGGCGCTACAACGAGACTGCGGACGAGCTGGCTAAAATAGCCTCGGGGCGAACAACGGTTCCCCCGGACGTCTTCTCCCGGGATCTGCACCAACCCTCCGTCAAGATCGATGACACGCCCGAGCCTGAGGCGCCCTCGGCCCAGTCCGAGGTACCCTCGGCCCAGCCCGAGGCACCCTCAGCTTGGCCCGAGGCGCCCTCGGTTCAGCCCAAGGTACCCTCGGCCCCCGAGGGTGAGGCACTGCGCATCGAGGAGGAGCGAAGCGGGGCCACGCCTGATCGAGACTGGCAGACCCCGTACCTGCAATATCTCCACCAAGGAGAGCTACCCCTCGACCGAGCCGAGGCTCGGCGGGTGGCGCGGCGCGCCAAGTCGTTCGTCTTGCTGGGCGATGAGAAGGAGCTCTACCACCGCAGCCCCTCAGGCATCCTCCAGCGATGCATCTCCGTCGCCGAAGGTCAGGAACTCCTGCGAGAGATACACTCGGGGGCTTGCGGCCATCACGCAGCGCCTCGAGCCCTTGTCGGGAATGCTTTCCGACAAGGCTTCTACTGGCCGACGGCGGTGGCCGACGCCACTAGAATTGTCCACACCTGCGAAGGGTGTCAATTCTATGCGAGGCAGACCCACCTGCCCGCTCAGGCTCTGCAGACGATACCCATCACCTGGCCCTTCGCTGTGTGGGGTCTGGACCTCGTCGGCCCCTTGCAGAAGGCACCCGGGGGCTACACGCACCTGCTGGTCGCCATCGACAAATTCTCCAAGTGGATCGAGGTCCGACCTCTGAACAGCATCAGGTCCGAGCAGGCGGTGGCGTTCTTCACCAACATCATCCATCGCTTCGGAGTCCCGAACTCCATCATCACTGACAACGGCACCCAGTTCACCGGCAGAAAGTTCTTGGACTTCAGCGAGGATCACCACATCCGGGTGGACTGGGCCGCCGTGGCTCATCCCATGTCAAATGGGCCAGTAGAGCGTGCCAACGGCATGATTCTACAAGGGCTCAAGCCTCGGATCTACAACGACCTCAACAAGTTCGACAAGCGATGGATGAAGGAACTCCCCTCGGTGGTCTGGAGCCTGAGGACAACGCCGAGCCGAGCCGCGGGCTTCACGCCGTTCTTCCTAGTCTACGGGGCCGAGGCCGTCTTGCCCACAGACCTGGAATACGGCTCCCCGAGGACGAGGGCCTACAGCGATCAAAGCAACCAAGCTAGCCGAGAAGACTCGCTGGACCAGCTGGAGGAGGCTCGGGACAAGGCCTTACTACACTCGGCGCGGTACCAGCAGTCCCTGCGACGCTACCATGCCCGAGGGGTCCGGTCCCGAGACCTCCAGGTGGGCGACCTGGTGCTTCGGCTGCGACAAGACGCCCGAGGGAGGCACAAGCTCACGCCCCCCTGGGAGGGACCGTTCGTCATCGCCAAGGTTCTGAAGCCCGGAACGTACAAGCTGGCCAACAGTCAAGGCGAGGTCTACGGCAACGCTTGGAACATCCAACAGCTACGTCGCTTCTACCCTTAAGATGTTTTCAAGTTGCTCATATACCTCGCACCCACGCAAAGTTTAGTCATCAAGGAAGGGTCGGCCTCGCCTCGGCAAAGCCCGACCCTCCCTCGGGGGCTAAAAGGGGGGAACCCCCTCTGCGTCGAAGTTTTCCTCGAAGAAAGATCTCTTCTGCCAGAATGTCTTTCGTGCTTTTTGACTACTTCGAAAAGTGGATCCTGAAAACGACGGAGTACACGTAAGCAGCCAAGGCTGACCGAGCCGAGGGACACCTATGCCTCCAGGATACGGATACCTCACTCATCACCTTCTACGATAAGTAACTCACGTTCGGATAAGTGATTCCGCGGACCGAACAAGTCTTCACGTTCGGAAGCTCTTCTGCCGAAGCGATCCTTCGAGCCTTCTTGACTGAGTCGGTGACAGAGCCCCATGGACGGGTAAGAGTGCGCGTAAGCGGCAAGGCCGACCGAGCCGAGGAACTCCTACGCCTCCGGGATACGGATACCTCACTCATCACCTTCCGCGAGAAGCAACTCTCGCTCGCACAAACATCCCTGCTACCGACAAAAAAGTCCAGATACTCGTAACAAGAGGAAAAGAGACGCAGCTTTACAACACAGCGAGGGTGTGTTCTGGCCTCGGCGGCCGCAGGAGACACACGCTACAAGACAATCCGATCCTGCAGGCTCGGGTCTTGACGCTGGAAGGGGGCAGCAGCACCCTCGACATCGACGACACCTTCGGTGAGGTCCGACCTGGCCTCGGACGACGACGCGGTCCGAGGATCTCCACTCTAAAGGACGACGTCATCGCCACGCCCGGGCAATCGCTGCCAGGGTCTTCTCCGGGAATTCGGCCCGAGCAGGCGGCTCGGCCGGTCACCCCGGGGCCTCGGCCAGCCGTCCTCCAAGGACGTCAACCCGACCCGAGGCCTCGACCGGTCAACTCCGGCATCGGTCCCGCTAACGGACAACCCGGCTAGGCTCCGGCCAACCAGGTTTCCTTTTCGAGCCAACCCTGCCCCTGTTCATGCTGATACCGCTACCCCTGGCCTCGGCTCATCGAAGAGCGGCCAAGGGGTCCCTTTAACTAAGCTAGAGAAGCCTCGGACAACAAGGCCGACCGAGCCGAGGGACTCCTATGCCTCCGGGATACGGATACCTCACTCGTCACCTTTACACGGGGCGACTCACGCTTGGTGAAGCAGTTTAGACAACAACAGGCGAGTCTTAGTGCTCGAAAATGAGGAAAAAACACGGCTCCGTGCCAAAATTACATACATGTTCAGGCCTCGACAGCCACAATGAACAAAAACACTGGCATTCAAAGTGCCATTACAAATGGAACTCCGGTTCCACCTCCGCAGGTACGAACAACCCCACTCGATGGGGGGGGCCTGCGGAGCAACAGAAGACCGACGAACGGCGCGCCGTCGCCCGCTCCAGCAGCGGCGATGACGACGACTTCTGCTCCGGGGGGCCGAACAGCGGCAGCGCTGACCTCAGGGCGGATGCTGCTGCTAAGAAGCCCCCGCCCATGCCCAAACTCGTGAGGCAAGGACGGGCAGAAGGCCGTAGAGTTGGAGGTCGGTCCGTGGGCGGCCCTGGCTATCTCGTCGGCGGAAGAACCTCTTCCAGCTGCCGTGGCAGACGCCGGCGCCGCGAGCGGCTCCGAAGCCACTCGCGTCCGAGAGCCAGGCACGCTGCAGCTGCCGGCGCCACGGACGACGACCGCCCTTCCCTCCGATCACTGAGGGAAGGAGCGGGCCACCGCCCACGCAGGGGCCGACCCCAACTCGGCACACTCCCCTCCCCAGACCTGGTGATGAAAATCCTTGAGGCTGAGGGAGGGGCAGAGGCCGCAGCCCGACTCGCTTTCCCCCACCATCAAACTGGAGGTCACCATCTTGGGTGACCGCCGGCGGAGGGGTGCAGTCGGGCTGCATGATGAAAATCCTTGAAGCCGAACGATGGCTGAAAGGTACCAACTCCCACGGAGTTGCGTTCCTCCAACGATGAGGCGGAAAGACGGCGGGTATCCCCCATCCGGGGGCTTGGAAGGTGGAAAGACACTATGCATAAGGGAGCGCGAAGACATGGTTGCCTTCCAAAGGGGGTCACCCTCCTTTTAAAGGCGACTCTCCCTACTTGCGCCCCCAACCGTCGCGGGCTGAGTCTTCTCCAACACACTCCAAGGTCCTCCCCTGCGGCGCGGGGGCTGGGTCCCACACGTCATGCAAACCGGCTCAGAGCAGAAGAAGCCAAACCGCCGTGCGCGGTGCGCACAACCGCCCAGCGGTTACAAGTGACCCTCCACTTTGGCCCAGACCAAAGGGCGAAAGGGGCGGGCAGCCATGCAGGCGGCATGCAACCGCGCCAAGTGGGCGCGCTTCTCCGACTCCCAACACGCCCAGCATGGAGGCCCAGGCCCACGCGTCATGCAACCGACGCGCCGAATGCTTCGTGCATGCAACTGCACCGCCACTTGCGCACCACCGCGCCTCCTCAACTGCGGAACCAATACCGCGACTCGAGGCGACCCAGCGCACGACCCAGCAGCGCCAGCCTGGTGCGGCGGTCAGTGCGGCCAAAAATGGGCCGGCAGTAATGGCGGTGGCAGGCGGGCAGGAGCAGCAGTCGCGTCGTCAGCCAAGCTCACGTCCCATCCGGGGGCAGCGAGAGAACCCTCTCTCACGGCGTGAAGACAACGCGCCCGTGTTCCGTTCCTCGAACGGCTCGCGCATGCGCAACGGCCGCCCCGCCAACCACTCGCCCCGTCGCATTAACTCCACGGCGGGACAGGCGGCGCCTCTGGCAGGAGAAGCAGGCGACGCTTCGCCTTTGCCATAATAACCGCGCCAAAAAAGGTACGCCACGTCGTTCGATTTCGTATCCTTTTCCTTTTTCCTCTTTCTCTCTCTTGCAACAGGGACCGAGAAAGGGGGATACCCCGAAAAGGATCCTTCCCCGAGAAGGAACCAGGCTCCGAGCCTCCCTACTGATCAGAGGTTCGAAGGCTGGCCCCCCGGAAGGGTTCGACAGCCGCCTCAGATCGCGTGGGCCCTACACCCACTACTGGTCAGAGGTTCGAAGGCCGGCCCCTCGGAAGGGTTCCACGGCCGCCTCAGGCTACTCGGGCTCCGCGCCCATTACTGATCAGGGGTTCGAAGGCTGGCCCCCGAAGGGTTCACAGCCGCCTCAGACGTCGAGCGAGGGATGACCATGGGTACGTTCGATACATAACCAAGGCTCGGGCTGCGCTCCCGAGGTACCCTAGGACATTTCCGAGACCAGCGGGAGCGATCTTGTAACGGAATCCCATCAGAGGGAGGCATCGAGCCCTCGGACCCCGTCGCCAGGGGACCGGGTCCGGCAGATCACCCGCAGGTACTTTTGGGCGTGCCTCCGGGCCCCTAGCCGACCCCTAACAAACGGGGCACGGACGTCCACTCGGATTACCCGCTTGCAGCTCACCGGAGACACCATGTTCGGCGCCCATCGAGGGCAACATGGCGCTTTCCCCCCCTCCTCCTTGCGGAAAGGCGACGCAGGGGCGTATGTAAAAAAGCCGAGTCTGTCCCTGATCGCCCTCTCGCCCTGTGCAGAGGCTCGGGGGCTGCTCTCGCAAACCCGGCTCCGGCCGAACCGTTGACAGCGTCAACATACCAGCCCGAGAACTTGGGACCCGACCGTACACCCGGGCTACGGCCAGCTCGCATGAGGGAACAACCAGACCAGCCGAAGCATTACGCAAGGCATTAAGACCTCGAAGGAGTGAAACCACTCCTCCGAGGCCTCGGGGGCTACACCCACCGGAACAAAACGCAACCGAGAAAGGCTGGTCCCCTTGCAAAAAAGTGCGACGAAAGCCTCCAAGCGAGTGCTAACACTCCCTTCGAGGCTCGGGGGCTACTGTCGGGGACCATAATTAGGGGTACCCTCAAGGCTCCTAATTCTCAGCTGGTAACCCCCATCAGCATAAAGCTGCAAAGGCCTGATGGGCGCGATTAAGTCAGGGATCAGTCCATTCGAAGGACTCGATCACGCCTCGCCCGAGCCTAGCCTCGGACAAGGGCAGCCGACCCCGGAGGATTTCCGTCTCGCCCGAGGCCCCCCTCCAGCGGCGAACATATTTCCGGCTCGCCCGAGGCCCTGCCTTCGCCAAGAAGCAACCCTGACTAAATCGCCGCATCGACCGACCAAATCGCAGGAGCATTTAATGCAAAGGTGGCCTGACACCTTTATCCTGACGCACGCCCCCCGGCCGGCAGAGCCGAAGTGACCGCCGTCACTTCACCGCTCCACTGACCGGCCTGACAAAAGGACAGCGCCGCCTGCGCCACTCCGACTGCGGTGCCACTTGACAGAGTGAGACTGACAGGCAGTCAGGCCCTGCCGGAGGCACCATAGGAAGCTCCGCTTCGCCCGACCCAGGGCTCGGACTCGGGCTCAGCCCCGGAAGACGGCGAACTCCGCTCCGCCCGACCCAGGGCTCGGACTCGGGCTCAGCCCCAGAAGACGGCGAACTCCGCTCCGCCCGACCCAGGGCTCGGACTCGGGCTCAGCCCCGGAAGACGGCGAACTCCGCTCCGCCCGACCCAGGGCTCGGACACGGGCTCAGCCCAGAAGACGACGAACTCCGCTCCGCCCGACCCAAGGCTCGGACTCGGGCTCAGCCCCGGAAGACGGCGAACTCCGCTCCGCCCGACCTAGGGCTCGGACTTGGGCTCAGCCCTAGGAGACGACGAACTCCGCCTCGCCCGACCCAGGGGCTCGGACTCGACCTCGGCCACGGAAGACAGACTCGACCTCGGCTTTGGAGGAGCTTCCACATCGCCCAACCTAGGGCGCAGGCCAGCCACGTCAACAGGAGGCGCCATCATCACCCTACCCCGAGCTGACTCGGGCCGCAGGGAACAAGACCGGCGTCCCATCTGGCTCGCTCCGCCAGATAGGCAATGATGGCCTTTCGCATACTCTGTGACGACGGCGGCTCTCAGCCCCCTTACGGAAGCAAGAGGACGTCAGCAAGGACTCGACCGCTCCGACAGCTGTCCCTCCGCCAGGCTCCATCGCTCCTCCGACGGCCACGACATCACACCAGCTGGGTGCCAAAATCTCTCCGGCTGCCACAACAGCATGTACTTAGGGCGCTAGCTCTCCTCCGCTAGACACGTAGCACTCTACTACACCCCCCATTGTACACCTGGATCCTCTCCTTACGCCTATAAAAGGAAGGACCAGGGCCCTCTTAGGGAGGGTTGGCCCCGCGGGGACGAGGACGGGACAGGCGCTCGCTTGAAGCCGCTCGCTCCCTCTCCCGCGTGGACGCTTGTAACCCCCTACTGCAAGCGCACCCGACCTGGGCGCGTGACGAACACGAAGGCCGCGGGATTCCCACCTCTCTCATGCCGGTCTCCGGCCCCCTCGCTCTCCCCCCCTTCGCGCTCGCCCTCGCGCTCGACCCATCTGGGCTGGGGCACACGGCGACATTCACTCGTCGGCCCAGGGACCCCCCGGTCTCGAAACGCCGACATGTGTTGATAAAACCATTGCAATGATGGTTTAGGTGATTTGATTCACAACATGGCTGATAGGGATAATTGGAGGATACCTTTTATCACGTATTTGCATGATCCAAATATTAGAACATATAGGAGTATTTGATAGATGGTTTTTAAATATGTTCTCATTGATGATGAACTTCTTCGCCAAACTCCTAGTGATATTATGCTTACATGCTTGGGCCCTGATGATGCTATGTTAGCCATGGATGAGGTACACAAAGGCATTTGTGGTACTCATAAATCGGCTCTAAAAATGAAGTAGCTTTTGAGAAGGCCCAAGTTTTATTGACCTAACATGATTTATGATTGTTTTAAGTACTACAAGGGGTGTCAAGTGAGTCAAAAGTATGGGGATTTACAAATGGTACCTTGTACTGAATTATATCCTAATATCAAGCCATGGCCCTTTATAGGATGATGTCTAGATTTTGTGGGTGAAATTCATTCGTCATCATCAAAGGGGCATCAGTTTGGGTTAGGCGCCACAGACTACTTCACCAAATGGATTGAAGTTGTTGCTTTAAAAAAATATGACACAAGAAGGTAATTGAATTTATAATTGAGCATATTAATCATGGATTCAGTATTCTACAAACTCTGAGTACAAATAAGATGACTTCCTTTATGTCCGAAGAGGTACATGAGTATGCTAAATCTTATAAGATTAAGTTACTCAAGTCATCTACATACTACACTCAGGACAGTGGTCAGACTGAGTCAAGTAATAAAACATTGATTAGCCATATCAAAAAAGAAGGTAACTGATTATCCTAAGTGTGGGCATAAGGTTTTGTCTGAAGCTCTATGGGCTCACATAATATTTGGGCATCGTGCTACTAAAGTGTCTCCTTTTGAGCTTGTACATGGTTAGGAAGTTATTTTGCTTGTGGAGAGATAAGTCTAAATAAACGTCATTAGGTTTGCCAGGCACAATGATTTAGCTATCGATGTATACCATTATCTAATGATGGATAATATTGATGAGGTAACCGACGAAAGGTTGACAACTTTGAAGGAGAAAGAGAAAGACAAACTTGTGGTTGACAAGACCTATAATAAGAAGATAAAGGCTAAGTTATTTTAGGTTGGAGATCTGCTATGGAAGACAATTTTACCATTAAATACCAAGGACCGTAAGTTTGGTAAGTGGTCTCCAAGTTGGGAAGGGACTTACAGAATTGCACATCATGTAATCTCTGGTAATGCAAATATGATGGAGACCTTGCAAGGTGATAAGTTACCTAAAGCATTAAATGGTCGTTTCTTAAAACAATATGATCCTAGTGTTTGGCAAGATGCTTGAAAAATCGATGTTCTAACATCTCGAGTTTTGCTTTGGAGTAGTATATGTTGACATATTCATATGTTGATGTGTTGACATATGCATATCTTGGTCTCCAAAGTATACGAGGCGTGCTCGGTGCTTTTGGCTCTCAAAAATCCACCAAACAGTAGGATGGGGGCAAGTGTTGAACACCTAATATTGAAGTCCTAGATAGTCCGACGGGGAAGCCCAAACGGTCCGCGTCGTGGTAGTCCGGACAGTTCAGGCTAGAGTCCCAATTTCTCGTGGGACTCATTCGATTTTTTATGGGATTTTATTAGATTTTCGTTTAGGAAAGGGTCCAGACCTCCTCTTTAGATATAAAGGGGCTACGAACAATTGGAGCACAACAATCAAATTACTAAACAACAGTTATATTTTATTTACTTTCTTGTTCTTAGGATTAGATCTAGTTGTAGCTTTCTAACTCTAATCGTCATCTCTAGAAAGTAAATAAAAAATAATTGTTGCGCCTACAATTTGCTTGTAGGAGACCATCAGTATTTGATTAGGAAATGCGCCTACAATTGGAAATGGTAATTGTCTAAGTACTCTCCAGAACACACGGTTGTGTAGATAGGCTCGCAGCTCTCTGAGTCTGATTGCTGCCGCTTGCATTGTGTACGTAGTCGTGTGTCCGGATCGACCACCCGTGAGAGCACACATGAAAGTCATGCTCGCCGCCCCTCGTCTCATGTTACACGTACGACGGTGATGAATGGATGCCAGCAGGTGCGTCCACGAATTATTATTATGACCATCATATTCATTGCCAGCCCGGCCGGCCCCATATATGCATGGATCGTGTTTCACGCACCAAAAATTGGTTCGATATCGCCATGCATAGCTTTCAACCAAACACTATAGAAAATATAGCCGTTTTCTTGTATCTCTTTGTACGCTTCAAGAAACACACCCTAACAGCAGTGGTTGTGAACAATATAATGCAGAAATAAGCGCTATAAATATCCAATACAAGTAGCAGAGGCTATTTGTCTGCCGAGCGCACATCACAACCAGTCAACCACACACAACACAACACAACCGATACGAAGAAGCTTCTTGTCTAGCTAGCCGCGCCCGCGCGCCATGTCCTCCATGAAGAGAAGCATTGCGTCTAGCGTCATCGTCGTCCTACTGGTGCTCTCCCTTGAAGCCACCTTCGCTGACGCTGTCCGCGTCATACCCGACGCCCCGGCCGGCGGCGCCATCGTCCGCCTTCCGAGCGACGGCGAAAGAGGAGTGACTACTTCGGCGGCGGCGGCGGACGACAAGAAGCAGCTCCGGTGGTGCGAGCACCCAATCTGCTTCCCTGAGTCCGACATCTGCTTCTGCCCCTACACCCGCGCCGACCGGACGACGACGGAGAGCGGCCGCGGCGCCAAGGACGAGCTAGTGCATGACAGTCTCGTAGTGCCGCCGCGCGCACCAGCACCACCATGCGAGCACCCGTTCTGCATTTTTATCAGGGGAGAGCCGGTGTGCAGGTGCCTCGACGGAACCCGGCCGGCCCCCAGCAGCAGCGTCGAAATGAGGATGATGATGCACGCAGACATGGAGAGAGCCAGCAGCTAGCGTGCCACTGAGCCACTGATGTACGTGGTTTTGGTTTGTTTGTTCTTGGTCCAGCAGTAACAGTGATAGTGTCGTGAATGAGCTAGCACACTGTCGAGTCTGTCAGGATGATGCTCATTCTCAGTGTCAGGTCGTCTGTCCGTGTCGAGACCGATCGTACTTACGTCTTTGTTTTGGTATAATAAAGCGTCGTGCAAACGAGTTCTGTTACTATGCCAGCTCGTGATCAATCACTAGAGAAGCCAACACCAGATGATTCACTGGAGAAGGTGCAGCCAGAAGCTGATACACGAACCATCGCCTGACTTGCCACAGCGTCGGGAGGCGGGTGCAAGGGTTCGACGCACCAACTGCCGTGAGTGGTCCGGACTCCGGAGTCGGCGTAGCTGTCGCGTGTGTGTCTCGGTCTCTGCTGTGTGGGGTCGGCTGTCGCGTGTGTGTGCCTTGCTGCTGCAGTGAAGGGTTTATGTATTGTAAAGTGTGATCTGTGAACGGAATGTAAACAAACAGATAATACAATTCCAGTCGATTGCTCCCCTATGCTGTCTTCTTCCTCCCCTCTCCTTTTCTCTCCGTTCCTAGCTGTAGCTAACAAGTTCACGAGTCTGTGTGATGCCGTGCGATGTGTCATGTGTGTGCTCCAGCATCTGATGATCGAGTCGTCGTCCGACCGTCCGTGTCCACAACACCAGGTGCATCGCGCGCGTCGTGGGGATGCAATGCATGCATAAAGCAGCACCTCGGTTGGAGAGATTTTTTAAAGTATTTAAATTGTACCTCAATTTGCAAACGGGCATGCATGCATGCACCAGCGTCACGCGCAAAAATAAGGTAAAATTACACATAAGTAGAATTCAAACCTTATTTATTGACTCTCATTTACGCACATTTAACCAAGAGAATACATATATTTTTTTTGTGTATTATTAAAACAAAGTCTATGTGTGTAATAAATAAAAACCGTAGGGACATCTTACTAGTTCTATACTACAACAATTTTAAAAAATCCCCTTGTATTTCTTTAAAAACATATATTTTTATGTATTATTAAAATAAAGTCTAATAAATAAAAACCGTAGGGAAATCTTACTAGTTTAGCCTAAAGAACGTGAGTTTTTGACGTAAAATACTTCTTTTAATCCTTGAACGATGTATCGAGACACATATAACATAATTTTTTGTATAGCTTTTGTTCGTAAAAGAAAAAAAGATTAAATCAACCTCCATTATTGCATTATCCCGTCAAACACCAATAATTCGTCGAGTACAAAAAGTATAATATCCACTACCATACTAGTTCCAGCCTAAGAGATGGCAATCGCTAACTGAGAGCACCTAAAGAGGGCGAATATGTGATCCTGCGAAATTAACTCTAAACAACACAAACTTGGTTAATAATATGTGTTAGTGAGAACTAAAACTAGGTTAGGATGAGAAAAAAGAAGGGAGGAATTTTTACTTTATTGCTCCTCTAAGACGAGTAGTAAACTTATGAGCAATATTGCAAGTGAGTAGAGAACTCAAGAAGACAGTAATCGCAAGAAGTAAAATGGACAAGAGACACAACGATTTTTATCGTGGTTCGACCAATGCCTACTCCACGTTTTGGTGACTTCCTTTGGTTAAGGGTTGCACTCAACCCCTCTCAAGTGATACAAAGATCAAACTTGAGTGCCATAGTCTTCCTTATATCAATATCCCGTTGTGAGGAATCTCCACAAATTGGAGTCTCTCACGCCTTACACAAATGATTACAATCAAATCCAGAGTAAGGTGGCGAGTAGAAAACACACAAGAGTACAACGCAGCAGCAACACACACACAAGCAAAAGAGAGAGCGCACGAAACAAAATAACAGAGTCTCAGCTCAAGCACACACTCAAATCTCTAACTAATCAACAACATGGTCGCAGAGGTTCGGAGTTGTAGTGTGCTCAAAATATGCTAGGGTGACTACTCCATGCGCCTAGGGGGTCCTTTTATAGCCCCAAGTGACCTAGGAGCCGTGAAGCTTCATTTGGAGGCTCCCAACCTTCCCTGTATGTGAGTGCACCAGACTGTCCGGTGGCACACCAGACGCTGCAAAGTGCAACGGTCAACAGATCCTTGATTGGTCCTTTCCGTTTCAGGTGGGCACCAGACTGTCCGGTGGAGGGCATCGGACTGTCCGGTGCACCAACTGACCGTTGGCTGCGGTTGATGTGGCAGATAGCCGTTGGCTGTCTTCGCATCATACTGTCTGGCACTCCACTTGGACTGTCTTGTGATTTTTAGCCAAGGAAGCCTGACCAAGACCAAGAGTGGCCAGTATGGCCGGACGGTCACCGGATTGTCCGGTGCACACCGGACTATACGGTGGGTGGCACCGGATGGTCCCGTGCTACCCAGACCAGCCCGAGTTCTTCCTTTTCATGCCAACTTTCTTTTAGTCCTTTTGGATTGTCTTCATATGGTCCCTAGTACTTAGACAAACATGATTAGTACCTAAAATAATTGACTAAGTGCTAGAAACATAACTTTTTCACTTTGATCCATAGATGTTTTAGTATGCCCATTTTCAAGCCCAAAGGATCACTACACCAAAAACATACACTTCCTACGGTTTTTTAACTTTCTACAGCTTTTATAACAAACCGTAGGAAATAAATAACTTCCGAGAGGCAACTGGTAGCTCTAGGAAATAAACATAACTTTCTATTGTATTTTATAAAAAATGTGGGAAGTTAGCTTTCACATGCTGACCCGTGTGTGCGGTCAAGCGAGCCGCTAACTACCTACGACCGCATCTAGGAAGTTAGCATGGGTAGCTAACTTCCTACGGCCTCTGATAGTCGCCTAGAGGGGGGTGAATAGGGCGAAACTGAAATTCTCAAAAATAATCACAACTACAAGCCGGGTTAGCGTTAGAAATATAAACGAGTCCGCGAGAGGGTATAAAACAAATCGCAAGCGAATAAAGAGTGTGACACGCGGATTTGTTTTACCGAGGTTCGGTTCTCGCAAACCTACTCCCCGTTGAGGTGGTCACAAAGACCGGGTCTCTTTCAACCCTTTCTCTCTCTCAAACGGTCCCTTGGACCGAGTGAGCTTCTCTTCTTAAATCAAAACCGGGAACAAAACTTCCCCGCAAGGGCCACCACACAATTGGTGCCTCTTGCCTTGATTACAATGGAGTTTTGATCACAAGAACAAGTGAGAAAGAAAAGAAGCAATCCAAGCGCAAGAGCTCAAAAGAACACGGCAAATCTCTCTCGCTAATCACTAAAGCCTTGTGTGGAATTGGAGAGGATTTGATCTTTTTGGTGTGTCTAGAATTGAATGCCTAGCTCTTGTAAGTGGTTGAGAAGTGAAAATCTTGGATGCAATGAATGGTGGGTGGTTGGGGGTATTTATAGCCCCAACCACCAAACTAGCCGTTTGGTGGGGCTGTCTGTCGCATGATGCACCGGACAGTCCGGTGCACACCGGACATGTCCGGTGCGCCAGCCACGTCACCAAAGCCGTTGGGTTCTGACCGTTGGAGCTCTGTCTTCTGGGCCCGCCTGGATGTCCGGTGGCGCACCAGACATGTACTGTAGAGTGTCCGGTGCGCCAGTATGGGCGTGCCTGACGTCTGCGCGTACTGGCGCGCATTAATTGCTGTTGCAGGCAACCGTTGGCGCGAAGTAGCCGTTGCTTTGATGTCACACCGGACAGTCCGGTGTACACCGGACATGTCCGGTGAATTATAGCGGAGCAGCGGTTACGAATTCCCGAGGCTGCCAAGTTCCAGAGCCGCGTCCTCTTGGAGCACCGGACACTGTCCGGTGTACACCGGACAGTCCGGTGAATTATAGCGGAGCGCCTCTGTATTTTCCCGAAGGTGATGAGTTTGAGTTGGAATCCTCTGGTGCACCGGACACTGTCCGGTGGCACACCGGACAGTCCGGTGCGCCTGACCAGGGTGCCTTCGGTTGTCCCTATGCTCCTTTGTTTGAACCCTTTCTCTTGATCTTTTATTGACTTATGGTGAACCTTTGGTACCTGTAGAACTTATAAACTTGGGCAAACTAGTTAGTCCAATTATTTGTGTTGGGCAATTCAACCACCAAAATTATTTAGGAACTAGGTGTAAGCCTAATTCCCTTTCAATCTCCCCCTTTTTGGTGATTGATGCCAACACAAACCAAAGCAAATATGGAAGCGCATAATTGAACTAGTTTGCATAATGTAAGTGCAAATGTTGCTTGGAATTGAGCCAATATAAATACTTACAAGATATGCATGGATTGTTTCTTCATTTTTAACATTTTGGACCACACTTGCACCACTGATTTTGTTTTTGCAAATTCTTTTGTAAATCCTTTTCAAAGTTCTTTTGCAAATAGTCTAAGGTAAATGAATAAGATTTTACGAAGCATTTTCAAGATTTGAAATTTTCTCCCCCTGTTTCAAATGCTTTTCCTTTGACTAAACAAAACTTCCCCTAAATGAGATTCTCCTCTTAGTGCTCAAGAGGGTTTTGATATATCATTTTTGAAATACTACTTCTCCCCCTTTTGAACACAATAAGATACCAATTTGAAATTTACCAATTGAAAATCTCCAAATTTAAAATTAGGTGGTGGTGTGGTCCTTTTGCTTTGGGCAAATATTTTCTCCCCCGTTTGGTATGAATCGCCAAAAACGGAGTCATTAGAGCCCTTGAAGCACTTTCTTCCCCTTTGGTCATAAATAAATGAGTGAAGATTGTACCAAAGACAAAGTCCTTTTGCTTTGAACTCTCCCCAAAAAGATGGAGAGGTGCGTGGAGCGACGGCGAAGGATGAGTTACGGAGTGGAAGCCTTTATCTTCGCCGAAGACTCCAATTCCCTTTCAATACACCTATGACTTGGTTTGAAATAGACTTAAAAAACACATTAGTCATAGCATATGAAAGAGACATGATCAAAGGTATACAAATGAGCTATGTGTGCAATTTAGCAAAAGAAATTGCGCGAATCAAGAATATTGAGCTCATGCCTAAGTTTGTTAAAAGTTTGTTCATCAAGAGGCTTGGTAAAGATATCGGCTAATTGATCTTTAGTGTTAATGTAAGAAATCTCGATATCTCCCTTTTGTTGGTGATCCCTAAGAAAATGATATCGAATGGCTATGTGTTTAGTGCGGCTATGCTCGATGGGATTATCCGCCATCTTGATGGCACTCTCATTATCACATAGCAAAGGGACTTTGGTTAATTTGTAACCATAGTCCCGCAGGGTTTGCCTCATCCAAAGCAATTGCGCGCAACAATGGTCTGCGGCAATGTACTCGGCTTTGGCGGTGGAAAGAGCAACCGAATTTTGCTTCTTTGAAGCCCAAGACACCAAGGATCTTCCCAAGAACTGGTAAGTCCCCGATGTGCTCTTTCTATTGATTTTACACCCTGCCCAATCGGCATCCGAATAACCAATCAAATCAAATGTGGATCCCCGAGGGTACCAAAGCCCAAACTTAGGAGTATAAGCCAAATATCTCAAGATTCGTTTTACGGCCATAAGGTGAGATTCCTTAGGGTCGGATTGGAATCTTGCACACATGCAAACGGAAAGCATAATGTCCGGTCGAGATGCACATAAATAGAGTAATGAACCTATCATTGACCGGTATACCTTTTGATCGACGGATTTACCTCCCGTGTCGAGGTCGAGATGCCCATTGGTTCCCATGGGTGTCTTGATGGGCTTAGCATCCTTCATTCCAAACTTGGTTAGAATGTCTTGAGTATACTTTGTTTGGCTAATGAAGGTGCCTTCTTGAAGTTGCTTGACTTGGAATCCTAGAAAATACTGTAACTCCCCCATCATCGACATCTCGAATTTTTGTGTCATGATCCTACTAAATTCTTCACATGTAGATTCGTTAGTAGACCCAAATATAATATCGTCAACATAAATTTGGCATACAAACAAATCATTGTCAAGAGTTTTAGTGAATAAAGTAGGATCGGCCTTGCCGACTTTGAAGTCATTAGCTATAAGGAAATCTCTTAGGCATTCATACCATGCTCTTGGGGCTTGCTTGAGCCCATAAAGCACCTTAGAGAGCCTATAGACATGGTTAGGGTACTCACTATCTTCAAAGCCGGGAGGTTGCTCAACATAGACCTCTTCCTTGATTGGTCCATTGAGGAAGGCACTCTTCACGTCCATTTGATAAAGCTTGAAGCCATGGTAAGTAGCATAGGCTAATAATATGCGAATTGACTCAAGCCTAGCTACGGGTGCATAGGTTTCACCGAAATCCAAACCTTCGACTTGGGAGTATCCCTTGGCCACAAGTCGAGCTTTGTTCCTTGTCACCACACCATGCTCGTCTTGCTTGTTGCGGAAGACCCATTTGGTTCCTACAATATTTTGATTAGGACGTGGAACTAAATGCCATACCTTATTCCTAGTGAAGTTGTTGAGCTCCTCTTGCATCGCCACCACCCAATCCGAATCTTGGAGTGCTTCCTCTACCCTGTGTGGCTCAATAGAGGAAACAAAAGAGTAATGCTCACAAAAATGTGCAACACGAGATCTAGTAGTTACCCCCTTATGAATGTCGCCGAGGATGGTGTCGACGGGGTGATCTCGTTGGATTGCTTGGTGGACTCTTGGGTGTGGCGGCCTTGGTTCTTCATCCTCCTTGTCTTGATCATTTGCATCTCCCCCTTGATCATTGTTGTCATCTTGAGGTGGCTCATTTCTTTGATCTTCTTCTTCATCATTTTGAGCCTCATCCTCATTTTGAGTTGGTGGAGATGCTTGCGTGGAGGAGGATGGTTGATCTTGTGCATTTGGAGGCTCTTCGGATTCCTTAGGGCACACATCCCCAATGGACATGTTCCTTAGCGCGATGCACGGAGCCTGTTCTTCACCTATCTCATCAAGATCAACTTGCTCTACTTGAGAGCCGTTAGTCTCATCAAACACAACGTCACAAGAAACTTCAACTTGTCCAGTGGACTTGTTAAAGACTCTATATGCCCTTGTGTTTGAATCATATCCTAGTAAAAAGCCTTCTACAGTCTTAGGAGCAAATTTAGATTTTCTACCTCTTTTAACAAGAATAAAACATTTGCTACCAAAGACTCTAAAATATGAAATATTGGGCTTTTTACCGGTTAGGAGTTCATAGGATGTCTTCTTGAGGATTCGGTGAAGATATAACCGGTTGATGGCGTAGCAAGCGGTGTTGACCGCCTCGGCCCAAAACCGATCCAAAGTCTTGTATTCATCAAGCATGGTTCTTGCCATGTCCAATAGAGTTCTATTCTTCCTTTCCACTACACCATTTTGTTGTGGCATGTAGGGAGAGGAGAACTCATGCTTGATGCCCTCCTCCTCAAGGAAGCCTTCAATTTGAGAGTTCTTGAACTCCGTCCCGTTGTTGCTTCTTATTTTCTTGATCCTTAAGCCGAACTCATTTTGAGCCCGTCTCAAGAATCCCTTTAAGGTATCTTGGGTTTGAGATTTTTCCTGCAAAAAGAATACCCAAGTGAAGCGAGAATAATCATCCACTATTACAAGACAATACTTACTCCCGCCGATGCTTATGTAAGCAATCGGGCCGAATAGATCCATGTGAAGTAGCTCAAGCGGCCTGTCGGTCGTCATGATGTTCTTGTGTGGATGATGGGCACCAACTTTCTTTCCTGCTTGGCATGCGCTACAAACCCTGTCTTTCTCAAAATGAACATTTGTTAGTCCTAAAATGTGTTCTCCCTTTAGAAGCTTATGAAGATTCTTCATCCCAACATGGGCTAGTCGACGGTGCCAGAGCCAACCCATGTTAGTCTTAGCAATTAAGCATGTGTCGAGTTCAGCTCTATCAAAATCTACTAAGTATAGCTGACCCTCTAGCACACCCTTAAATGCTATTGAATCATCACTTCTTCTAAAGACAGTGACACCTATATCAGTAAAGAGACAATTGTAGCCCATTTTGCATAATTGAGATACGGAAAGCAAATTGTAATCTAATGAATCAACAAGAAAAACATTGGAAATGGAATGGTCAGGAGATATAGCTATTTTACCCAATCCTTTGACCAAACCTTAATTTCCATCCCCGAATGTGATAGCTCGTTGGGGATCCTGGTTTTTCTCATATGAGGAGAACATCTTCTTCTCCCTTGTCATGTGGTTTGTGCACCCGCTGTCGATAATCCAACTTGAGCCCCCGGATGCATAAACCTACAAAACAATTTTAGTTCTTGACTTTAGGTACCCAAACGGTTTTGGGTCCTTTGGCATTAGAAACAAGAACTTTGGGTACCCAAACACAAGTCTTGGAGCCCTTGTGTTTGCCCCCAACAAACTTGGCAACTACCTTGCCGGATTCGTTAGTTAAAACATATGATGCATCAAAAGTTTTAAATGAAAAGCTATGTTCATTTGATGCACTAGGAGTTTTCTTCTTAGGCAACTTAGCACGGGTTGGTTGCCTAGAGCTAGATGTCTCACTCTTATACATAAAAGCATGGTTAGAACCAGAGTGAGACTTCCTAGAATGAATTCTCCTAATTTTGTCCTCGGGATAACCGACAGGGTATAAAATGTAACCCTCGTTATCCTAAGACATGGGAGCCTTGCCCTTTACAAAAATAGACAATCTTTTAGGAGGGTCATTAAGTTTGACATTGTCTCCCCTTTGGAAGCCAATGCCATCCTTGATGCCAGAGCGTCTCCCACTATAGAGCATACTTCTAGCAAATTTAAATTTTTCATTTTCTAAGTTATGCTCGGCAATTTTAGCATCTAATTTTGCTATATGATCATTTTGTTGTTTAATTAAAACCATGTGATCATGAATAGCATTAATATCAACATCTCTACATCTAGCACAAATAGAAACATGCTCAACAATAGATGTAGAGGGTTTGTAAGATTTTAACTCTATAACCTTAGCATGTAATATGTCATTTTCACTTCTAAGGTTAGAAATAGTAATATTGCAAGCATCAAAATCTTTAGCCTTAGCAAGCAATTTCTCATTTTCAACTTTAAGGCTAGCAAGAGATAAGTTCAATTCTTCAATCTTAGCAAGCAAATCATCATTATCATTTCTAAGATTGGGAATTGAAACATTACAAGCAATAGAATAAACCTTAGCTAACAAATTAGCATTTTCATTTCTAAGGTTGGCAATAGTGTCATGGCATGTGCTTAGCTCACTAGATAGTTTTTGACATTTCTCTATTTCTAGAGCATAAGCATTTTTAACCTTAACATGTTTCTTATTTTCCTTAATTAGGAAGTCCTCTTGGGAATCCAAAAGGTCATCCTTCTCATGAATAGCGCTAATTAATTCATTTAATTTTTCCTTTTGTTCCATGTTAAGGTTGGCAAAAAGGGTACGCAAGTTATCCTCCTCATCACTAGCATTATCATCACTAGAAGACTCATATTTAGTGGATGATTTGGATTTAACCTTCTTCCTCTTGCCGTCCTTTGCCATGAGGCACTTGAGGCCGACGTTTGGGAAGAGGAGTCCCTTGGTGACGGCGATGTTGGCGGCGTCCTCGTCGTCGGAGGAGTTGCTAGAGCTTTCGTCGGAGTCCCATTCCCGACAAACATGGGCATCGCCGCCCTTCTTCTTGTAGTATCTCCTCTTCTCCTTTCTTCTCCCCTTCTTGTCGTCGCCCCTGTCACTGTCACTAGATATAGGACATTTTGCAATAAAATGACCGGGCTTACCACATTTGTAGCACACTTTCTTGGAGCGGGGTTTGTAGTCCTTCCCTTTCCTTTGTTTGAGGATTTGGCGGAAGCTCTTGATGACGAGCGCCATTTCCTCATTGTCGAGCTTTGAGGCGTCGATTGGTTGTCTACTTGGTGTAGACTCCTCCTTCCTCTCCTCCGTCGCCTTAAATGCGACCGGTTGTGCCGCGGATGTGGAGGGATCATCTAGCTCGTTGATCTTCTTCGAGCCCTTGATCATGTACTCAAAGCTCACAAAATTCCCGATTACTTCCTCGGGGGTCATTAGTGTATATCTTGGGTTGCCACGAATTAATTGAACTTGAGTAGGGTTAATGAAAATAAGAGATCTTAGAATAACCTTAACCACCTCGTGGTCATCCCACTTTTTGCTCCCGAGGTTGCGCACTTGGTTCACCAAGGTTTTGAGCCGGTTGTACATGTCTTGTGGCTCCTCCCCTTGGCGAAGACGGAAGCGACCGAGCTCCCCCTCGATCGTTTCCAAAGATCTTGGTGATCTTGGTGAGTTCATCACCCTCGTGCGCGGTCTTGAGTAAGTCCCAAATCTCCTTCGCACTCTTCAACCCTTGCACCTTGTTATATTCCTCTCTACTTAGAGAGGCAAGGAGTATGGTTGTGGCTTGGGAGTTGAAGTTCTCGATTTGGGCTACTTCATCCACATCATAGTCTTCATCTCCTACGGATGGTACCTGTGCACCAAACTCAACAATATCTCATATACTTTTGTGGAGTGAGGTTAGATGAAATCGCATTAAATCACTCCACCTAGCATAATCTTCACCATCAAATGTTGGTGGTTTGCCTAATGGGACGGAAAGTAAAGGTGTATGTTTAGAAATGCGAGGGTAGCGTAGGGGGATCTTACTATACTTCTTACGCTCTTGGCGCTTTGAAGTGGCGGATGCCGCGTCGGAGCCGGAGGTGGATGTTGATGAAGAATCGGTCTCGTGGTAGACCACCTTCCTCATCCTCTTTTTCTTGTCCCCACTCCGATGCGGCTTGTGGGAAGAGGACTTCTCCTTCTTCTCTTTGTGGTGTGAAGAAGATCTCTTCTCCTTCCCTTTGGAGGAGTCCTTCTTCTTCTCCTTCCTCTTGGTGCGGGACTCTTCCGATGAAGTGCTCCCGTGGCTTGTAGTGGACTTTTCGCCGGTCTCCATCTCCTTCTTGGCGTGATCTCCCGACATCACTTCGAGCGGTTAGGCTCTAATGAAGCACCGGGCTCTGATACCAATTGATAGTCGCCTAGAGGGGGGGTGAATAGGGCGAAACTGAAATTCTCAAAAATAATCACAACTACAAGCCGGGTTAGCGTTAGAAATATAAACGAGTCCGCGAGAGGGTATAAAACAAATCGCAAGCGAATAAAGAGTGTGACACGTGGATTTGTTTTACCGAGGTTCGGTTCTCGCAAACCTACTCCCTGTTGAGGTGGTCACAAAGACCGGGTCTCTTTCAACCCTTTCCCTCTCTCAAACGGTCCCTTGGACCGAGTGAGCTTCTCTTCTTAAATCAAAACCGGGAACAAAACTTCCCCGCAAGGGCCACCACACAATTGGTGCCTCTTGCCTTGATTACAATGGAGTTTTGATCACAAGAACAAGTGAGAAAGAAAAGAAGCAATCCAAGCGCAAGAGCTCAAAAGAACACGGCAAATCTCTCTCGCTAATCACTAAAGCCTTGTGTGGAATTGGAGAGGATTTGATCTTTTTGGTGTGTCTAGAATTGAATGCCTAGCTCTTGTAAGTGGTTGAGAAGTGAAAAACTTGGATGCAATGAATGGTGGGTTGTTGGGGGTATTTATAGCCCCAACCACCAAACTAGCCGTTTGGTGGGGCTGCCTGTCGCATGGTGCACCGGACAGTCCGGTGTACACCGGACATGTCCGGTGCGCCAGCCACGTCACCAAAGCCGTTGGGTTCTGACCGTTGGAGCTCTGTCTTCTGGGCCCGCCTGGATGTCCGGTGGCGCACCGGACATGTACTGTAGAGTGTCCGGTGCGCCAGTATGGGCGTGCCTGACGTCTGCACGTACTAGCGCGCATTAATTGCTGTTGCAGGCGACCGTTGGCGCGAAGTAGCCGTTGCTTCGATGTCACACCGGACAGTCTGGTGTACACCAGACATGTCCGGTGAATTATAGCGGAACAGCGGTTGCGAATTCCCGAGGCTGCCAAGTTCCAGAGCCGCGTCCTCTTGGAGCACCGAACACTGTCCGGTGTACACCGGACAGTCCGGTGAATTATAGCGGAGCGCCTCTGGATTTTCCCGAAGGTGACGAGTTTGAGTTGGAGTCCTCCAACCGGACACTGTCCGGTGGTGCACCGGACAGTCCGGTGCGCCCGACCAGGGTGCCTTCGGTTGTCCCTATGCTCCTTTGTTTGAACCCTTTCTCTTGATCTTTTATTGACTTATGGTGAACCTTTGGTACCTGTAGAACTTATAAACTTGGGCAAACTAGTTAGTCCAATTATTTGTGTTGGGCAATTCAACCACCAAAATTATTTAGGAACTAGGTGTAAGCCTAATTCCCTTTCAGCCTCCTCTAGGAAGTTAGCTTTCACATGCTGACCCGTGTGTGCGGTCAAGCGAGTCGCTAACTTCCTATGACTGCCTCTAGGAAGTTAGCATGGGCAGCTAACTTCCTACGGCCTCCTCTAGGAAATTAGCTTTCAGTTGCTGATCCGCGGGTGCGGTCAAACGAGCCGCTAACTTTCTATGGCCGCCTCTAGGAAGTTAGCTTTCAGCTTTTGACCATGTAGGAAACGGGTGACGCCTAAGAGGGGGGGGTGAATTAGGACTTCTAAAACTTTTACTAAACTAGGCCACAATTAAATCCCTAGAGCAAAACCTATGCAAATAATCAAACTAGAATGTGCAAGCTAGGTTTTGTCTAAGTGTTGCTATCTCTACCGCAAAGGCTAAGTTTCAATCTACACTAAATAAGTATGACTACAAGATTGAAACTTAAATGCTTAATATAAATGCGGAATGTAAAGAGCTAAGTAGAGAAGCAAACTCTTGTGGATGACGCCGGTATTTTTACCGAGGTATCCGGAACCACGCAAGGTCCCGACTAATCCTCGTTGGTGCCCCTACGCAAAGGGAAGCCCACGCGAGGGCCAAGCACCTTGGTCGAGTAACTCCGTAGAGAGCCGCGGGCCTTCTCCACGCGCAAGTGGTGCTCCGCTTCCGGCTCCTCTCGGACGCTCCCCGCCGTCTCCACTATCGAGCTTCCGGCCGAAAACGCCGCGGGCCTCGTTCCCTCCGGTACACGGTGACGGCCGTGACACAAACGCGGTTGTCACGGTCTCGCAAGACTCTCGCCCCACTCGGTACAATTACAACGACTCACGCAAGAGCCGAGGGGTTGTGTGGTTTTACAAAACTCACTCAACTAACTAGGGTTTACCTAGAGCAAGCGCTAAAGCGGTCTAACTAACCTAAGCACTTCGCAAAGCACCTACGCTAATCACCGAGTGATTCTATTAAGCACTTGGGTGTTTGAGCTCTTGGAAATGTGCACTATATGCCTTGGTATGTTGCTTGGGCTCCCACACCTGAGAATGGCCGGTTGGGGTGGTATTTATAGCCTCCACACCCCAAACTAGCCGTTGGACAGAAAGCAGCAGCTTTCTGTCGTCGGGTGCACCGGACAGTCCGGTGCACCACCGGACACTGCACAGTAGATGTCCGGTGCACGCCACGTCAGCCGACCGTTGGCGCCTGTAGCAGTCGACCGTTGGATCCGACCGTTGTCGTCTGCCCGTTGGCACACCGGACAGTCCGGTGCACACCGGACAGTCCGGTGCTACAGCCAGAGAGCGCCTTTCTGCGGCCTCTCTGCACAGACTGTCCGGTGTCTCACCGGACAGTCCGGTGCACACCGGACACCAATGTCCGGTGCGCCACCAGGCGCTGGCTGACAGCCCTTATCTTGGATTTCTTCGCTGATTTCTTCGGGCTTCTTTGTTCTTGAGTATTGGACTCCTATGCATCTTTTTATGTCTTCTTTTGAGGTGTTGCGTCCTCATTGCCTTGGTCCAATTCTCTTCGCATCCTGTGAACTACAAACACAAACACTAGAAAACTTATTAGTTCACGGATTGTGTTGTTCATCAAACACCAAAACTCAATTAGCCAAATGGCCCGGGGTCCATTTTCCTTACAATCTCCCCCTTTTTGGTGATTGATGACAACACAACCAAAGCAAGCAAATAATACAAGTATTTGAATGAAAATATGCATTTCACTTGCTAAGATGCATGATTGTCCCCTCAATGTGATATTATGGACTTAAGCCTCCTCCTAACTCCATAATTCACTTACTTCCTATTTTTGGACCAAATAACCAAAACCACTTGAAAAGCCATTTGTAGATATATAATTTTAAATTAGTGGTGTTTGGTGTTTGATATAGTTTTCATTGCTTTGGTCCCTAAACTTCTCCCCCTTTGGCATCAACCACCGAAAAGGAAGACATTAAAAGCATGTAGGAAGTAAATAAAAGCTTGCCCTCAACAAGAATTGTATCAAATGATATCACTAGAAGGATATTAAATGATACCACTTGAAGGAGTCCTCAAAAGATTACTCCCCCTAAATGAGTATTCTCCTTTAGAAAGAGTTTTTCTCCCCCTTTAGAGAAATACTCCCCCTGACAGAGATCCTCTACTTAGGAAAAAGTATGAAAAATTAGAGGTGCAAGACATGGTTTGAAAAGACTAACTTCCCTTATGCATAGGTAACAGAATATGAGTTAACCACTTATGCATTTTTAGCAACATGGAAGCATATGATATGAAATATAGTCCAATCAAATATTGGAGAAGACATGTAAATGATACTGAAAGTAGTCTCAAAAGATACCAATTGAAAGTCAATGGCGAGCTTGAGAGACATAAGAGTTCTTGAAGATTTCGCAGTGGAAGATTGTTGTCTTTCTCCGGGGACTTCATTTTCCTTACAATGAGACTATCACATGAAATAGACTTGAAAAGGTGTTAGTCTCAAAGTGTTAGATTATAGAGTAACCTCCCCCTAAAGGTGTGCATACAAGTTTTGAATACTTGTAGGAGACATGCACTTTGATTTGATATCAAGAGGGGCAAATTATCCATAATCCAAACTTTGGCACATATAAGTTAAATGATACACTTTGTAGAAATCAAAATTTTCAATTGATGCATCATTTACTATGGAGTGATATAAAAGCTATGTGCCGTGCTTTAACTAAACACTTTAAGCCATGTAGGTTTGCTTAAGTATATGAATTTAAAAACTAGCAATCCTACCATATGATTTACCTAGTATGCATGATTTTGAACAAAAGTACATAACAAATGTAATACTAGGCAAGAAAGGTAAACTAGATAAAAGATAAATAGATACGCATATCTAAAAACGAGAAATACAATAAAACTAGTTACCTTAGTCATGGGTGGGAAATTTGGGTCCAAAATTTTCACTAAACCACTTGGCAATAAACTTGATCCAATATGATGTATCCCATGATATACATCCCAGTTTAGCCAAGTCTCCAAATTTCCCGAAGGACCTTCGGTCCACTCACTTCCCTTTCGGGATCCAAACCTTCTTGGTGCTTTTCATGGTTGAAATTATTTCCTTTGGCACCCAAATGCGTTTGGCCCCCTTTCCTTTGTTGGCTTGCTTGTTGGCCTTGATTGCTATCACCTTTCCATTCTTTTTCTTCTTGATCAAGTATGGTGTAGCATCCTTTTTGTTCACCTTTTTGATGTAGGTGTTGGAGATTTTGCTTGATGGCTTTTGCTTGAGCTTTTGCCTTTGTTTATCCCCGGTCATCGCCTTGCATTGGAAAGACTTGTGGCCTTCCTTGTGGCATAGCCTACAAATCACAGTTTCTCCCTCCATAGGCTTGTTCACTCCCGCAGTGGTGTTATCCTGTGGAGGTTGGATTTGTTTGGCTTTGCCTTTCTTGTCATACAAAGCCTTGCCAAGGCGAGCCACTTCTTGCTTTAATTGTTCATTTTCCTTTGCAACCTCATCTGAACATGTCTCTACAATAATATTCTCAACAACGACTTGGTTGCAGGGGTTAGAATCATCAATTAAATCAAAGCAGGAAGTAGAAACATCTTTCTTAATTATTTCAGGTATTTCAACTAAAGATGCTGCTGGGGTGCTACCAATGTTTTCTAGCTTAGTAGTTAGCTCATTATTGTGTATGCTAAGAATTTCCATTTTCTCTAGCAAATTTTCAATAGCTTCTTGGGAGCTAGCTAACTTAGCTTTCAGTTTTTCATTCTTTTTAATAAGGCCATCATCGGTAGCAGTGGATGGAGCACTAGATTCTAATAGCTCAATTTTAGTTGATAGCTCACTATTTAAGTTTGCAAAAATTTCAAATTTTTCTAGCAAACCTTTGTAATCATTTTGAGAGCTAACCAACTTATTTTTCAAAGTTTTAAGTTGAGCCTTTTGCTTAGTGCAAACATCCTGGAAAAATTCTACGGCTTCCGCAAGCTCATCTAGAGAGGCCTTTCCCTCACCTTCATCATCACTACTACTTTCATCACTAGAGGATGGAGTGCTTTTGTTACCTCTTGCCATGAGGCATTTGTGTGATGACCGTGATGATCGTGACGAGGACCGGTGGCTGCGCGTCCTTGGAGGTTCATCTTCACTTGAAGAATCATCCCACGTTCTAACACTTGTTAGCGCCTTGCCTTTGCTCCTCTCCTTTTTGGGTTTGGCCATATTTGGACAGTTGTCCCTGAAGTGGCCCTTCTCCCCACATGCGAAGCATCCTCTCTTTCTTTGCTTTTTCCTGTCAATGTTAAAGAGAAGATCTTCGACCTGCAGGGGCACACCCATTAGATTAATCTTGCGGATCATCCCCATTACCTTTCCGACGCGTTGGATCGTTTCTTCGTCCTCGGAGGATGATGTGCATGGTTGATTATCTTCATCATCATCACTTTCTTCTTCTTCCTCTTCTTCACTTGAGGAACTTGGAGTGGGAGCCTTCTTTTTGCCCTTCCTTTCATCACATGCAAAAGCATATGGTCTTGAGGAAGTTTGCTCCTCTCCCCGACTCATTTTTCGCGACATCTCAAAGGCCGCGATTTTCCCAATCACAATGGTCGGGGTCATGTTGCTTAAGTCCTCCATGTTGTGAAGAATGGTGATGATGCTCCCATATCTTTGTTGTGGTAGCAGGGAGATAATCTTCCTCACAATGTCCGCATCACCTAGCTTATTAATGCCAATAGAATTGAGCTCATTGATAATTAGATTCAAGCGAGAATACATGTCTCTAACAAGCTCATCATCTTTCATAGCAAAAGAATTATACTCATTTAAGACTAGGCAATGTTTTTGCTCACGGACATTGGATGTGCCGTCATGGAGCTCATGCAATTTTAGCCAAATCTCATTAGCAGTTTTCAGGGTAAATACTTGATTGAAAATATCCATGCTAAGAGATTCATACAAGCAATTTTTGGCTCTAGCATTTAAATGAATTTCTTTTTCTTCACTCGTGGTGGGTTTCTCGGGATTCTTGAGGGGTTTCATCCCGTCACGAGTGACTCTCCAAACACCTAGATCAACGGCCTCTAGGTAACAAGCCATTCTAGCACTATAATATGGGAAGTTAGTGCCGTCGAAGTGTGGTGGCCTATGGGTATCCATCCCTTCCTCTAAAAAGCGTCGGCTCTTTTTAGCGATGAAGCTAAAGCGTTTCAAATGAGCCAAACCGGCCTCTGATACCACTTGTAGGAAACGGGTGACGCCTAAGAGGGGGGGGTGAATTAGGACTTCTAAAACTTTTACTAAACTAGGCCACAATTAAATCCCTAGAGCAAAACCTATGCAAATAATCAAACTAGAATGTGCAAGCTAGGTTTTGTCTAAGTGTTGCTATCTCTACCGCAAAGGCTAAGTTTCAATCTACACTAAATAAGTATGACTACAAGATTGAAACTTAAATGCTTAATATAAATGCGGAATGTAAAGAGCTAAGTAGAGAAGCAAACTCTTGTGGATGACGCCGGTATTTTTACCGAGGTATCCGGAACCACGCAAGGTCCCGACTAATCCTCGTTGGTGCCCCTACGCAAAGGGAAGCCCACGCGAGGGCCAAGCACCTCGGTCGAGTAACTCCGTAGAGAGCCGCGGGCCTTCTCCACGCGCAAGTGGTGCTCCGCTTCCGGCTCCTCTCGGACGCTCCCCGCCGTCTCCACTATCGAGCTTCCGGCCGAAAACGCCGCGGGCCTCGTTCCCTCCGGTACACGGTGACGGCCGTGACACAAACGCGGTTGTCACGGTCTCGCAAGACTCTCGCCCCACTCGGTACAATTACAACGACTCACGCAAGAGCCGAGGGGTTGTGTGGTTTTACAAAACTCACTCAACTAACTAGGGTTTACCTAGAGCAAGCGCTAAAGCGGTCTAACTAACCTAAGCACTTCGCAAAGCACCTACGCTAATCACCGAGTGATTCTATTAAGCACTTGGGTGTTTGAGCTCTTGGAAATGTGCACTATATGCCTTGGTATGTTGCTTGGGCTCCCACACCTGAGAATGGCCGGTTGGGGTGGTATTTATAGCCTCCACACCCCAAACTAGCCGTTGGACAGAAAGCAGCAGCTTTCTGTCGTCGGGTGCACCGGACAGTCCGGTGCACCACCGGACACTGCACAGTAGATGTCCGGTGCACGCCACGTCAGCCGACCGTTGGCGCCTGTAGCAGTCGACCGTTGGATCCGACCGTTGCCGTCTGCCCGTTGGCACACCGGACAGTCCGGTGCACACCGGACAGTCCGGTGCTACAGCCAGAGAGCGCCTTTCTGCGGCCTCTCTGCGCAGACTGTCCGGTGCGCCACCAGGCGCTGGCTGACAGCCCTTATCTTGGATTTCTTCGCTGATTTCTTCGGGCTTCTTTGTTCTTGAGTATTGGACTCCTATGCATCTTTTTATGTCTTCTTTTGAGGTGTTGCATCCTCATTGCCTTGGTCCAATTCTCTTCGCATCCTGTGAACTACAAACACAAACACTAGAAAACTTATTAGTTCACGGATTGTGTTGTTCATCAAACACCAAAACTCAATTAGCCAAATGGCCCGGGGTCCATTTTCCTTACAGACCACTCAAACGAAAAGGTGTTAGAAAAAGGTTTTTCTTATATTTCTCAATTTGCTTTACAACTACCTATGCTCATGCTCGTAGGAAAAGGTTAGTCCATAGTAATGTGTTGAGCATTTAATCATTAAAACAAATAGAAATGGCCTAAGGGTACATTTCCCTTTTAACCTTCCATTTTTGGTGATTTATGCCAACACATCAAAAGCAACTTACAAGGTACTATCATAACCAAATATGAGCCAACTTTTGCAAATTGAAGTCAAATCAAACACCAATAGAATTAGTATAGAATTTGGCATATTCGGATTATTTTGCCACTACTTGGTTTATTTTCGCAAAACAAATTTATTTTCTTACTTCTATGTCAAAACAATTTAGTTTTGCAAATTAGAACATTTTTAAGACTAGTTTTGATCAAAAGCCAAAAGCTCTGTGTCACACCCGGGTTTAGGGGCAAAACCGAATGCATAACATATGTGTGCTAGGAATAAAGACGTAAAAGAGAGTATAATAACTTAATTAAAACATCCGGACGTAAGAGTCTTAAACAATATCATAATCAAAGTACAACATAAGTAACATGGGCGATCTCCCACAGGAAGCACATGTGACTCCAACGGAACCTATTATAGTTATCCTTCGCATAATCCATTCAACCATTTGAACACTAAACATATTCCACATTCACCAACACAATCACACATCACATGCATAAAACCAGTACACTCTTCGCATAAATGTCTATCGATGCATTCCTCACAACATAATCTGCATTTTAAACTTAGTCCTCACATCAAACAACTTGGCCCACTTGGGTCGCGCATGTTATCCATCGGCTCGAGCCACAACATCATCAAGGGGTTGCGAGCAACGACATACACAGTTACAGATTTGGTCAAATAGTCTAATCGAGGAGCGTGGGATAGCGAGGAGCCTCACCGGGGTTTGACAATGTCATGGCCAGGGCTGTGTAGATCGAGGTGGAGCACGCAATGTGGAGATCCCACAGCTATTGTGCATGCCAAGGCATCGGCTTGGGCCGAGCTCAACGAGGCGGAACGTGCAACACATAGAAGGTCTGTGGCCGCTGCTGCTCGCGCGTGGAGGAGGTCGAGTGGCGCTCTACAACGATCGTCGCTGGCGGACCCAACATTGGGCTGGGCTCAGCCAAAATGCAGAGAAGGACATGCCTAGAAGCTCGTGTCGGTCGGAGGAGCTGCGTGTGTCGGGGCTAAGCGCCGGCAAGGATCTCGGCGCGCAACCTAGGGCCTGGCATGGCCAAGCTGGAAAGAAGAGGATCGGTTGGGGGAACTCAGGCTCGGGTCCAAGGCGCCTGCTCGCTTGTGCGCCCGTGGAGGGAAGCAGAGGCATGGGCGTGTGGGAGAAAGCTCGTCGTGGAGAGCGTCGAGCGGGGCTGTACAGAGGCGGCTTTGGAGTGGTGGCCGAGGAGGGAGATGGGGGCGCACGGCTGGAGGAGCACGGCATGGAAGAAGGTGCTGCTGCAGCCATGGGAAATGAGAGAATTTTTCGCCATTTTTGTGAGAGCAAGGGCTATATATACCTGATTTCTAGGGTTAGGCTTTTAGTGGGCTCAATGAGCTGAAATGGGCTGGCCCAAAAATACTAATTGGATCCACTAATTCATTTCTAGTTTATTTTCATCTACGTTTGATTAAGCGCGTATTACCGAAATCAGATAACTTTTCCCTGCTAACTATCCAACCACTTCGATTATTAACTTCATGCATGATTAAGTTTGGTAACGAGCGCGTTCCAAACTGGTCAACGATTAAATTGACTTTGGTTAGTTTGGTTAACTTCGCTTGGTAACTTTTGTTGTCAGGTTCAAATCAATTTGTTTGAAACAAAAGTCACAATACGAGATTGAGTTTCCGAATTCACATCCACTTTTCGATTAAGTCGAGTAGGATTTAGGCTTGTTATAATTCCGAGCTTCACAAGATTCTTGACATCATCGAATTAGATGGAGATGAATGCGATATAGAGTTCATTATCCTCACTAAATTATTTTTTTGGGTTCAAAGTCGTTATTTAGCATCTGGCTGTTACATCTTCTCTGTTAGATCCATCAAAATTGCGCTAGCTTTTGAGCCAGCTATTGTATAACTGGCTGTGACGTGCATTCTATAGTAGTGAGTGATGGTGTGATGGCAGGAACATGATGGATTGATGGCGTGGGAGGTCAAGTGGCGGCGGCGTGTGAGCTCCAAGCTAGGGACGTACGGCGTGGGTGGCAAGGCGCGAGGAAGTTTGTGGCAGTGGTGCGGGGGCACGCCCGGGGGCCAGGGCGGTGAAGAAGCAGAACATGCTTATATGGAGTTCCTAGAGTGTAGATTAGATTATAGTAGTATCAAAATCAAAAGTACAACTAGTAGTACTTAGATAGTAGGATGTAACTGTTTCATGTGAAAGATGTTGTCATTGTAATACAATTTGTAATCATTATATTAGCCTCATGTGTGCTATATATATATATATCACGATAACTTATATACAAAATGTGTTATATACTGTTATAAGAAAATGTTTCATAATCCATTTGTGATCCTGGTCATACATAGATTTTGTTGTTTTAATCTAGTTGTTTCACCACTACATTGCAACCATCAGTATCATGCCGACTTCGATATATGCCACTATTTCCATGTCTCATCATTGGAGAGCACGCCCCACGCCTGTCGGAAGAAGTTTCCTCGTACATCGTCAGTCATCAGGCACGTACCACCATACGCGCTTGCTCAAACAAAAAAAGCAATTGTGTGTGTTTGCGAAGAGAATTAAAGGCAGACCAGCACAAAAAGATACCCGACGGTGGGGAGGATGACGAACTGATCATTGTTGTTGGTCCTCCTCTGCGTCATGTTCGGCGCCGAGATGATGCCACCGTCCATGATATAGTAGCCGTCGAACGCGCGCGACATATCGAGTACCGATGACTCTTGGCTTGGTTGCCAGACGAAGTGCACCTCGGGCTCATCAGCAAGGTAGTACATCTGGTCGTTGCACCACCGGATGCGCTACTCCTCTACATACATCATGTTCGAGGACACTCACACAACGTCAGCAACGACCGTTGTCCGAGCGCACAAGAATTTATGGCCGGTCAGTAGCGACTTACATGGCAGGTTGGGCTTCAGATGGACGATGAGCTGGACGGTGTGATGGCGTCGTCGTTGGATGCGGTGCCCAGAACAACCCGAGAGTCGCCGACGTTGGCAATGACCATGAGGTCCCCCTGCTTGACGATGGACAATGCGGTGCAGCCGCTCTGGACCGAGTCCAAGCGGCGGCTACGTCAGAGCTTGTCATACACAGCGGCTCATGAGGGAACGTAGTGAAAGTCGCCTAGAGGGGGGGTGAATAGGGAGAATCTGAAATTTATAAACTTAAGCACAACTACAAGCCGGGTTAGCGTTAGAAATATAAACGAGTCCGAGAGAGAGGGCGCAAAACAAATCATGAGCAAATAAAGAGCGAGACACGATGATTTGTTTTACCAAGGTTCAGTTCTTGCAAACCTACTCCCCGTTGAGGTGGTCACAAAGACCGGGTCTCTTTCAACCCTTTCCCTCTCTCAAATGGTCACTTAGACCGAGTGAGCTTCTCTTCTCAATCAAACGGGACACAAAGTCCCCGCAAGGACCACCACACAATTGGTGTCTCTTGCCTCGGTTACAATTGAGTTTATCACAAGAAAGTATGAGAAAGAAAAGAAGCAATCCAAGCGCAAGAGCTCAAATGAACACAAATGTCGCTCTCTCTAGTCACTATTTGATTTGGAGTGATTCCGGACTTGGGAGAGGATTTGATCTCTTTGGTTGTGTCTAGAATTGAATGTTATAGCTCTTGTAATGTATTGAAGGTGGAAAACTTGGATGCCATTGAATGTGGGGTGGTTGGGGTATTTATAGCCCCAACCACCAAAAGTGGTCGTTGGAAGGCTGCTGTCGCATGGCGCACCGGACAGTCCGGTGAGCCACCGGACACTGTCCGGTGCGCCAGCCACGTCAGCCGGCCGTTGGGTTCTGACCGTTGAAGCTCTGACTGGTGGGGCCTCTAGGCTGTCCGGTGGTGCACCGGACAGGTCCTGTAGACTGTCCGGTGCGCCGTCTGGCGCTGCTCTGACTCTGGCGCGCACTGTAGCGCATTGAATGCGTTTGCAGTCGACCGTTGGCGCGAAGTAGCCGTTGCTTCGCTGGCACACCGGACACTGTCCAGTGCCTCACCGGAAAGTCCGGTGAATTATAGCGGAGCGGCTTCCCATTTTCCCGAAGGTAGCGAGTTCAGCGTCAAGTTCCCTGGTGCACCGGACACAGTCCGGTGGCACACCGGACAGTCCGGTGCGCCAGACCAGGGTGCCTTTTGGGATATCTTTAGCTCTCTTTATTTGAACCCATCTTTGGTCTTTTTATTGGCTTGTTGTGAACCTTTGGCACCTGTAAAACTTATAGACTAGAGCAAACTAGTTTGTCCAATTATTTGTGTTGGGCAATTCAACCACCAAAATCAATTTAGGAAAAGGTGTAAGCCTATTTCCCTTTCAATCTCCCCCTTTTTGGTGATTGATGCCAACACAAACCAAAGCAAATATAGAAGTGCATAATTGAACTAGTTTGCATAATGTAAGTGCAAAGGTTACTTAGAATTGAACCAATATAAATTCTCATAAGATATGCATGGATTGTTTCTTTATATTTTTAACATTTTGGACCACGCTTGCACCACAGTTTTGTTTTTGCAAATTCTTTTGTAAATTCTTTTCAAAGTCCTTTTGCAAACAGTCAAAGGTAAGTGAATAAGATTTTGAGAAGCATTCTCAAGATTTGAAATTTTCTCCCCCTGTTTCAAATGCTTTTTCCTTTGACTAAACAAAACTCCCCCTCAATAAAATCTTCCTCTTAGTGTTCAAGAGGGTTTTAGATATTAGTTTTGAAAGGGGTGTTCCAATTTGAAATTCTATCAAAAATAAGATACCAATTGAAAAATTCATCATTTCAAAAATCTTTTCTCAACTCAATTTTGAAAATTGGTGGTGGTGCGGTCCTTTTGCTTTGGGCTAATACTTTCTCCCCTTTGGCATGAATCACCAAAAACGGATACTTGAGTGAAATATAAGCCCTTGTTAACTAATTTCTCCCCCTTTGGCGAACATAATATGAGTGAAGATTATACCAAAGTTGGAGAGCGGCTCGGAGCGACGACGAAGGATGAGTAATTTGATGGAGTGGAGTGGAAGCCTTTGTCTTCGCCGAAGACTCCAATTTCCTTTCAATATACCTATGACTTGGTTTGAAATATACTTGAAAACACATTAGTCATAGCACATGAAAGAGACATGATCAAAGGTATATTAATGAGCTATGTGTGCAAGACATCAAAAGAAATTCCTAGAATCAAGAATAATTAGCTCATGCCTAAGTTTGTTAAAAGGTTTGTTCATCTAGTGGCTTGGTAAAGATATCGACTAATTGATCTTTAGTGTTAATGTATGCAATCTCGATATCTCCCTTTTGTTGGTGATCCCTTAAGAAATGATACCGAATGGCTATGTGTTTAGTGCGGCTATGCTCAACGGGATTATCCGCCATGCGGATTGCACTCTCATTATCACATAGAAGAGGAACTTTGGTTAATTTGTAACCGTAGTCCCTAAGGGTTTGCCTCATCCAAAGTAGTTGCACGCAACAATGGCCTGCAGCAATGTACTCGGCTTCGGCGGTAGAAAGAGCTACGGAATTTTGCTTCTTTGAAGCCCAAGACACCAAGGATCTTCCCAAGAACTGGCAAGTCCCCGATGTGCTCTTTCTATTAATTTTACACCCTGTCCAATCGGCATCCGAATAACCAATTAAATCAAAAGTGGATCCCCTAGGATACCAAAGCCCAAACTTAGGAGTATAAACTAAATATCTCAAGATTCATTTTACGGACGTAAGGTGAGCTTCCTTAGGGTCGGCTTGGAATCTTGCACACATGCATACAGAAAGCATAATATCCGGTCCAGATGCACATAAATAGAGTAAAGAGCCTATCATCGACCGGTATACCTTTTGATCGACGGATTTACCTTCCGTGTCGAGGTCGAGATGCCCATTGGTTCCCATGGGTGTCTTGATGGGCTTGGCATCCTTCATCCCAAACTTGTTTAGAATGTCTTGAGTATACTTCGTTTGGCTAATGAAGGTGCCTTCTTGGAGTTGCTTCACTTGAAATCCTAAGAAGTACTTCAACTCCCCCATCATTGACATCTCGAATTTTTGTGTCATGATCCTACTAAATTCTTCACATGTAGATTCATTAGTAGACCCAAATATGATATCATCAACATAAATTTGGCATACAAACAAATCATTGTCAAGGGTTTTAGTAAATAAAGTAGGATCGGCTTTTCCGACTTTGAATCCATTAGTGATAAGGAAATCTCTAAGGCATTCATACCATGCTCTTGGGGCTTGCTTGAGCCCATAAAGCGCCTTAGAGAGTTTGTAAACATGGTTAGGGTACTCACTATCTTCAAAGCCGGGAGGTTGCTCAACATAGACCTCTTCCTTGATCGGTCCATTGAGGAAGGCACTCTTCAAGTCCATTTGGTAAAGCTTGAAGCCATGGTAAGTAGCATAGGCTAATAATATACGAATTGACTCAAGCCTAGCTACGGGTGCATAGGTTTCACCGAAATCCAAACCTTCGACTTGGGAGTATCCCTTGGCCACAAGTCGGGCTTTGTTCCTTGTCACCACACCATGCTCGTCTTGCTTGTTGCGGAAAACCCACTTGGTTCCTACAACATTTTGATTAGGACGTGGAAATAAATGCCATACCTCATTCCTAGTGAAGTTGTTGAGCTCCTCTTGCATTGCCACTACCCAATTCGAATCTTGAAGTGCTTCCTCTACCCTGTGTGGCTCAATAGAGGAAACAAAAGAGTAATGTTCACAAAAATGTGCAACACGAGATCTAGTTTTTACCCCCTTATGAATGTCACCGAGGATGGTGTCGACGGGGTGATCTCGTTGGATTGCTTGGTGGACTCTTGGGTGTGGCAGCCTTGGTTCTTCATCCTCCTTGTCTTGATCATTTGCATCTCCCCCTTGATCATTGCCGTCATCTTGAGGTGGCTCATCTTGTTGATCTTCTCCTTCATCAACTTGAGCCTCATCCTCATTTTGAGTTGGTGGAGATGCTTGTGTGGAGGAGGATGGTTGATCTTGTGCATTTGGAGGCTCTTCGGATTCCTTAGGACACACATCCCCAATGGACATGTTCCTTAGAGCGATGCACGGAGCCTCTTCATCACCTATCTCATCAAGATCAACTTGCTCTAATTGAGAGCCGTTAGTCTCATCAAACACAACGTCACAAGAAACTTCAACTTGTCAAGTGGACTTGTTAAAGACTCTATATGCCCTTGTGTTTGAATCATATCCTAGTAAAAAGCCTTCTACAGTCTTAGGAGCAAATTTAGATTTTCTACCTCTTTTAACAAGAATAAAGAATTTGCTACCAAAGACTTTAAAATATGAAATATTGGGCTTTTTACCGTTTAGGAGTTCATATGATGTCTTCTTGAGGATTCGGTGTAGATATAACCGGTTGATGGCGTAGCAGGCGATGTTGACCGCCTCGGCCCAAAACCGATCTGAAGTCTTGTACTCATCAAGCATGGTTCTTGCCATGTCCAATAGAGTTCTATTCTTCCTCTCCACTACACCATTTTGTTGTGGGGTGTAGGGAGAAGAGAACTCATGCTTGATGCCCTCCTCCTCAAGGAAGCCTTCAATTTGAGAGTTCTTGAACTCCGTCCCGTTGTTGCTTCTTATTTTCTTGATCCTTAAGCCGAACTCATTTTGAGCCCGTCTCAAGAATCCCTTTAAGGTTTCTTGGGTATGAGATTTTTCCTGTAAAAAGAATACCCAAGTGAAGCGAGAATAATCATCCACAATGACTAGACAGTACTTACTCCCACCGATGCTTATGTAAGCTATCGGTACGAATAGGTCCATGTGTAGGAGCTCCAGTGGCCTGTCAGTCGTCATGATGTTCTTATGTGGACGATGAGCACCAACCTGCTTCCCTGCTTGGCATGCGCTACAAATCCTGTCTTTCTCAAAATGAACATTTGTTAATCCTAAAATGTGCTCTCCCTTTAGAAGCTTATGAAGATTCTTCATCCCAACATGGGCTAGTCGGCGGTGCCAGAGCCAACCCATGTTAGTCTTAGCAATTAAGCAAGTGTCAAGTTCAGCTCTATCAAAATCTACCACGTATAGCTGACCCTCTAACACTCCCTTAAATGCTACTGAATCATCACTTCTTCTAAAGACAGTGACACCTATATCAGTAAATAGACAGTTGTAGCCCATTTGACATAATTGGGAAACGGAAAGCAGATTGTAATCTAAAGAATCTACAAGAAAAACATTGGAAATAGAGTGGTCAGGAGATATAGCAATTTTACCCAATCCTTTGACCAAACCTTGATTTCCATCCTTGAAAGTGATAGCTCGTTGGGGATCTTGGTTTTTCTCATAGGAGGAGAACATCTTCTCCCCTGTCATGTGGTTTGTGCACCCGCTATCGATGATCCAACTTGAGCCCCCGGATGCATAAACCTACAAAACAAATTTAGTTCTTGACTTTAGGTACCCAAATGGTTTTGGGTCCTTTGGCATTAGACACAAGAACTTTGGGTACCCAAACACAAGTTTTTGACCCCTTGTGCTTGCCCCCAACATATTTGGCAACTACCTTGCCGGATTTGTTAGTTAAGACATAGGATGCATCAAAAGTTTTAAATGAAATGTTATGATCATTTGATGCACTAGGAGTTTTCTTCTTAGGCAATTTAGCACGGGTTGATTTCCTAGAGCTAGATGTCTCACCCTTATACATAAAAGCATGATTAGGGCCAGAGTGAGACTTCTTAGAATGAATTCTCCTAATTTTGCTCTCAGGATAACCGGCAGGGTACAAAATGTAGCCGTCATTATCCTGAGGCATGGGAGCCTTGCCCTTAACAAAGTTGGACAATTTCTTAGGAGGGGCATTAAGTTTGACATTGCCTCTCTGTTGGAAGCCAATGCCATCCTTAATGCCAGGGCGACTCCCATTATAAAGCATACTCCGAGCAAATTTAATTTTTTCATTTTTTAGTTCATGCTCGGCAATTTTAGCATCTAATTTAGCTATATGATCATTTTGTTGTTTAATCATGGAAAGGTGATCATGTATAGCATTAACATCAACATCTCTACATCTAGTGCAAATAGTGACATGCTCAGTGGTAGATGTAGAGGGTTTGCAAGAATTAAGTTCAACAATCTTAGCACGCAATATATTATTTTTATCTCTAAGATCGGAAATTGTAACATTGCAAACATCTAGTTCTTTAGCCTTAGCAAGCAATTTTTCATTCTCAATCCTAAGGCTAGCAAGAGAAATGTTTAATTCTTCAATCTTAGCAAGTAAATCATCATTATCATTTCTAAGATTGGGAATTGAAACATTACAAGCATTTGAATCAACCTTAGCAATAAGTTTAGCATTGTCATTTCTAAGGTTGTCAATAGTCTCGTGGCAAGTGCTTAGCTCACTAGATAGTTTTTCACACTTTTCTACTTCTAGATCGTAAGCATTTTTAACCTTAACATGCTTCTTATTTTCTTTAATGAGGAAGTCCTCTTGGGTGTCCAAGAGATCATCCTTTTCATGAATAGCACTAATCAATTCATTCAATTTTTCTTTTTGTTGCATGTTTAGGTTGGCAAAAAGAATGTGCAAGTTATCCTCCTCATTGCTAGCATTATCCTCATCACTAGAGGTTTCATATTTGGTGGAGGATCTTGATTTTACCTTCTTCCTTTTGTCGTCCTTTGCCATGAGGCACTTGTGGCCGACATTGGGGAAGAGAAGTCCCTTGGTGACGGCGATGATTGCGGCGTCCTCGTCGGAGGAGGAGTCGGTGGAGCTCTCGTCGGAGTCCCACTCCCGGCAAACATGGGCATCGCCGCCCTTCTTCTTGTAGTATCTCTTCTTCTCCTTTCTTCTCCCCTTCTTGTCGTCACCCCTGTCACTATCACTAGATAATGGACATTTTGCAATAAAATGACCGGGCTTACCACATTTGTAGCAAACTTTCTTGGAGCGGGGCTTGTAATCTTCCCCCTCCTTTGCTTGAGGATTTGGCGGAAGATCTTGATGACGAGCGCCATTTCCTCGTTGTCGAGCTTGGAAGCTGAGAGCACCTAGAGGGGGGGGGTGAATAGGTGATCCTGTAAAACTTAAACTTATAGCCACAAAAACTTGTTAAGAGTTAGAGTAATAATGCCAAGTGGCTAGAGAAGGTCTTGCACAATACGATAACCACAAAAGATCAAACACAGAGAAGACACAGTGGTTTATCCCGTGGTTCGGCCAAGCACAAATACTTGCCTACTCCACGTTGTGGCGTCCCAACGGACGAGAGTTGCACTCAACTCCTCTCAAGTGATCCAATGATCAACTTGAATACCACAGTGTTATGCTTTTCTTTGCTTATCCCGTTTGCGAGGAATCTCCACAACTTGGAGCCTCTCGCCCTTACACTTTTGATGTTCACAAAGAATCACGGAGTAAGGAAGGGGATGAGCAACACACACAAGACTTCAAAAGATCAGAGCAACAGCACGCACACAAGTCGCAACAAGAGCTCGCAACACAACTCAAAGAGTTCACAACTCCACAAGAGCTCTATATGCTATCACAATGAAACAAATGCGCGAGATCGATGTCTTGGTGCTTAGGAGTGTTGTAGGAATGCTTGGTGTCCTCCTCCATGCGCCTAGGGGTCCCTTTTATAGCCCCAAGGCAGCTAGGAGCCGTTGAGAACACATCTGGAAGGCTATCCATGCCTTCTGTCGTCGGGCGCACCGGACAGTCCGGTGCACACCGGACACTGTCCGGTGCCCGATTTATTTCCATAAACAGTGAAGCCGACCGTTGCCGACCGTTGCAGATCTGGCGCACCGGACAGTCCGGTGCACACCGGACAGTCCGGTGCTTCCTTCCGACCGTTGGCTCGGCCACGTGTCGCGCGCCGATCGCGCGGCCGACCGTTGGCCCGGCCGACCGTTGGCTCACCGGACAGTCCGGTGCACACCGGACAGTCCGGTGAATTTTAGCCGTACGCCGTCAGCAAATTCCCGAGAGCGGGCTCTTCGGTCGAGGGAGCCTGGCGCACCGGACACTGTCCGGTGCACCACCGGACAGTCCGGTGCCCCAGACCGAAACAGCCTGTTGGCTGTACACAGCCAACTTTCTTCTTTTCTTCTTCTTCCTGTTTCTAATACTTAGACAAGTATATTAGTACACAAAACCAATGTACTAAGACTTAGAAACATACCTTTGCTCTAGATTTGCACTTTGTTCATCCATGGGTATTGATTCACATCTAAGCACTTGTGTTGACACTCAATCACCAAAATACTTAGAAATGGCCCAAGGGCACATTTCCCTTTCAATCTCCCCCTTTTTGGTGATTTATGCCAACACAACATAAAGCAACTAGAACAAGTGCAAAACCACTTCAAATAAACACTTAAATTGGTTTTGATTCCATTTTGGCATATATGGATCATCCTTTGCCACCACTTGGTTTGTTTTTGCAAATCAAACTCAAATCTCTATTTCTATGTCAAACACACATGTTGAGGCATAAAGAGAGTCATTCCAAAAGAGATTGATCAAGGATTTCAAAAACTCCCCCTATTTCCCATAATCAACACTTCTCCCCACAAGAAGCCCACTTTTGACAATAGAGACAATAAGAGACAATAAAAGCTTTTGACAAAACAAAAACTCACAAAAATTCTATTCTACTATTTTCAAAATCTCTCAAGTGGTAGCTGATCCATTTATCACTTTGGCCTTTATTTTCTCCCCCTTTGGCATGAAGCACCAAAACGGGATCAATCTTGGCCTTTTAACCCCATTGCCTCACCAAAGCCTTCAATTAAGAGCAAATGGCAATAAGATTTCATGAGATGAACTTGGAATTAGTTACCCTCTCATCGGAGTGCAGTGGAAGTCTTTCATGGTCCAAGTCCACCTTTTCCCTTTCAATCCTCCTTCGAGACTAAATTATCAAACTCAAGCACATGGTTAGTCTCAAAGGGTCAGGTTGTAACACATCTCCCCCTAAACATGTGCATCACTTTGCAACGGACTTGTGAGGTCCAGGGAGTGTTTGTACAACTTGAGCACCATAATAAGCAACAAAATGCAAAAAGGAACATGATCAAAAGCATAAGTACATGTATGCTACAATTCAATCCAGGTTCCGCGAATCTATGACATTTAGCTCACTACGCAACCTGCAAAAGGTCTTCTCATCTAGAGGCTTAGTGAAGATATCGGCTAGCTGGTTCTCGGTGCTAACATGAAACACTTCGATATCTCCCTTTTGCTGGTGGTCTCTCAAAAAGTGATGCCGGATGTCTATGTGCTTTGTGCGGCTGTGCTCAACAGGATTCTCCGCCATGCGGATAGCACTCTCATTGTCACATAGGAGTGGGACTTTGCTTAGATTGTAGCCAAAGTCCCGGAGGGTTTGCCTCATCCAAAGTAGTTGCGCGCAACACTGACCTGCGGCAACGTACTCGGCCTCAGCGGTGGATAGGGCAACGGATGTTTGTTTCTTAGAGTTCCATGACACCAGGGACCTTCCTAAGAATTGGCACGTCCCCGATGTACTCTTCCTATCGACCTTACATCCAGCATAGTCGGAATCTGAGTATCCAACTAAGTCAAAGGTAGACCCCTTTGGATACCAGAGCCCGAAGCAAGGCGTAGCAACCAAATATCTAAGAATTCGCTTCACCGCCACTAAGTGACACTCCTTAGGATCGGATTGAAATCTAGCACACATGCATACGCTAAGCATGATATCCGGTCTACTAGCACATAAGTAAAGCAAAGAACCTATCATTGACCGGTATGCTTTTTGATCAACGGACTTACCTCCTTTGTTGAGGTCGGTGTGTCCGTCGGTCCCCATCGGAGTCTTTGCGGGCTTGGCGTCCTTCATCCCAAACCGCTTTAGCAGATCTTGCGTGTACTTCGTTTGGGAGATGAAGGTGCCGTCCTTGAGTTGCTTCACTTGGAACCCAAGGAAGTAGTTCAACTCGCCCATCATCGACATCTCGAATTTCTGCGTCATCACCCTGCTAAACTCTTCACAAGACTTTTGGTTAGTAGAACCAAATATTATGTCATCGACATAAATTTGGCACACAAACAAATCGCCATCACATGTCTTTGTAAAAAGAGTTGGATCGGCCTTCCCAACCTTGAAAGCATTAGCAAGTAAAAAGTCTCTAAGGCATTCATACCATGCTCTTGGGGCTTGCTTAAGTCCATAGAGCGCCTTAGAGAGCTTACACACATGGTCGGGGTACCGTTCATCCTCGAAGCCAGGGGGTTGCTCCACGTACACTTCCTCCTTGATTGGCCCGTTGAGAAAAGCGCTCTTCACATCCATTTGGTACAACCTGAAAAAATGGTGAGCGGCATATGCTAGCAAGATACGAATGGACTCTAGCCTAGCCACAGGAGCGAAAGTCTCCTCAAAGTCCAAACCTGCGACTTGGGCATAACCTTTTGCCACAAGTCGAGCCTTGTTCCTCGTCACCACCCCGTGCTCGTCCTGTTTGTTGCGGAACACCCACTTGGTTCCCACAACATTTTGCTTCGGACGAGGCACCAGTGTCCAAACTTCATTGCGCTTGAAGTTGTTGAGCTCCTCCTGCATGGCCAATACCCAATCCGGATCTAGCAAGGCCTCCTCTACCCTGAAAGGCTCAATAGAAGAGACAAAGGAGTAATGCTCACAAAAATTAACTAATCGAGATCGAGTAGTTACTCCCTTGCTAATGTCACCCAGAATTTGATCGACGGGATGATCCCTTTGAATCATCGCTCGAACTTGGGTTGGAGGTGCCGGTTGCGCTTCTTCCTCCATCACTTGATCATCTTGTGCTCCCCCTTGATCAAGCGCCTCCACTTGAGGTACCTGTTCGTCATCTTCGGTTGGGGGATGCACCATAGTTGAGGAAGAAGGTTGATCTCGTTCATCTTGTTCCTGTGGCCGTACTTCTCCAATCGCCATGGTCCGTATAGCGGCCGTCGGAACATCTTCTTCATCTACATCATCACAATCAACAACTTGCTCTCTTGGAGAGCCATTAGTCTCATCAAATACAACGTCGCTAGAGACTTCAACCAAACCCGATGATTTGTTGAAGACTCTATACGCCTTTGTATTTGAGTCATAACCTAACAAAAACCCTTCTACAGCTTTGGGAGCAAACTTAGAATTTCTACCTTTCTTCACTAGAATGTAGCACTTGCTCCCAAATACACGAAAGTAAGATACATTGGGTTTGTTACCGGTTAGTAGCTCATACGACGTCTTCTTGAGGAGGCGATGAAGGTAGACCCTGTTGATGGCGTGGCAAGCAGTGTTAACGGCTTCCGTCCAAAAGCACTCGGGGGTCTTGAACTCTCCTAGCATCGTCCTCGCCATATCGATGAGCGTCCTGTTCTTCCTCTCTACCACACCATTTTGCTGTGGTGTGTAGGGAGCGGAGAACTCGTGCTTGATCCCTTCCTCTTCAAGGAACTCCTCCACTTGAAGGTTCTTGAACTCGGATCCGTTGTCGCTCCTTATCTTCTTCACTTTGAGCTCAAACTCATTTTGAGCTCTCCTGAGGAAGCGTTTGAGAGTCCCTTGGGTTTCGGACTTTTCCTGCAAAAAGAACACCCAAGTGAAGCGGGAAAAGTCATCAACAATAACTAAACCATACTTACTTCCTCCTATGCTCAGATAGGCGATGGGTCCAAAAAGGTCCATATGCAGCATCTCCAAGGGTCTTGATGTTGTCATCACATTTTTGGTGTGATGAGAGCCTCCCACCTGTTTCCCTGCTTGACAAGCTGCACAAGGTCTATCTTTTTCGAATTGAACATTAGTTAGACCTATCACGTGTTCTCCCTTTAGAAGCTTGTGAAGGTTCTTCATCCCCACATGTGCTAAGCGGCGATGCCACAGCCAGCCCATGCTAGTCTTAGCTATTAAGCATGCATCTAGACCGGCCTCTTCTTTTGCAAAATCTACTAAATAAAGTTTGTCGTCTAATACACCCTTAAAAGCTAGTGAACCATCACTTCTTCTAAAGACAGACACATCTACATTTGTAAATAGACAGTTATATCCCATATTGCATAATTGACTCACAGATAGCAGATTATATCCAAGAGACTCAACTAAAAACACATTAGATATGAAGTGCTCATTAGAAATTGCAATTTTACCTAAACCTTTTACCTTGCCTTGATTCCCATCACCGAATATAATTGAATCTTGGGAATCCTTATTCTTGACGTAGGAGGTGAACATTTTCTTCTCCCCCGTCATATGGTTTGTGCATCCGCTGTCGATAATCCAGCTTGAACCCCCGGATGCATAAACCTGCAAGGCAAATTTAGGCTTGGGACTTAGGTACCCAACTCTTGTTGGGTCCTACAAGGTTAGTCACAATTTCCTTAGGGACCCAAATGCAAGTTTTATCACCTTTGCATTTTGCCCCTAACTTCCTAGCAATTACTTTTCTATCCTTTCTACAAATTGCAAATGAAGCATTCAAAGCACAATAAATTGTAGAGGGTTCATTCACTACTTTTCTATGAACATTTGCAACATTTCTTTTAGGAACAACATTTCTCCTAGTAACATTTCTATCATACACATAAGAAGAACTAGGAGCAAACATGGCATGAGAATCATAAACATATGAATCAAAAGCATCATAACTTCTATTTCTAGTTTGTCTTTTATCATGATACAAAAAGGCATGGTTCCTTTTAGCACTAGTAGCCATAGGGGCCTTCCCTTTCTCCTTGGCGGGAATGGGAGCCTTATGGCTTGTTAAGTTCTTGGCTTCCCTCTTGAAGCCAAGTCCATCCTTAATTGAGGGGTGTCTACCAACCGTGTAGGCATCCCTAGCAAATTTTAGTTTTTCAAAATCACTTTTGCTAGTCTTAAGTTGAGCATTAAGACTAGCCACTTCATCACTCAATTTTGAAATGGAAAGTAAGTGTTCACTACAAGCATTAATATCAACATCCTTACACCTAGTGCCAATTTCAACATGTTCAACACAAGAGTTGGATTTTTGTGCTTTTACTAGTTTAGCATTTAAGTCATCATTGATGCTCTTTAATTTTGAAATTGAATCATGGCATGTAGACAATTCACAAGTAAGCATTTCATTTCTCTTAAATTCTAATGCAAGGGATTTTTGAGCCTCTACAAACTTATCATGTTCTTCGTACAAGAGATCCTCTTGCTTTTCTAGTAGCCTATTCTTCTCATTTAAAGCATCAATCAATTCATTAATTTTGTCAATCTTAGATCTATCTAATCCTTTAAATAAGCATGAATAGTCTATTTCATCATCACTAGACTCATCCTCACTAGAAGAAGCATAAGTAGAGTTTCGAGTACTTACTTTCTTCTCCTTAGCCATGAGGCACGTGTGATGCTCGTTGGGGAAGAGGGATGACTTGTTGAAGGCGGTGGCGGCGAGTCCTTCGTTGTCGGAGTCGGACGAGGAGCAATCCGAATCCCACTCCTTTCCAATATGAGCCTCGCCCTTTGCCTTCTTGTAATCCTTCTTCTTTTCCCATTTCCCACTCTTCTTTTCCTGGTCACTATCATTATCGGGACAATTAGCAATAAAGTGACCAATCTTACCACACTTGAAGCATGAGCGCTTCCCCTTCGTCTTGGTCTTGTTGGGATGCTCCTTGCGACCCCTTAACGCCGTCTTGAAGCGCTTAATGATGAGAGCCATTTCTTCATCATTAAGCCCGGCCGCCTCAATTTGCGCCACCTTGCTTGGTAGTGCCTCCTTGCTTCTCGATGCCTTGAGAGCAATGGGTTGAGGCTCGTGGATTGGACCGTTCAACGCGTCATCGACGTACCTCGCCTCCTTGATCATCATCCGCCCGCTTACAAATTTTCCAAGAATTTCTTCGGGCGACATTTTGGTGTACCTGGGATTCTCACGAATATTATTCACCAAATGAGGATCAAGAACGGTAAAGGACCTTAGCATTAGGCGGACGACGTCGTGGTCCATCCATCGCGTGCTTCCATAGCTCCTTATCTTGTTGACAAGGGTTTTGAGCCGGTTGTATGTTTGGGTTGGCTCCTCCCCCCTTATCATAGCAAATCTTCCAAGTTCGCCCTCTACCAACTCCATCTTGGTGAGCATGGTGACGTCGTTGCCCTCGTGAGAGATCTTGAGGGTGTCCCATATCTGCTTGGCATTGTCCAAGCCGCTCACCTTATTGTATTCTTCCCTGCACAAAGATGCTAAAAGAACAGTAGTAGCTTGTGCATTTCTATGGATTTGTTCATTTATAAGCATAGGACTATCCGAGCTATCAAATTTCATTCCATTCTCTACAATCTCCCATATGCTTGGATGAAGAGAGAATAAGTGACTACGCATTTTGTGACTCCAAAATCCGTAGTCCTCCCCATCAAAGTGTGGAGGTTTGCCGAGAGGAATGGAAAGCAAATGCGAATTCGAACTATGTGGAATACGAGAATAATCAAATGAAAAGTTCGAATTGACCGTCTTCCTGTAGTCGTTGTCGTCGTCCTTTTGGGAAGAAGAGGATTCGTCGCTGTCGTAGTAGACGATCACCTTGATGCGCCTTGTTTTCTTCTTCTTCCCATCTTTACGTCTGTGGCCCGAGCCAGAGTCGTTGGATTTATCATCTTTTGGCTCGTTGACGAAGGACTCCTTTTCCTTGTCGTTGATCACGATTCCCTTCCCTTTAGGATCCATCTCTTCGGGCGGTTAGTCCCTTTCTTGAAGAGAACGCCTCTGATACCAATTGAGAGCACCTAGAGGGGGGGGGTGAATAGGTGATCCTGTAAAACTTAAACTTATAGCCACAAAAACTTGTTAAGAGTTAGAGTAATAATGCCAAGTGGCTAGAGAAGGTCTTGCACAATACGATAACCACAAAAGATCAAACACAGAGAAGACACAGTGGTTTATCCCGTGGTTCGGCCAAGCACAAATACTTGCCTACTCCACGTTGTGGCGTCCCAACGGACGAGAGTTGCACTCAACTCCTCTCAAGTGATCCAATGATCAACTTGAATACCACAGTGTTATGCTTTTCTTTGCTTATCCCGTTTGCGAGGAATCTCCACAGCTTGGAGCCTCTCGCCCTTACACTTTTGATGTTCACAAAGAATCACAGAGTAAGGAAGGGGATGAGCAACACACACAAGACTTCAAAAGATCAGAGCAACAGCACGCACACAAGTCGCAACAAGAGCTCGCAACACAACTCAAAGAGTTCACAACTCCACAAGAGCTCTATATGCTATCACAATGAAACAAATGCGCGAGATCGATGTCTTGGTGCTTAGGAGTGTTGTAGGAATGCTTGGTGTCCTCCTCCATGCGCCTAGGGGTCCCTTTTATAGCCCCAAGGCAGCTAGGAGCCGTTGAGAACACATCTGGAAGGCTATCCTTGCCTTCTGTCGTCGGGCGCACCGGACAGTCCGGTGCACACCGGACACTGTCCGGTGCCCGATTTATTTCCATAAACAGCGAAGCCGACCGTTGCCGACCGTTGCAGATCTGGCGCACCGGACAGTCCGGTGCACACCGGACAGTCCGGTGCTTCCTTCCGACCGTTGGCTCGGCCACGTGTCGCGCGCCGATCGCGCGGCCGACCGTTGGCCCGGCCGACCGTTGGCTCACCGGACAGTCCGGTGCACACCGGACAGTCCGGTGAATTTTAGCCGTACGCCGTCAGCAAATTCCCGAGAGCGGGCTCTTCGGTCGAGGGAGCCTGGCGCACCGGACACTGTCCGGTGCACCACCGGACACTGTCCGGTGCACCACCGGACAGTCCGGTGCCCCAGACCGAAACAGCCTGTTGGCTGTACACAGCCAACTTTCTTCTTTTCTTCTTCTTCCTGTTTCTAATACTTAGACAAGTATATTAGTACACAAAACCAATGTACTAAGACTTAGAAACATACCTTTGCTCTAGATTTGCACTTTGTTCATCCATGGGTATTGATTCACATCTAAGCACTTGTGTTGACACTCAATCACCAAAATACTTAGAAATGGCCCAAGGGCACATTTCCCTTTCAGAAGCGTCGATGGGTGTTCTACTCGATGTAGACTCCTCCTTCTTCTCCTTCGTCGCCTTGAATGTGACCGGTTGTGCTTCGGACGTGGAGGGGCCATCAAGCTCGTTGATCTTCTTTGAGCCTTTGATCATCAATTCAAAGCTCACAAAATTCTCGATTACTTCCTCGGGAGTCATTAGTGTATATCTAGGATTGCCACGAATTAATTGATCTTGAGTAGGGTTAAGGAAAACAAGTGATCTTAGAATAACCTTAACCATTTCGTGGTCATCCCATTTTTTGCTCCCGAGGTTGCGCACTTGGTTTACCAAGGTTTTGAGCCGGTTGTACATGTCTTGTGGCTCCTCCCCTTGGCGAAGCCGGAAGCGACCGAGCTCCCCCTCGATCGTTTCCCGCTTGGTGATTTTGGTCACCTCGTCTCCTTCGTGCGCGGTCTTTAGCGTGTCCCAAATCTCCTTAGCACCTTTCAACCCTTGTACCTTATTATACTCCTCTCGACTTAGAGAGGCGAGGAGTATAGTTGAGGCTTGGGAGTTGAAGTGTTGGATTTGGGCCACTTCGTCCTCATCATAATCTTCATCCCCTATGGATGGTACCTATACACCAAACTCGACAACATCCCATATACTTTTGTGGAGTGAGGTTAGATGAAATCGCATCAAATCACTCCACCTAGCATAATCTTCACCATCAAACGTTGGTGGTTTGCCTAATGGGACGGAAAGTAAAGGCGTATGTTTAGGAATGCGAGGGTAGCGTAGGGGGATCTTACTAAACTTCTTGCGCTCATGGCGCTTAGAAGTAATGGATGGCGCGTCGGAGCCAGAGGTGGAAGGTGATGAAGTATCGGTCTCGTAGTAGACCACCTTCCTCATCTTTTTTTTCTTGTCGCCACTCCGATGCGCATGCGACTTGTGGGAAGAGGATTTCTTCTCCTTCCCTTTCCCTTTGTTGCGGGACTCTTCCGATGAAGCTTTCCCGTGGCTTGTAGTGGGCTTGTCGCCGGTCTCCATCTCCTTCTTGGCGTGATCTCCCGACATCACTTCGAGCGGTTAGGCTCTAATGAAGCACCGGACTTTGATACCAATTGAAAGTCGCCTAGAGGGGGGGTGAATAAGGCGAATCTGAAATTTACAAACTTAATCACAACTACAAGCCGGGTTAGCGTTAGAAATATAATCGAGTCCGAGAGAGAGGGTGCAAAACAAATCGCAAGCGAATAAAGAGTGTGACACGCGGATTTGTTTTACTGAGGTTCGGTTCTCGCAAACCTATTCCCCGTTGAGGTGGTCACAAAGACCGGGTCTCTTTCAACCCTTTCCCTCTCTCAAATGGTCCCTCGGACCGAGTGAGCTTCTCTTCTCAATCAAACGGGAACAAAACTTCCCCGTAAGGACCACCACACAATTGGTGTCTCTTGCCTTGGTTACAATTGAGTTGTTCGCAAGAAAGAACGAAAGAAGGAAGCAATCCAAGCGCAAGAGCTCAAAAGAACACAACAAATCTCTCTCACTAATCACTCAAGCCTTGTGTGGAATTGGGAGAGGATTTGATCACTTGGGTGTGTCTTATATTGAATGCCTAGCTCTTGTAAGTAGTTGGAAGGTGAAAACTTGGATGACTTGAATGTGGGGGTGGTTGGGGTATTTATAGCCCCAACCACCAAACTAGTCGTTTGGTGGAGGCTGCTGTCGCATGGCGCACCGGACCACGTCACCAGGCCGTTGGGTTCCGACCGTTGGAGCTCTGACTTGTGGGCCCGCCTGGCTGTCCGGTGGTGCACCGGACAGGCCCTGTAGGCTGTCCGGTGTGCCACCCGCGCGTGCTCTGACCTCATCATGCACAGGCCGCATTTAATGTGTTGCAGTCGACCGTTGCGCGCAAAGTAGCCGTTGCTCCGCTGGCTCACCGGACAGTCCGGTGTGCACCGGACATGTCCGGTGAATTATAGCGGAGCGGATTCCCGAAGCTGGCGAGTTCAGAGCCGCTCTTCCTTGGGGCACCAGACACTGTCCGGTGGTGCACCGGACAGTCCGGTGAATTATAGCGGAGCGCCTCTGAGAATTCCCGAAGGTGTTGAGTTCAGCTTGGAGTTCCCTGGTGCACCGGACATTGTCCGGTGGCACACCGGACAGTCCGGTGCGCCAGACCAGGGAGCATTTCGGTTATCCCTTGCTCTCTTTGTTGAACCCTTTTCTTGGTCTTTTTATTGGCTTATTGTGAACCTTTGGCACCTGTAGAACTTATAGACTAGAGCAAACTAGTTACTCCAATTATTTGTGTTGGGCAATTCAACCACCAAAATCATTTAGGAAATAGGTGTAAGCCTAATTCCCTTTCATCGAGCTCGGAGCCGATCCGGATCTGCTTGGAGGCGTCGTTGCTGGGGTCGAGAGGGACGGACTTAACCGTCTCAGCTGGCTCGAAGTTACCGGCGTGGCGCTTCGCGTCTGGCGCCTCCTTGGAGAGGCTCTCCAGGTCGGCGATGAGGGCCTCGGTGTACTCCATGCACTCCACGTCGCATTCGTACGCGTGTCGGTACGTGGAGCCGACGGTGATGACCCCGTCGGGGCCCGGCATCTTGAGCTTGAGGTAGGTGTAGTTGGGGACAGCCACGAACTTGGCGTAGCACGGTCTCCCCAGCACTGCGTGGTAGGTTCCTCAGAACCCGACCACCTCGAACATGAGGGTTTCCTTTCAGAAGTTGGAGGGAGTACCGAAGAAGACGGGCAGATCGAGTTGCCTGAGGGGTTGGACGCGTTTCCCGGGGATGATCCCGTGAAAGGGCGCCGTGCCGGCCCGGATCGAGGACAGATCGATCTGCAGGAGCCCGAGGGTCTCGGCGTAGATGATGTTGAGGCTGCTGCCTCCGTCCATGAGGACCTTGGTAAGCCTGATGTTGCCGATGACGGGATCGACAACGAGCGGGTACTTTCCCGGGCTCGGCACGCGGTCGGGGTGGTCGCCCTGGTTGAAGGTGATGGGCTTGTCGGACCAGTCTAGGTAGACTGGCGCCGCCACCTTTACCGAGCAGTCCTCCCGGCGCTCTTGCTTGCGGTGCCGAGCCGAGGCGTTCGCCACATGCCCACCGTAGATCATGAAGCAGTCGTGGACCTCGGGGAACTCCTCTGCCTTGTGGCCCTCCTTCTTGTCGTTGTCGGGGGCTCTGCCACCTTCCGCCGGTGGCCCGGCCTTGTGGAAGTAGCGCCGAAGCATGACGCACTCCTCAAGGGTGTGCTTGACGGGACCCTGATGATAGGGGCATGACTCCTTGAGCATCTTGTCGAACAGGTTGGCACCTCCGAGAGGCTTCCGAGGGTTCCTGTGCTCGGCGGCGGCGACAAGGTCTACGTCGGCAGCGTCGCGTTTCGCTTGCGACTTCTTCTTGCCCTTCTTCTTGGTGCCACGCTGAGCGGACGCCTCGGGGACGTCTTCCGGCTGGCGCCCCTGAGGCTGCTTGTCCTTTCGGAAGATGGCCTCGACCGCCTCCTAACCAGAGGCGAACTTGGTGGCAATGTCCATCAGCTCGCTCGCCCTGGTGGGAGTCTTGCGACCCAGCTTGCTCACCAGGTCGCGGCAAGTGGTGCCGGTGAGGAACGCGCCGATGACATCCAAGTCGGTGATGTTGGGCAGCTCGGTGCGCTGCTTCGAAAATCGCCGGATATAGTCCCGCAGGGACTCTCCCCGCTGCTGGCGGCAGCTTCGGAGATCCCAGGAGTTCCAGGATGCACGTACGTGCCCTGGAAGTTGCCGGCGAAGGCTTTGACCAGGTCGTCCCAGTTGGAGATCTGCACAGGAGGCAGATGCTCTAGCCAGGCTTGGGCGGCGTCGGAGAGGAACAGGGGAAGGTTGCGGATGATGAGGTTGTCATCGTCCGTTCCACCCAGCTGGCAGGCCAACCGGTAGTCCACGAGCCACAGTTCCGGCTTTGACTCCCTCGAGTACTTGGTGATGGTAGTCGGGGTTCGGAACTGGGTCGGGAACCGCGCCCGTCGTATGGCCCGGCTGAAAGCTCGCGGACCGGGTGGTTCGGGCGAGGGGCTCCGATCCTCCCCGCTGTCGTAGCGTCCCCCACGTTTGGGGTGGTAGCCTCGGCGCACCTTCTCGTCGAGGTGGGCTCGACGGTCGCGGCGGTGGTGCTCGTTACCGAGGCGACCCGAGGCCGCAGGTGTTGTGTTCCGCGTGCATCCGGTGTGGACCGAGGCTTCCCGCATGAATCGGGAAGTCGCGGCGCGATGCTCTGGGGGGTACCCCTACCTTCGGGAGGCAGAGCTCTCGGCCCGTCGGACCGCGGCATCTTCCAGGAGATTCTTGAGCTCTCCCTAGATACGCCGCCCCTCGGTGGTGGATGGTTCCGGCATCGCTCGGAGTAGTATCGCTGCTGCAGCCAGGTTCTGGCCGACCCCACTAGAAGCTAGGGGCAGCCTTGCCCTGGCATCGTCGGCAATGCGTTGCTGGACGTCCTAGGCCAGTTGTCGCGCTTCTCCGGCCGGTGCTCGACCTGCCCACTCCTACCCGATATTTTGCCGAAGCTGCACAAGTTGTCCTTCTTCCTCGTCGAGCCTGGCCTGCATCTCGCGATTTGCTCAAGTTGTGCGTCCTGACCCCCCGCAGGGACTGGGACCACAGCTAGCTCCCGAAGAATGTCAACGCGAGGCGCAGGCCTAGGGGGATCACCGTCCTCCGGCATACCAAGATGGTTTCCTTCGTCGAGACCCCCTAGATCGACGTGGAAGCATTCGCGGCTTGGGCCACAGTCCTCATCGCCGAGGCTGTGGCTACTATCGGAGCAATCGGAGAGGCAGTAGTCACATGCGGTCATGAAGTCCCGCATGGCACTGGGGTTATCGAGCCCAGAGAAATCCCAACCAGAGTCGGGCTCGTCATCTTCCTCGAAACCCAGGGGGCCGTAGGTTGAGACGGCCGTCAGTCGATCCCAGGTCGACCGCATATGATACCCCGGAGGGTTTGGACATGCCTTTATGAAAGCGTTCATCGAAGCGGGGTCGCTTGGTGGGTCGCAGCTGAATCCAAAAGGCATGGGATGGGAAACGAACGGTACCTCTTGATCGACGGGTGGCGATGAAGTCGCGTCAGTGACGGACTGCGCCGTTGTCTGAGGTACGAGGCTAACGCCCAGCAAGTCCTTCGCGAGCGTGCTGGCGTCGTCCGTCTGCTTGGGGTTGGCGTGTTGCGGGGAAACGACGCTCGTCTTCGTCTCAGACGCGAGGTCGACGCCCGACGTGTCCCCCGTTGGGGCGCCGGCGCCGTCGACTCGCTCGACAGCCGATGAGGTGTCGCCTCCTGCTTGGCCATGTCTGCCCCGCCTCCTCCTCCGTCGGCGGGGAAGGTGACGGGACAGACCCGGACGTTGCTCTTCCGCCACGTGGGGAAGACGTTGTCGATTCCGCCGCTGGTGGGGGGCTGACGGCCACCATTGTCGTTGTCGCGCGGCGGAGGAAGGAGTATCATGTCGTAGCTGTCGTCGAGGGACATGAACTCAAGACTCCCGAAACGGAGCACCGTCCCGGGTTGGAGTGGTTGCTGGAAACTACCCATCTGGAGCTTGACGAGAAGCTGTTCGTCAACACGCAGCAGGCCCCTACCTGGCGCGCCAACTGTCGGCGTTTCGACCCCAGGGGGTCCCTGGACCGACGAGTAAATTGTTGCTGCGTGTCCTAGCCCAGATGGGTCGGTGCGAGACAGAACACAAAGGGGGGGAAACAGTAAGGGGAAATCGTGGCCTTCGTGTTGTCCTGCGCCCAGGGCGGATGCGCTTGCAGTAGGGGGTTACAAGCGTTCGCGTGGGAGAGAGAGAGAGAGAGCCTTGTGCGTCGGCCCGTTCTCCCGCACGACCAACCTTCTCGTACGAGAGCCCTGGACCTTCCTTTTATAGGTGTAAGGAGAGGGCCCAGGTGTACAATGGGGGGTGTAGCAATGTGCTAACGTGTCTAGTAAAGGGGAGCCAGAGCCCTATGTACGTGCCGTCGTGGCTGTCGGAGAGGTTTTGGCGCCCTGTTCATGTGATGTTGTGGCCGTCGGAGGAGCGCTTGAGCCCCGTGGAAGTACAGCTGTTGGGGCTGTCGGATCCTTGCTGACGTCTCCTTGCTTCCGTAAGGGGCTGAGAGCCGTCGTCGTCATGGAGCACGCGGGGTGCCATCATTACTTGTTTACCGGGGCGAGCCGGATGGGACGCCGGTCTTGTTCCCCGTAGCCTGAGCTAGCTAGGGGTAGGGTAATGATGGCCCCCCTGTGACGTGGTCGGTCCGAGCCCGAGGTCGGGCGAGGTGGAGGCTCCTCCAAGGTCGAGGCTAAGTCTGGGCCCGGGGGTCGGGCGAGGCGGAGACCGTCGTCCAGGGTCGAGGTTGAGTCCGAGCCCGGGGGTCGGGCGAGGCGGAGATCGTCGTCCGAGGTCGAGGTTGAGTCCGAGCCCTAGGGTCGGGCGAGGCGGAGACCGCCTTCTGAGGTCGAGGTGGAGTCCGAGCCTTGGGATCGGGCGAGGCGGAGTCCGTCGTCCGAGGTCGAGGCTGGGTCCGTCGTCCGAGGTTGAGGCTGGGTCCGTCGTCCGGGGTCGAGGCTGAGTCCGAGCCATGGGGTCGGGTGAGGTGGAGTCCGTCGTCCGGCGTCGAGGTTGAGCCCGAGCACTAGGGTCGGGCGAGGCGGAGCTTCCTATGGCGCCCGAGGCTAGACTTAGCTGCTGTCAGCCTCACTCTGTCGAGTGGCACAACAGTCGGAGCAGGGCAGGCGACGCTGTTTTCCTGTCAGGTCGGTCAGTGGAGCGGCGAAGTGACTGCGGTCACTTCGGCCCTGTCGACTGAGGAGCGCGTGTCAGGATAAGGGGTCAGTCGATCCTTGCATTAAATGCTTCTGCGATACGGTCGGTTGGCGTGGCGATCTGGCCAAGGTTGCTTCTCCGCGAAGCCTGGGCCTCGGGCGAGCCGAAGGTGCGTCCGTTGCTTGAGGGGACCCTCGGGTGAGACGTGAATCCTCCTGGGTCGACTGCCTTTGCCCGAGGCTGGGCTCAGACGAGGCGAGACCGTGTCCCTTGAGTGGACAGAGCCTTGACCTGAATCGCGCCCATCAGGCCTTTGCAGCTTTGTGCTGATGGGGGTTACCAGCTGAGATTAGGAGTCTTGGGGGTACCCCTAATTATGGTCCCCGACATGATCCTACTAAATTCCTCACATGTAGATTCGTTAGTAGACCCAAATATAATATCATCAACATAAATTTGGCATACAAACAAATCATTGTCAAGAGTTTTAGTAAATAGAGTAGGATCGGCCTTTCCGACCTTGAAGCCATTAGTGATAAGAAAATCCCTTAGGCATTCATACCATGCACTTGGGGCTTGCTTGAGCCCATAAAGCGCCTTAGAGAGTTTATATACGTGGTTAGGATACTCACTATCTTCAAAGCCGGGAGGTTGCTCAACATAGACCTCTTCCTTGATTGGTCCATTGAGAAAGGCACTCTTCACGTCCATTTGGTAAAGCTTGAAGCCATGGTAAGTAGCGTAGGCAAGTAAAATGCGAATTGATTCTAGCCTAGCTATGGGTGCATAGGTTTCACCGAAATCCAAACCTTCGACTTGTGAATATCCCTTGGCCACAAGTCGGGCTTTGTTCCTTGTCACCACACCATGCTCATCTTGTTTGTTGCGGAAGACCCACTTGGTTCCTACAACATTTTGATTAGGACGTGGAACTAAATGACATACCTCGTTCCTAGTGAAGTTGTTGAGCTCCTCTTGCATCGCCACCACCCAATCCGAATCTTAAAGTGCTTCCTCTACCTTGTGTGGCTCAATAAAGGAAACAAACGAGTAATATTCACAAAAATGAGCAACACGAGATCGAGTAGTTACCCCCTTTTGAATATCGCCGAGGATGTTGTTTACAGGGTGATCTCGTTGGATTGCTTGGTGGACTCTTGGGTGTGGCGGTCTTGGAACTTGTTCATCTTCCTCATCTTGATCATGGGCATCTCCCCCTTGATCATTGCTCTCCTCTTGAGGTGGCTCAACTTCTTGATCTTCTCCTTCATTATCTTGAGCCTCATCCTCATCTTGAGTTGGTGGAGATGCTTGCATTGAGGAAGATGGTTGATCTTGTGCATGTGGTGGCTCTTCAGATTCCTTAGGACACACATCCCCAATGGACATGTTCCTTAGCGCGACGCACAGAGCCTCTTCATCACCTATCTCATCAAGATCAACTTGCTCTTCTTGAGAGCCGTTAGTCTCATCAAACACAATGTCACAAGAAACTTCAACTTGTCCAGAGGACTTGTTAAAGACTCTATATGCCCTTGTGTTTGAATCATATCCTAGTAAAAAACCTTCTACAGCCTTAGGAGCAAATTTGGATTTTCTACCTCTTTTAACAAGAATAAAACATTTGCTACCAAAGACTCTAAAATATGAAACATTGGGCTTTTACCGGCTAGGAGTTCATACGATGTCTTCTTGAGGATTCAGTGTAGATACAACCGGTTGATAGTGTAGCACGTGGTGTTGACCGCCTCCGCCCAAAACCGATCCGAAGTCTTGTACTCATCAAGCATGGTCCTTGCCATGTCCAATAGAGTTCTATTCTTCCTCTCCACTACACCATTTTGTTGTGGCGTGTAGGGAGAAGAGAACTCATGCTTGATGCCCTCCTCCTCAAGGAAGCCTTCGATTTGAGAGTTCTTGAACTCCGTCCCGTTGTCGCTTCTTATTTTCTTGATCCTTAAGCCGAACTCGTTTTGAGCCCGTCTCAAGAATCCCTTTAAGGTTTCTTGGGTATGAGATTTTTCCTGCAAAAAGAACACCCAAGTGAAGCGAGAATAACCATCCACAATAACTAGACAGTACTTACTCCCGCCGATGCTTATGTAAGCAATCGGGTCGAATAGATCCATGTGTAGGAGCTCGAGTGGCCTGTCAGTCGTCATGATGTTCTTGTGTGGATGATGAGCACCAACTTGCTTCCCTGCCTGACATGCGCTACAAACCCTGTCTTTCTCAAAATGAACATTTGTTAGTCCCAAAATGTGTTCTCCCTTTAGACGCTTGTGAAGATTCTTCATTCCAACATGTGCTAGTCGGCGATGCCAGAGCTAGCCCATGTTAGTCTTAGCGATTAAGCAAGTGTCGAGTTCAGCTCTATCAAAATCTACTAAGTATAGCTGACCCTCTAACACTCCCTTAAATGCTATTGAATCATCACTTCTTCTAAAGATAGTGACACCTATATCCGTAAAAAGACAGTTGTAACCCATTTTACATAATTGTGAAACTGAAAGCAAGTTGTAATCTAAAGAATCTACAAGAAAAACATTGGAAATGGAACGGTCAGGTGATATAGCTATTTTACCCAATCCTTTGACCAAACCTTGATTTCTATCCCCGAATGTGATAGCTCGTTGGGGATCTTGATTTTTCTCGTAGGAGGAGAACATCTTCTTCTCCCCTGTCATGTGGTTTGTGCACCCGCTATCGATGATCCAACTTGAGCCCCCGGATGCATAAACCTACAAAACAAATTTAGTTCTTGATTTTAGGTACCCAAACGGTTTTGGGTCCTTTGACATTAGATACAAGAACTTTGGGTACCCAAACACAAGTCTTTGACCCCTTGTGTTTGCCCACAACATACTTGGCAACTACCTTGCCAGATTTGTTAGTCAAAACATAAGATGCATCAAAAGTTTTAAATGAAATATTAGAATCATTTGATGCATTAGGAGTTTTCTTCTTAGGCAATTTATCACGTGTTGATTGCCTAGAGCTAGATGTCTCACCCTTATACATAAAAGCATGATTAGGGCCAGAGTGAGACTTCCTAGAGTGAATTCTCCTAATCTTGTGCTTGGGATAACCGACAGGGTACAAAATGTAACCCTCGTTATCCTGAGGCATGGGAGCCTTGCCCTTAACAAAGTTTGACAATCTTTTAGGAGGGGCATTAAGTTTGACATTGTCCCCCTTTTGGAAGCCAATGCCATCCTTGATCCCAGGGCGTCTCCCACGATAGAGCATGCTTCTAGCAAATTTAAATTTTTCATTTTCTAAGTCATGCTCATTAATTTTAGCATTAAGTTGAGCTATGTGATCATTTTGTTTCTTAATTAAAGCTAAGTGATCATGAATATCAACATTAATGCCTCTACATCTAGTACAAATGGAAACATGCTCAACGGTAGATATAGAAGGTTTGCAAGATTTTAGTTCAACAATCTTAGCATGTAAAATATCATTTTCACTTCTAAGATCGGAAATGGAAGCATTGCAAATATCTAGGTCTTTAGCCTTAGCAATTAATTTTTCATTTTCAATCCTAAGGCTAGCAAGTGAATCATTCAATTTTTCAATCTTAGCAAGCAAATTAGCATTATCATCTTTAAGATTGGAAATTGAATCATCACACACATTTGAATCAACCTTAGCAATTAAACTAGCATTCTCATTTCTAAGGTTGGTAATAATATCATGGCACTTGCTTAGCTCACTAGATAATCTTTCACATTTTTCTACTTCTAGAGCATAAGCATCCTTAACCTTAACATGCTTCTTATTTTCTTTAATTAGGAAGTCCTCTTGGGAGTCCAAGAGTTCATCCTTTTCATGAATAGCACTAATTAATTCATTTAATTTCTCCTTTTTTGCATGTTAAGGTTGGCAAAAAGAATACGTAAATTATCTTCCTCGTCACTAACATGATCTTCATCACTAGAGGATGCATATTTAGTGGAGGATCTTTATTTTACCTTCTTTCTTTTGCCGTCCTTTGCCACGAGGCACTTGTGGCCGACGTTTGGGAAGAGGAGTCCTTTGGTGACGGCGATGTTGGCGGCGTCCTCGTCGTCGGAGGAGTCGGTGGAGCTCTCGTCGGAGTCCCATTCGCGGCACACATGGGCATCGCCGCCCCTCTTCTTGTGGTACCTCTTCTTTTCTCTCCTCTTTCCCTTCTTGTCGTCGCCCCTGTCACTATCACTAGATAATGGACATTTTGCAATAAAATGATCGGGCTTACCACACTTGTAGCAAACTTTTTGGAGCGGGGCTTGTAATCCTTCCCCCTCCTTTGCGTGAGGATTTGGCGGAAGCTCTTGATGATGAGTGTCATTTCCTCGCTGTCGAGCTTGGAGGCGTCGATGGGCAGTCTACTTGAGGTAGACTCCTCCTTCTTCTCCTCCGTTGCCTTGAATGCGACCGGTTGTGCTTCGGGCGTGGAGGGGCCGTCTTGCTCGATGATTTTCTTTGAGCCTTTGATCATCAACTCAAAGCTCACAAATTTGCCTATTACTTCGTCGGGAGACATTAGCGTGTATCTAGGATCACCTCAAATTAATTGAACTTGCGTAGGGTTAAGGAAAACGAGGGATCTTAGAATAACCTTGACCATCTCATGGTCATCCCATTTGGTGCTCCCGAGGTTGCGCACTTGGTTCACCAAGGTCTTCAAGCGGTTGTACATGTCTTGTGGCTCCTCTCCTTGGCGAAGCCGGAAGCGACCGAGCTCCCCCTCGATCGTCTCCCGCTTGGTGATTTTGGTCACCTCATCTCCTTCGTGCGCGGTCTTGAGCACGTCCCAAATCTCCTTGGCGCTTTTTAACCCTTGCACCTTGTTATACTCCTCTCGACTTAGAGAGGCGAGGAGTATAGTGGTGGCTTGGGAGTTGAAGTGCCGGATTTGGGCGACCTCGTCTGAATCATAGTCTTCATCCCCCAGTGATGGTACCTGTACTCCAATCTTAACAACATCCCAAATGCTAGTGTGGAGTGAGGTTAGATGATGCCTCATTTTATCACTCCACATATTATAATCTTCACCATCAAACTTAGGTGGTTTGCCTAATGGGACGGAAAGTAATGGAGTACGTTTGGAAATGCGAGGGTAGCGTAGGGGGATCTTACTATACTTCTTGCGCTCTTGGCGCTTAGAAGTGACGGACGCGGCGTCGGATCCTGATGTAGAGGGCGAGGAAGAATCGGTCTCGTAGTAGACCACTTTCTTCATTTTCTTCTTCTTCTCGCCACTCTTGTGTGATCGAATACGTGAAGGGGATCCATCCTTCTTCTTGTTGGCGGACTCCCTTGATGGAGCCTTCCCGTGGCTTGTAGCGGACTTCTCACCGTCGATCACCATCTTCTTGGCGTGATCTCCCGACATCACTTCGAGCGGTTAAGCTCTAATGAAGCATCAAGCTCTAATACCAATTGAAAGTCGCCTAGAAGGGGGGTGAATAGGGAGAATCTGAAATGTATAAACTTAAGCACAACTACAAGCCGGGTTAGCGTTAGAAATATAAATGAGTCCGAGAGAGAGGGCGCAAAACAAATCGTGAGCAAATAAAGAGCGAGACACGATGATTTGTTTTACCGAGGTTCGGTTCTTGCAAACCTACTCCCCGTTGAGGTGGTCACAAAGACCGGGTCTCTTTCAACCCTTTCCCTCTCTCAAACGGTCACTTAGACCGAGTGAGCTTCTCTTCTCAATCAAACAGGACACAAAGTCCCCGCAAGGACCACCACACAATTGGTGTCTCTTGCCTCGGTTACAATTGAGTTTATCACAAGAAAGTATGAGAAAGAAAAGAAGCAATCCAAGCGCAAGAGCTCAAATGAACACAAATGTCGCTCTCTCTAGTCACTATTTGATTTGGAGTGATTCCGGACTTGGGAGAGGATTTGATCTCTTTGGTTGTGTCTAGAATTGAATGCTATAGCTTTTGTAATGTGTTGAAGGTGGAAAACTTGGATGCCATTGAATGTGGGGTGGTTGGGGTATTTATAGCCCCAACCACCAAAAGTGGTCGTTGGAAGGCTGCTGTCGCATGGCGCACCGGACAGTCCGGTGCGCCACCGAACACTGTCCGGTGCGCCAGCCACATCAGCCGACCGTTGGGTTCTGACCGTTGTAGCTCTGACTGGTGGGGCCTCTAGGCTGTCCGGTGGTGCACCGGACAGGTCCTGTAGACTGTCCGGTGCGCCGTCTGGCGCTGCTCTGACTCTGGCGCGCACTGTAGCGCATTGAATGTGTTTGTAGTCGACCGTTGGCGCGAAGTAGCCGTTGCTCCGTTGGCAAACCGGACAGTCCGGTGAATTATAGCGGAGCGACCTCCCATTTTCCCGAAGGTAGCGAGTTCAGCGTCAAGTTCCCTGGTGCACCGGACACTGTCCGGTGGCATACCGGACAGTCCGGTGCGCCAGACCAGGGTGCCTTTTGGGATGTCTTTAGCTCTCTTTATTTGAACCCATCTTTGGTCTTTTTATTGGCTTGTTGTGAACCTTTGACACCTGTAAAACTAATAGACTAGAGCAAACTAGTTAGTCCAATTATTTGCGTTGGTCAATTCAACCACCAAAATCAATTTAGGAAAAGGTGTAAGCCTATTTTCCTTTCACGTAGGACTGCTTCCAGAGGTCGAACTGACAGTCGTCAAGCTTCTTCTCGTCGTCGATGAGCGACGCCAACGTGAGCACCTCCTACTAGTTGTGTTTGTTCGGGGTTTTCAAGCAAGAAACATTGATTCATCCTTGATTCCTTGGGTTTATGAAAATGACTCATAAGTTAGATCCATGGAAAAAATATTATGGAGAATAAATGCCACGCATACGAAAAAGGAATTTAAGTTGAAAACATTATTCAAACAAAAAAAAATTACATGCAAGGCTCTTCTTTAAATACTACTCCTCCCATCCAAAAATATAATTCAAGAATCTCGGTGATACTTAGCTACTACTACGCATTGTGCAAGGGTAGTAGGGTAGGCTTGGGGAGAGATGTAGTAGATGTTTTTCCTGTCATAGATGTAGACATAAACACACATGTGGTGTAACGGTAACTACTACTTGCATTTGCCTTTTAGCTAGACGTGGGCTACGTGGGAATGAGAATAGGCTTTGCGGAGAGAGGAATGAGAAATGCAGAACATGAGAATGGTCTGTGCGGGAGGAGGGAATGAAAAAGGCAGAACAGAGAATAGTGATTTTATGCGACACATGAATGAGTTGTAGTAATATTTGATTATTTAATGCAATATTAAAGAATCTTTTTTCTGAAATGTTGTTTACTCTCTAGCAATTAATCAAGGGTCGTGTAGATGTTAAATAAAGCTGATTTCACACGAGCGTGAAAGGATTTAGCCAAAAATTTGTATGAACTATATATATGGTCTAACCTGCTCGATCAACCAGGTAAACCAAACAAACCTCGAATAGATATTACCAAATAGACCTACCTACCTCAGTGGCTAGTCAATCCACAACCAGCCTGTTTGACAGTGTGGCCAGAATTTCTACCAAATAGACCTCAGTGGTTAATTAGCCAATAGCTAGCCAGAGTGCTTATGTTGAGAGAAGACAGAAGGGAGTAAATGTACACTTAACACTGCTAGCTAGCTGTTTTTTTCTGGTATTTACATCATCTCTTCTACCTATTTTACTTTTAACCCCTTCCATATGAAATCGTTGGATCTAGATTGGATGCTCTGGATAGTTTGATTGTACGCTTGCACCAAAATAAGTGATTGCACAAGATATGTCCTCCTCTATATGCTAGGAGTACTGAGAGCCATGTGCCTCAAAAATTCGCCGCGCTAAAAAAGCGGGGGCCAAACTCGCCGGCTCCGATCCTTCAAATAGCCCAGGCCGCCAGCCCGCCAGCAGGCAAATGTAAGGGAAGGGACGGCGGGTTTTCGAAAGGAAGAAGAAAATGCACGCAGTAGACTCTGGAGTCTGGACTAGCTAGACCACATCAGCTAAGGAGGAGAGGGAACAGCTATCTGGCTAGCGATCGAGCTAGAATGGCGCTGTAGCGACGTCGTCCCTGTCGTCGTCGTCGGTGGAGCGCCGTCGTCGTCGAGCATGAGCGCCGGCGGCGCCGCAACAGCGTTTGGTGGAGGAGGAGCAGCAGCCGAGCTCCACGTCGTCGTCCGACGAGGAGTCGGTGGAGGTGGACTTGCGGACAGCCGTCCGCACGGGCTTGATGCCCTCGGTGAAGATCCGGATCGCCTCCTCCTCCGTCTTGGTGCTCACCACGTACAGCGCCGCCTCCTGCAAAAACACACTCGCGCTATGTTATTCAACGACGTGTTCGTGTTTCCTTCCTTAAGTAATTCAGACCTATTTTTTATTTAGTTTAAGTAGTGATTATTACAGACGTACTACGTAACGCGAGTGTTGGTTTTTTTTTTGACACGTACGTACGTATATGAACTATATATACGTGTGAAGTACGTACGCAAAGACACGTCACAGCCGTCGTCATCACAAGTTATGCGACTTGGTGGGTAAGTCGCATGCAGGGGAGGTCGTCTCGTCGTCGTAGTACACGAACAGTCGTGTCGTGACAGCTAGCACACAGCAGGAATTAACTAGAATAATTAGGCTATCCGCACTCGTGCAACTCTAAATTTCTACTCTAAAAAGAATATTCTATCCTGGTCAGCAAGATTCTCTACTCTATCACACAATCCCCCGCAGTCATATTTACCCTAAATCTCTACCCTATACCAACTATCACATATTTTATTATTTATTTTACCTCACATCCAGCTGCGTTGCTGCCGATCTAGCCATCACGCGGAGGAGAGAGAGTCCATAGGGGAGCAACTCGATGCACTGTAAATATGGGGTGAGAGAGTGTCCACCTTGTGGTAGGGTGATGTTTATTGTGCCGCCGGGCGGCACGTCGTCTCCGTCACAGCTGCACCCGATGACAACGTCGGGCGCATGGGGCACATGTACGACCAGGTTGCGTGACGGTGACCCGTCCGTCACGTACACATCATGCGCGCGTACTACGCCAGTCATGCATGCATATGCTTGTATCGGTTCCTGATTACTCCGTCGTCATAGGTTTCATTTCCTCTTTTTCTAAAACAAAAGAATAACGCATGCATTGCATATGCAGCATGTAACTTTTTTAACTATATATATAGAGAGAGATTTTTTAGCTCGATCGTCAGATTCAATTTTAAGCAAGCCCGATGGTAGCTAGCTAGACAATAAATTGTATACGAGTAGTTTGTATGCAGCAGGCAATCGGTGTTTTTTTTATTTTAAAGGAAGTTAATTCACCAAAACTGTTTTTTAATCTAGTACGTACAAATTATTATGAATGCATCCAACCTTTATATTTCTGGATATACCTTAAAATGTACCGGCACAAAAAAAAACTTAAAAGTGTGTTTGGTTGGATGTACAAGAAAGGATAAAAGGAGACGGCCACAATTTCGACGGTATTTGGATGACAGTTACGCAGGGGCAAGTTAAATACTGAAGTAATTCTTTATAGCGGTGTGATCCCAAAAAATCGAGGGGACGATACCGCCCCGCCTCATGCTACTTTGACCTCAAACCAAACACATTCTAAGTCTTTCAATTACGCATTACTCCCTTCGTCCCTAGGATATAAGATGTAACCATTTTTGTTCTTATCTTACCATATAAAGCGTGTTTTCTATGTACATAGATATATCGATGCAATGGTATAAAAACAATTAAATATATTTTTTAGTCTTTGAACAGATCTGATTACGCCTTATATAGTGGGAGTACTTGGTATTGACATTTATTCGGGTGCATCAAGGTTGGTGAGTCACTACATGGAAAGACGGAGTGGTGCAATGCATGGTAGTATCTAAACACGTGGAGAGGACTGCCTAATTGAATTTGAATAGATTTTACGGAACAGTGCACTCCAACTATTTCGGAATATAATAATGCTTACACTAATACAGTATTAGTTATCGTAGTACGTACTTCCGAAATTAAAGGAAAAATACATAAATTTATAACAGTCCGGAAGAAGATAGGAAACTCTGTATGTACCGATGTACGTACTTATATTTCTTATAGTATGAATTATGAAACATACGTACTCGACCATGTTTCATGCATGGAGAGGGTAAGATGCATGTACACATAAGACCTAATTTAAATACTTTAATACTGACCTCAATCCATTTGTATTGAGGTGTATTAGAGTGTAACTTAAATTAATTTACACTCTAATCCACTCTTAATACATGTGGATTGCGTTTAATACTAGATTACCTAAATTAAGCCTAAAGATGAATCGAGTCGAGTAGTACGTGTGATACTCGCGTATATGAAAAAAATACAAATTTTTTTATGAAAACAACAAATTTTAGATCACACACATTAATCTGTATATGTTGTGCTTACCCTTGCGAACTTGATCTGGTCGACGGTCAGCGTCTTGGGCTCCCACTCTATGGACGACGACATCCGCCCCGCCTCCTCCGCCCTGCCGGTCGCCGCCATGGCCGCCGGCGCCATGGATGTAGCAGCCAGCCTCTTCCTCTTCTCGATCGGTAGTATATATATATATACCCGGCCGGCCGTATATATAAATCCGGAAAAAAAAATACTCCAAGCGTACGTATGTACGTACGTATATATTGATTCGAAATGATTTGCTAGCTCTGCCTGCGCCCTCGATCTGCGTTCGAGTTTTGGAGACCGATCGATGGAGTCCACTCCACAGAGACGAAGCCACGGCCGGGTATAAATATAGCAGGGCACAGCGAGAGACAATGCAAGGCGGGTGGACGTGTCGCTCCCGTACGGGCGGTCCGACCCCCACGTGGCGGCCGGGGAGTGGGGGGCGCGCGCGGCCACGCGGCGCCTGCAGCTGCATATGCGTCGTCGCCGTCGCCGTCCTGGACCGGCCGGCTTCGTTGCGTCCCGGCCCGAGGTGCTGCTGTGTGCAGTGCTTGTACGTGTGGCTGTCAAGTGCCGCGCGCGCGGCGGCCGGGAGGGACACGTCGTGCGTGGCGTCCCCCGGGAGGTCAGCTCGCCGCGTCCAATCGGGGCTCGCCGCGTCGTCGTCGGCGCATCGGCTCCCGCGGGGATATTGCGTGCCGGGCCTGGACTCGCCACCGGCCGCGCGCGCGGCGGCGGCGGCCGGTGGTTATCGTTCAGTGTTTGTATAAGCTCGTGGCCGCGTGCGTGCTCCCCGTCCATACTGCTGCATGCATGCATGCCGGCCGACCATGGTCTTACGTGCATGCACGTGGATCCGAAACATGTAGGAGCTAGTATGCACGCAGCCGCATGCAGTACCAGTGCAATTCGATCACGGTGACAGGAAGGGAAGACCAATATGCATGCATGTGTTGGGATTCACTGTCGCACGTGTACGTGTACGTACGTGCACGCGCTGGGGTTAACCGGCCCGTTGCTGCGCGCGGCACGCTAGCGCTGCATGCATGACACACGTGACGTGACGCGGCACGATGCATGCCGTAGCGTGTAACGCAAACGGGGTCATTTTATTGCGTGCGCGAATGATGCAACGCACGCAGGCCCCCGATCGAATATACAGTGACACTTGAGGTACCTACCAGCGAAATGGATAGAGCGAAAGGAAAGGAGATCTTTTATTGTGTGTGAGTGGCTGATCTGCATGCTGGGTGGGGACACGGCCCTTGTGACGGAGAGGCGATCCACGTCCGGCAGGGGCACCACCGTAGCGCACCACCCCGCCGGCCGGGGCCCGCGCCCGTGAGCTTCCGCCACGCGCCACGCCGCCTCGGATCTCCGCGACATCGTCCTCATCGCTTTCGCCTCGATTCCTTGCCAGCAAGTCTGTTCTCTACTAGCTTTTCATTCTCCCTGCCGCCTATTGCGCAACACGTCTACTCCACCAGCCTATATATACGTACATGTGGAAGAATACAAGCTAAGTGACTCGTCGTTTTCATCTATATACTATTCTACACCCTTGCTGCAGAATATACAGGACCTATACCGGTTAGAAACGGGCTACAGTATCAGATTCTCAAATAGTACTTTGACATCCGAGACTCAAAGTCTCAATCTTTAGTCTTGTTTCCAATGTCCGGTACTAAAAATAGATCTTTAGTACCGGTTCAAGACTTCAACCAGTAGCGGATTCAGGATTCATAAAAAAACCTTGGACTAGTGTATGAACAAACATATATAAATACATGCATAAATTTATTTGTCCAACATTTTTTTACTGAATATATTACTTAATACACATGCCAATATTTTCAAGCATAAAAAGATAACATTAATACCTCTAAAATGTTCCCAAAAGTAGAAGATTTTGACTTCTACAATTTCAAGATTACTCCCTTCGTCCCAGTATTGTCGGAGTTACAAATCTACGCTCCGACAAATAAATTTGTGTGTGTTCCGTCATCCAGATGGGGTGCTCGGTGGGCGCACGATTTATACTCGTTCGAAAAGAACATCTCTACATCCAGTCTTTGGCGGCTCGTGCTACCGGCACCTATGTTGCTCAATGCTCATAGTAGGGGTTACAAGCCGGGGAGAGAGGGACGAGCTCCTAAGTCTCTTTTTGCGTGGATGGACCTACAAACTATGGGACTGGAATTCTAAGCTAAGCCTTGGACATCACGCCTTTGCTCCAGCCTCCAGGTCTCTGGTCTCGTCAAGTGTGTGTGTCTTCTGTTGAGTGTCGTCTCATGACTCTCCTTCGTTTCGTGACCCGACCTCCTCCTTTTATGAGCCAAGGTGGGGGGGGGGCTACTGGTAGCTTCCTTGAGAAGAAGCTATTGTGCCGTTGTAAAACTGGGTGTTTTACCCTGGTAAGGTTGCATTTGTCCGTATACGCCTTGGTCATCCTGTTGTCTCTGACCGTGCCCTTTATGGTGGGCGACATTTATGACCTGCCAGGAGAAGATAAGGATGTCATGATCCTACCAATTAGAAGATAAGGGTAATCTATATGAAAAATATAGAGATAAGTATCCCATAATTAGGGATAGACTAAGTTAGTCCAATCCATATCTTTTTTCTAGTGATTGTATAGATAACCTTCCTATAACCACCGCCCCTCCTTGGACTATAAAAATAGGGATGGTGTCGGTGTTTGAGACCCGACCGCGCACCTGGGGTTACCCCTCGAGGTGCTTTTGGGTAGAACGGTGTAACCGACTGTAGCTCGATGGTTCGTGCTGGGCGCACGAGAGACGGTAGACAATTTTCTACAGGTTCGGGCTGCTTAGAGAGGCGTAATACCCTACTTCCTGGTGTGGATCTTTATGTGGTGGGTTACAGGGGGATTCTCTAGTATGAAGGATGCTAGAGAATTGTGTAGATGGCTAATGAGTGACTTATCTTTTTGATGGGGTGCCCCCTAGGCCTTATATACTCGACTGTGGGGCGTTACATGCGGGTATGATAGCTATGTGCTCCTAAGTAATAGTGAACCGACTGAACTTATCTCCCTATTATCCTGCCGACTTATCCTCGTTCAGTTCCGACGTCTGAGGGTGTTGCGCGGGAGAATCGGATCAATGCTGCGGATAGCGTTTAAATCCAGTGAGCCGTCTAGGCTCGAGTTGATCCAATCTTGTGTCGATCCATTCTGCCAGTGATTCCTCCCCTGTCCCACGAAGGGGTGGCTTTGCAAAATAATGGGCCCAGAGTCTTTTGCGAGGCCATCTAGCCTTCTAGTGGACCGGGGGATATCTGTTCCCCACAAGCCCTAATCTTTGAGTTGATTTTGAAACAATCGGCCCAAAGATTCTAGATCCAGCTTGCAGTTTTGATTTTAGATCGTGGATGCTCTGACAGTGCATCTGTCAAGTCGTTGCTTCTGAACTCTTGAGAGCACCTAGAGGGGGGGGGGGGTGAATAGGTGATCATGTAAAACTTCAAAACTTAAGCCACAAAAACTTGTTAAGTGTTAGCACAATTATGGTCAAGTGGCTAGAGAGGAGTCAAAACACAATAACCACAAGAAATCAATCACAGAGATGACACGGTGGTTATCCCGTGGTTCGGCCAAGTACAAAACTTGCCTACTCCACGTTGTGGCGTCCCAACGGACGAGAGTTGCACTCAACTCCTCTCAAGTGATCCAATGATCAACTTGAATACCACGGTGTTCTTGCTTTTCTTTTCTCAATCCCGTTTGCGAGGAATCTCCACAACTTGGAGCCTCTCGCCCTTACAAAAGATGTTCACAGAGAATCACGGAGCAAGGGAGGGATTAGCATCTCACACACGACACAAAGATCACAGCGAATACGCACACACAGGACCCAGACTTGAGCTCAAGAGACTAGCACACTAGAACGGAGCTCAAATCACTAGAATGTCGAACAAGTGCGCAAGATTGATGTGTGAGTGATCAAGAGTGCTCAAGGAATGCTTGGTGTTCTCCTCCATGCGCCTAGGGGTCCCTTTTATAGCCCCAAGGCAGCTAGGAGCCGTTGAGAACACATCTGGAAGGCTATCCTTGCCTTCTGTCGTCGGGCGCACCGGACAGTCCGGTGCACACCGGACACTGTCCGGTGCCCGATTTGTTTCCATAAACAGCGAAGCCGACCGTTGCCGACCGTTGCAGATCTGGCGCACCGGACAGTCCGGTGCACACCGGACAGTCCGGTGCTTCCTTCCGACCGTTGGCTCGGCCACGTGTCGCGCGCCGATCGCGCGGTCGACCGTTGGCCCGGCCGACCGTTGGCTCACCGGACAGTCCGGTGCACACCGGACAGTCCGGTGAATTTTAGCCGAAGTCGCCGGAGAAAAACCCGAGAGCGGCTGGTTTGCTCTGTGGTGGTCTGGCGCACCGGACACTGTCCGGTGCACACCGGACAGTCCGGTGCCCCAGTCCGAAGCAGCCTTTGGCTGTACACAGCCACTCTCCACTTCTTTTCTTTTCTTCTTTCTCCTGTTTCTAACACTTAGACAAGATGTTAGTACACAAAACTAATGTACTAAGGCTTAGAAACATACCTTTACTTGTGATTTGCACTTTGTTCATCCATGGGCATATTTTCACATTTAAGCACTTGTGTTTGCACTCAATCACCAAAATACTTAGAAATGGCCCAAGGGCACATTTCCCTTTCAATCTCCCCCTTTTTGGTGATTTATGCCAACACAACATAAAGCAACTAGAACAAGTGCAAAATCACTTCAAATAAAAACTGACTTTGAGTTTTATTCAATTTTGGCATATATGGATCATCTTTTGCCACCACTTGGTTTGTTTTTGCAAATCAAACTCAAATCTCTATCTCTAAGTCAAACACACATGTTGAAGCATAACGAGAGTCATTCCAAAGGAGATTGATCAAAGATTTCAAAAACTCCCCCTATTTCCCATAATCAACACTTCTCCCCACAAGAAGCCAACTTTTGACAATAGAGACAATAAGAGACAATAAAAGCTTTTGACAAAACAAAAACTCTATTCTACTATTTTCAAAATCTCTCAAGTGGTAGCTGATCCATTTATCACTTTGGCCTTTATTTTCTCCCCCTTTGGCATCAAGCACCAAAACGGGATTAATCTTGGCCTTTTAACCCCATTGCCTCACCAAAGTCTTCAATTAAGAGCAAATGGCAATAAGATTTCATGAGATGAACTTGGAATTAGTTACCCTCTCATCGGAGTGCAGTGGAAGTCTTTCATGGTCCAAGTCCACCTTTTCCCTTTCAATCCTCCTCCTTTGTTGAGGTCGGTGTGTCCGTCGGTCCCCATCGGAGTCTTTGCGGGCTTGGCGTCCTTCTTCCCAAACCGCTTTAGCAGATCTTGCGTGTACTTCGTTTGGGAGATGAAGGTGCCGTCCTTGAGTTGCTTCACTTGGAACCCAAGGAAGTAGTTCAACTCGCCCATCATCGACATCTCGAATTTCTGCGTCATTACCCTGCTAAACTCTTCACAAGACTTTTGGTTAGTAGAACCAAATATTATGTCATCGACATAAATTTGGCACACAAACAAATCACCATCACATGTCTTTGTAAAAAGAGTTGGATCGGCTTTCCCAACCTTGAAAGCATTAGCAATTAGAAAGTCTCTAAGGCATTCATACCATGCTCTTGGGGCTTGCTTAAGTCCATAGAGCGCCTTAGAGAGCTTACACACATGGTCGGGGTACCGTTCATCCTCGAAGCCAGGGGGTTGCTCCACGTACACTTCCTCCTTGATTGGCCCGTTGAGGAAAGCGCTCTTCACATCCATTTGGTACAACCTGAAAGAATGGTGAGCGACTGAGCGGCATATGCTAGCAAGATACGAATGGACTCTAGCCTAGCCACAGGAGCGAAAGTCTCCTCAAAGTCCAAACCTGCGACTTGGGCATAACCTTTTGCCACAAGTCGAGCTTTGTTCCTCGTCACCACCCCGTGCTCGTCCTGTTTGTTGCGGAACACCCACTTGGTTCCCACAACATTTTGCTTCGGACGAGGCACCAGTGTCCAAACTTCATTGCGCTTGAAGTTGTTGAGCTCCTCCTGCATGGCCAATACCCAATCCGGATCTAGCAAGGCCTCCTCTACCCTGAAAGGCTCAATAGAAGAGACAAAGGAGTAATGCTCACAAAAATTAACTAATCGAGATCGAGTAGTTACTCCCTTGCTAATGTCACCCAGAATTTGATCGACGGGATGATCCCTTTGAATCATCGCTCGAACTTGGGTTGGAGGTGCCGGTTGCGCTTCTTCCTCCATCACTTGATCATCTTGTGCTCCCCCTTGATCAAGCGTCTCCACCTGAGGTACCTGTTCGTCATCTTTGGTTGGGGGATGCACCATAGTTGAGGAAGAAGGTTGATCTCGTTCACCTTGTTCCTGTGGCCGCACTTCTCCAATCGCCATGGTTCGTATAGCAGCCGTCGGAACATCTTCTTCATCTACATCATCACAATCAACAACTTGCTCTCTTGGAGAGCCATTAGTTTCATCAAATACAACGTCGCTAGAGACTTCAACCAAACCCGATGATTTGTTGAAGACTCTATACGCCTTTGTATTTGAGTCATAACCTAATAAAAACCCTTCTACAGCTTTGGGAGCAAACTTAGAATTTCTACCCTTTTTCACTAGAATGTAGCACTTGCTCCCAAATACACGAAAGTAAGATACATTGGGTTTGTTACCGGTTAGAAGCTCATACGAAGTCTTCTTGAGGAGGCGATGAAGGTAGACCCTGTTGATGGCGTGGCAAGCCGTGTTCACGGCTTCCGTCCAAAAGCACTCGGGGGTCTTGAACTCTCCTAGCATCGTCCTCGCCATGTCGATGAGCGTCCTGTTCTTCCTCTCTACCACACCATTTTGCTGTGGTGTGTAGGGAGCGGAGAACTCGTGCTTGATCCCTTCCTCTTCAAGGAACTCCTCCACTTGAAGGTTCTTGAACTCGGACCCGTTGTCGCTCCTTATCTTTTTCACTTTGAGCTCAAACTCATTTTGAGCCCTCCTGAGGAAGCGCTTGAGGGTCCCTTGGGTTTCAGACTTATCCTGCAGAAAGAATACCCAAGTGAAGCGGGAAAAGTCATCAACAATAACTAGACCATACTTACTTCCCCCTATGCTTAGATAGGCGACGGGTCCGAAGAGGTCCATATGCAGCAGCTCCAGGGGTCTTGAAGTGGTCATCACATTCTTGCTGTGATGCGCTCCTCCCACCTGTTTCCCTGCTTGACAAGCTGCACAAGGTCTATCTTTTTCGAAATGAACATTGGTTAGACCTATCACATGTTCTCCCTTTAGAAGCTTGTGGAGGTTCTTCATCCCCACATGTGCTAAGCGGCGATGCCACAGCCAGCCCATGCAAGTCTTAGCCATTAAACATGCATCTAGACCGGCCTCTTCTTTTGCAAAATCAACTAAATAAAGTTTGCCGTCTAATACACCCTTAAAAGCTAGTGAACCATCACTTCTTCTAAAGACAGACACATCTACATTTGTAAACAGACAGTTATATCCCATATTGCACAATTGACTAACAGATAGTAAATTATATCCTAGTGACTCTACTAAAAACACATTAGAGATAGAGTGCTCATTAGAAATTGCAATTTTACCTAACCCTTTTACCTTGCCTTGATTCCCATCACCGAATATGATTGAATCTTGGGAATCCTTATTCTTGACGTAGGAGGTGAACATTTTCTTCTCCCCCGTCATATGGTTTGTGCATCCGCTATCAATAATCCAGCTTGAACCCCCGGATGCATAAACCTGCAAGGCAAATTTAGGCTTGGGTCTTAGGTACCCAACTCATGTTGGGTCCTACAAGGTTAGTGCAAATATCCTTAGGGACCCAAATGCAAGTTTTGTCTCCCTTGCATTTTGCCCCTAGCTTCCTAGCAACAATTTCCTTATCCTTTCTACAAATTTCAAAGGAAGCATTCAAAGCACAATAAATTGTAGAAGGTTCATTCACTACTTTCCTAACAACATTTCTTCTAAGCCCATTTCTACCATGCATAACATGAGAACTAGAAGCAGTCATAGCATAAGAGTCATAAGCATGTGAATCAAAAACATCATGACCTCTAAAAGCATTTCTAGAATATCTCCTATCATAGTACATGAAAGCATGATTCTTCTTAACACTATTAGCCATAGGAGCCTTCCCTTTCTCCTTGGTGGAGATGGGAGTCTTATGGCTTGTTAAGTTCTTGGCTTCCCTCTTGAAGCCAAGCCCATCCTTAATTGAGGGATGTCTTCCTATTGTGTAAGCATCCCTTGCAAATTTTAACTTATCAAATTCACTTTTGCTAGTCTTAAGTTGGTCATTAAGACTAGCCACTTCATTATTTAACTTTGCAATAGAAGCTATGTGTTCACTACAAGCATCAATATCAAAGTCTTTACATCTATTGCAAATAACAACATTTTCTACACAAGTTGTTGATTTACTAGCTATTTCTATCTTAGCATTCAACTCATCGTTAATGCTCTTTAATTTTGAAATTGTCTCATGGCATGAAGATAATTCACAAGTAAGCATTTCATTTCTTTTAACTTCTAGAGCATGAGATTTTTGAGCTTCTAAAAATTTATCATGCTCTTCATACAATAAATCCTCTTGTTTCTCTAAGAGTTTATCCTTCTCATTCAATGCATCAATTAATTCATTAATTTTGCCAATCGTAATTCTATCTAGACCTTTAAATAAACTAGAATAGTCTATTTCATCATCGTCACTAGAATCATCACCACTAGAAGAAGCATAAGTAGAGTTTCGAGTACTTACTTTCTTTTCCTTAGCCATGAGACACGTGTGACGCTCGTTGGGGAAGAGGGCCGATTTGTTGAAGGCGGTGGCGGCGAGTCCCTCATTGTCAGAGTCGGAGGAGGAGCAATCCGAATCCCACTCCTTGCCTATATGCGCCTCGCCCTTGGCTTTCTTGTAGTGCTTCTTCTTCTCCCTTTTGTTCCCCTTTTCCTGGTCACTTTCATTATCAGGACAGTTAGCAATAAAATGACCAAGCTTACCACATTTGAAGCATGATCGCTTCCCCTTGGTCTTAGTCTTGCTCGGCTGTCCATTGCGACCCTTTAGCACCGTCTTGAATCTCTTGATAATGAGGGCCATTTCTTCATCATTAAGACCGGCCGCCTCAATTTGCGCCACCTTGCTGGGTAGCGCCTCCTTGTTCCTTATGGCTTTGAGAGCAAAAGGTTGCGGCTCGTTGATCGGTCCATTCAAGGCGTCGTCCACATACCTTGCCTCCTTGATCATCATTCGCCCGCTGACGAATTTTCCTAGGACTTCTTCGGGCGACATTTTGGTGTACCTGGGATTCTCACGAATATTATTCACCAAATGAGGATCAAGAACGGTAAAGGACCTGAGCATTAGTCGGACGACGTCGTGGTCCGTCCATCGCGTGCTTCCGTAGCTCCTTATTTTGTTGATAAGGGTCTTGAGCCGGTTGTATGTCTGAGTTGGCTCCTCGCCCCTTATCATCGCGAACCGTCCAAGCTCGCCTTCCACCAACTCCGTTTTGGTGAGCAAGGTAACGTCATTCCCTTCATGAGAGATCTTGAGGGTGTCCCAGATCTGCTTGGCGTTATCCAAGCCGCTCACTTTGTTATATTCATCCCTGCACAATGAAGCTAGAAGAACAGTGGTAGCTTGTGCATTCTTATGGATTTGCTCATTAATGAGTGAAGGGCTATCCGAGCTATCAAATTTCATTCCACTTTCCACAATCTCCCAAATGCTTGGATGGAGAGAAAATAGGTGAGTACGCATTTTGTGACTCCAAAATCCGTAGTCCTCTCCATCAAAGTGAGGAGGCTTGCCAAGTGGAATGGGGAGCAAATGAGCATTTGAGCTATATGGAATGCGCGAATAATCAAAAGAAAAGTTTGAGTTAACCGTCTTTTGTTTGTCGTGGTCGTCGTCCTTTTGGGAAGAAGAGGACTCATCGCTGTCGTAGTAGACGATCTCCTTGATGCGTCTTGTCTTCTTCTTCTTCCCATCTTTTCGCTTGTGGCCCGAGCCCGAGTCATTGGACTTGTCATCCCTTGGCTCATTGACGAAGGACTCCTTCTCTTTGTCGTTGATCACAATTCCTTTCCCCTTAGGATCCATCTCTTCGGGCGGTTAGTCCCTTTCTTGAAGAGAACGGCTCTGATACCAATTGAGAGCACCTAGAGGGGGGGGTGAATAGGTGATCCTGTAAAACTTCAAAACTTAAGCCACAAAAACTTGTTAAGTGTTAGCACAATTATGGCCAAGTGGCTAGAGAGGAGTCAAAACACAATAACCACAAGAAATCAATCACAGAGATGACACGGTGGTTATCCCGTGGTTCGGCCAAGTATAAAACTTGCCTACTCCACGTTGTGGCGTCCCAACGGACGAGAGTTGCACTCAACTCCTCTCAAGTGATCCAATAATCAACTTGAATACCACGGTGTTCTTGCTTTTCTTTTCTCAATCCCGTTTGCGAGGAATCTCCACAACTTGGAGCCTCTCGCCCTTACAAAAGATGTTCACAGAGAATCACGGAGCAAGGGAGGGATTAGCAACTCACACACGACACAAAGATCACAGCGAATACGCACACACAGGACCCAGACTTGAGCTCAAGAGACTAGCACACTAGAACGGAGCTCAAATCACTAGAATGTCGAACAAGTGCGCAAGATTGATGTGTGAGTGATCAAGAGTGCTCAAGGAATGCTTGGTGTTCTCCTCCATGCGCCTAGGGGTCCCTTTTATAGCCCCAAGGCAACTAGGAGCCGTTGAGAACACATCTGGAAGGCTATCCTTGCCTTCTGTCGTCGGGCGCACCGGACAGTCCGGTGCACACCGGACACTGTCTGGTGCCCGATTTGTTTCCATAAACAGCGAAGCCGACCGTTGCCGACCGTTGCAGATCTGGCGCACCGGACAGTCCGGTGCACACCGGACAGTCCGGTGCTTCCTTCCGACCGTTGGCTCGGCCACGTGTCGCGCGCCGATCGCGCGGTCGACCGTTGGCCCGGCCGACCGTTGGCTCACCGGACAGTCCGGTGCACACCGGACAGTCCGGTGAATTTTAGCCGAAGTCGCCGGAGAAAAACCCGAGAGCGGCTGGTTTGCTCTGTGGTGGTCTGGCGCACCGGACACTGTCCGGTGCACACCGGACAGTCCGGTGCCCCAGTCCGAAGCAGCCTTTGGCTGTACACAGCCACTCTCCACTTCTTTTCTTTTCTTCTTTCTCCTGTTTCTAACACTTAGACAAGATGTTAGTACACAAAACTAATGTACTAAGGCTTAGAAACATACCTTTACTTGTGATTTGCACTTTGTTCATCCATGGGCATATTTTCACATTTAAGCACTTGTGTTTGCACTCAATCACCAAAATACTTAGAAATGGCCCAAGGGCACATTTCCCTTTCAACTCTGATCAGTCCGGTAAAAACAGACTTCAGTTATATTCTTAAGCTTTTCAACGGTCTTCACTTTATATTTCAGAAATTAATGCTTGGTTACCAGCTTATGCTTTAGAGATCAACATCTTGTCCTTAGGGGTTGAGGATTGGTGCACCCAATGGGTGTAGCCCCCGAGCTTTGAGTGGATTACTGAAAATAATCCACTCAAAGGTCTTCATCTCATGCTTTTTAGAAGTCGTTGGTTCATCTTCGTCCCATGCTTTAGAAATCAGCATTTCATCGTCGTTCCATGCCCTAGAGATCAGTGTTCTGCCTTCGGGGTTGAGAATTTGTAGCCCCCGAGCTTTGAGTGGATTACTGAAAATAATTCACTCAAAGGTCTTCATCTCATGCCTTAGAATTTGGCATTATATCATTAGCTTATGCTTTTAGAGATTAGTCTGTTGTCTTTAACTCCTGCTTTAGAGATCAGCAACGCGATCTACTCATGTCTTGTTAGGTTTGAAATTTATTTGATCTACGACAGATTGGACGTCCGGTAGATGGCTCTTGGCTGGTATTCATTTCGCTTCATGCTTCAATGCTTCTGTTGATTAGACTTGTACTTCAGTGGCTATTTTTGGCTTTCCTCCGATCTTTATCGATATCTTCCTTCTGTCTTGATACATTCATTGCGTATACTGTATGGATGTGACTGCTTGGGAAAATCTATTGAAAATTCCTGGACGTCCCCTCCCCAATGGGTGTAGCCAAGGGACGGCTTGGTGCGCTGAGCGTTTAGCAAACTGGCCTTGAGTAGTAACTTGATGTGACCGCGGGGTGTAATCATATCATCCAAGCATTTGACTTCAGTCCCAATGGTGTCGTGTTACGTGAAACGGCGTCTGCCGCCTGACTTGTTTCTAGACGATTTGAATGGCTTATTGAATACTTGTGACTGTTCAGTGACCGTGGTAGGAGATGAGCGGTTGCCTCCCGCCTCTATAAATAGACTGCTTGCTTCACTGGTGTCTTCACACATCTCCCGGCCGATTGTTGGTTATTTTCCACTTTTCTCTTCTCTTCCAATCAACTATGAGCAAGAACAAGAAGGGCAGAAGTTCGTCGCGCCACTCCGGCGACAAGCGGAAGTGCGAGCCAAGTCCCCTCTCCAAGGACTTCGGTGATTCCGAGTACTCGGAGGAGGAGTTTTCCTCCGAGTCCGAGGGGTCGCCGGTCTACGCCTCTCCCACGGTGTCGTCCGATGACTCGGACGATTCCTAGGGGATCGCTGCCGAGGTGTGGATGTACATCCGGGCCATCAAGCGCTCCGGGCTCGAGGGCTCGGATGAGTCGGAGATCTCCTCGGACGTGGAGGACTCCTCCGACTCGTCCGAGGAGGAGAGCGGCGGTGATGGCGACGACGAGGGCGACAGCGGTGATGGAGGCGACGGCGGCGGTGATGGCGATGGCGACGGCAAGGGCGACGGTGACGGTGGCAAGGGCGACAGCGGCAGCGGCAAGGGTGACAGTGGCAGCGGCAAGGGTGACAGCGGCAGCAGCAAGGCCAGTGGCAAAGCACCACTGGCTTAAATATTTGTATAGATAACTAGTAGTAGAAGTAGTATTAGTAATAGTGGAATAATGTAGTAGTAGTAGTTAGTAGTATAGTGTAGTGTAAGTAGTGTAGTGATGTAGTAGTGTAATGTAGCGAAAAAGGGAAAGAAGGCTGGCTCATAATGAGTTGGTCTTCAGGTTTGTGGAAGAACTTCCCTTCTTTATATATTGAAGAAAATTTCAGCTTGTTCTGAGCATCTTTTCGCTTTTCCAACGTTCTTCTTATATAGTTAATCGATAGTTTATCTTTATGCCTAGTGCTGCCGTTGTTCTTAGAGATAACGCCCGAGTAATGACTGGTAATTGCTGAGTCGTATTTGGTTCTGCCGGCATTTACATAGAGAAAACGACTGAGTTATGACAAGCATTGCCGGCGTCTCTTAGAAGTAACTGTCGAGCTGCTCTAGGCCACGTCGGCGTTTTAGAGGTAACAACCGAGTTATGCTAGATCACGTCGGCGTCTTAGAAATAACAGCCGAGTTACGCTGGGCCACGCCGGCGTTTCAGAGGTAACAACCGAGTGGTGCTTGGCGACGTCGGCGTCTTAGAGGTAACGACCGAGTTACTCTGGGCCACGTCGGCATTTTAGAGGTAACAGCCGAGTTATGCTGGGCCACGCCGGCGTTTCAGAGGTAACATCCGAGTGGTGCTTGGCGACGTCGGCATCAGTCGAGTTACTCTGGGCAAGTCCCTCCCCCCTCGGTCGGGGAGACAACCAGATGTGCGCACTCCGAGTTGGATTGAGTCTCCTACTGTCTTGGAAGTAACATAAGCTAGGGTTATGCTTGCTGAAATCTGTCTGCTGAAGGAGAGAGGTCTGACCGTCGAGGCTGTGGTTGCTGACTTTGTTTTTAAGAATATTCAGCCCTTGAAGGATAGAGCATACCCAGCTTACTTGTACAGTGGTGTTACCTACTCGACTTGGGTTATCAATAGGAAAATTCCTGCTGAGGATCTGGTGAGCCAACTAGACATGATCTTGAGAGGCAAAGTATCAAATGTTGGTGCTCCTGTTGCCTACTCTGCTTGGAATCTGCCACCTCCTAAGTCCTTTTTCAATTTCGTGTCCAATCCTCCTGCTGGTGATAGTGGTCTGGGTCTTAGAGTGCGACCCTCTCCTGAAGATATTAAGGTCTTGGTTGCGTCTCTTTGTGATCTTCTCAATGATGAGAGGCAAGTTCATTTTGAGATGCTAGCGAGTCCAGATGATACAGAAATAAATGTTGTACTCAATATGTTGGCTGGAGAATCTTCTGACTCGGCCCCTGCTAAAACAATGGTTGTCACGGTTATACTAGAGCTTGTCGAAACAGTGGACACCCGAAAGCCTGAGGGTACTCACCCAAAGCGTCTTCGCCAGGTCAGCCGCCCAACTGCGCCTGCTGAGGAGAAGAAGAAGAAAAAGAGACGGCTTCGGCGATTGTCATGCTTAGACCAGGATGCTGGACCTTCTGCTCCTGTTTGTGAAGAAGTACCAGCAGAGGTCTTTACTGAAGTTGACCCCACTGGTGGTGTACCTATTGAAACTGGCCCCAATGGGTGTGACCGTGCGCCAGCTGAACCCATTGGGTGTGATCCTGTTGAAACTGACCCCAATGGGTGTAACCTTGCACCAACTGACCTCAACGAGTGTATCCGTGTGCCAGCTGATCCCAATGGGTGTGATCCTATTGAAGCTGACCCCAATGGGTGTGATCCTGCACCATCTATTGTCCGCATTTTTGATGAGGACGAAGAAGAGGAAGAAGAAGTTCCGCTAATTCGTAAGAATAGCCAGCGTTACAGAGGTAGTAGGGGGGATAGTGATATTCCTTCTCCAACTCTGTCTGCTCTTGTTAGCCTTCAAGATTTATCCATAACAGATTTTGATCAGGCCCTTGAGGATGTCATTCCTAAAGATATGCTATTGGAACCGACTGATGATGATATGATGGATGTTTGGTCTGACACTCCAGACATGGGATTAGAGGTATCCCGGGCGGTATCTCGCGCATCGTCGACTTTGGAAGGCAGTCTTTGGTGTCAAGAAACTGGTCAAAATTGTCTGACTCCCATGGAGGTGACTGAGGATCCTTCAGCCTCAGAGGTGGTTGTTGCAGAAAACCCAGCCCCCAAGGGTGATGCTGGCGATTACCTAGCCCCCGAGGGTGTCGCCGCTAATGATCCGACTCTGGTGGGTAGCGCAAGCTGCAACCCAACCACCGAGGGTGTTGCCGGTAGTGATCCGGCTCCGATGGGTAGTGCGAGTTGCAACCCAGCCCCCGAGGGTGTCCGAGCGAGCTCGCCTTCCCACACCTCCATGGACGTCCACGTCGGGTCGTCTCCACCATGATCTGATGGAGTGATAGCGATGCATACTTCTTTAGCTTCGAGTGAGGGAGTTGCCTTGGAGGTCGGCGAGCCGGATGCCAGAATTCTGATATCTGCTAGTGGAGCTGAATCAGCCCCCGACGATGCTCTTCATATTGTTCCAGTTGATCTTCCTTCGTCGAGCTACAACATAGCTTCTCATGACTTGGGATTGCCCTCATTCTTTTCTAATCTTTAGCTAACTTAGCTCTTTTCGTTCCGTCATTCTTCCTGGTAAATCACTTTCTTTGTACTCATTTGTTTTTAATAACAGGCTTTGGTTGATGGGATGTCTGCTCAATTGAGATCACATGGTGCCTCTATCCCAGAAGGAGCTCTGTCTTTGACACAGTGGAATCCATTGCTGCTTCAGAAACAGATAGCTGATTTGAAAGTGTCAAATGCTAGTTGGTATCTTTGTTTCTTCCTTGGCTGATTGATTAATTTGTTTTTAACCGTGTATCCTTCTTCGAATGCTTTTTGTCAGATATGGCCCGACGGTACTCTGAGCTTGAGGAGAAACATCTTCAACATCAAGCCGACTCAACCCGACGGTACTCCAAGCTTGAGGAGAAGTATTCCCAAGGTCAGATCGACCTGGCTTGGGTTTCTGCTTCTTTAGACGACACACATTCTTTGAATTCTTCTCTTAACGCTTAGCTTGACTCTGAAAGGGCAGCTAACGAGGTAAGCTTACTTAATTGGATCTGTCGTGCTTTTACTGCCTAGATGCTTGAGAGTTGATCCTTGTTTGTAGGAGGAAAAACGAGCACTTGCAGCCTCTTGTGATAATTTGGATAGGTTGTATCGTGATGCTAGCAATTCCCTAACCATCTTGGAAAGGAGCCACCACTTTACCATGTCAGATCTGGATCATCATCGTCGTGAACTGCAAGTATCCCAGGATGAGATCCTACGGCTTAGGCAGTTGGTGTCAAGCAAGGACTCCATCATCAAAGATCTGCGTGCCTCCAAGAGACTAGTCGCCTAGGAGCTAGAGGCCGCTCGACTGGCTACCAAAGTTGCAGAGGACAACTGCGTCGCTCTGAAAGCCCAGTGTGACAAGGCTATGGACAAAGCCATTCGCGCGGGGCGAATCCTGATGAGAAGTCCCGGTGTAGTTGTTCTTGATGACATTTTTGTGGATGTCAAGGCTATGCCTGATGCTTCGAGTCGCCCTTCCTCCTCGATTGCTCCTGCGAAAGACATTGCCAAATAGAGATGTTTTGCTGTGTTTAAAAGATACTGAATGCATTTGTGAACTATATGTGTGCATGATCAGTGCGCTCGAAAACTCGGTAGGATATTAGAATGTGTTCTTAGCACTGAAAGCTATAACATTTTGTTTGTGTTGTTAGAATTCAACATTTGTCATGAACGATTGCAGAAGTAAGTGCGGCGTGCTGGTTTTTGGAATCTTTTCCTAGTTTATGTCAATTGATCAGCTGGTAAGGCATAGAGATCGCCCTATGACGAGTAGTTGTGAGCATGTTGCACCGTCTTAAGTCATTGTCGACTTAAGCCGACTACTCCGTTAGTAGGGTATAGTGGTCACCCTAAGTCGAGTAAGCGCGAGCATCTTGCACCGTCTTAAGTCATTTCCGACTTAAGCCGATTGCTCTATTAGTAGGGTATAGTGGTCACCCTAAGTCGAGTAAGCGCGAGCATGTTGCACCGTCTTAAGTCATTGCCGACTTAAGCTGATTGCTCCGTTAGTAGGGTATAGTGGTCACCCTAAGTCGAGTGAGCATGAGCATGTTGCACCGTCTTAAGTCATTGCCGACTTAAGTCGATTGCTCCGTTAGTAGGGTATAGTGGTCATCCTAAGTCGAGTAAGCGCGAGCATGTTGCACCGTCTTAAGTCATTGCTGACTTAAGCCGATTGCTCCGTTAGTAGGGTATAGTGGTCACCCTAAGTTGAGTAAGCGCGAGCATGTTGCACCGTCTTAAGTCATTGCCGACTTAAGCCGATTGCTCCGTTAGTAGGGTATAGTGGTCACCCTCGGTTGAGTAAGTGTTTTGATTCCAAGTTTAATCAAGTTGAAGTCGATGGATAACCAATAGTTTGAATGCTTTTGAGAGTGAAATCTTTTATTGATGACATATTTTCCAATTACACAATACAACGTTGCTCCGATAGTTCTTGCTAAGGGTAAAACTTCCTGAGGTGCTCTATATTCCATGAATTCCCTACTTTCGTGCCATCCATTTGAGTAAGCCGATATGATTCTGGCCGAGTGACCTCCGACACCATGAATGGCCCTTCCCATAGCGGCGATAATTTGTGTCGTCCTTCTCCCGTTAGAATTCGGCGAAGGACCAAGTCACCCACTACGAAGGATCGATGTCGTATAGTCTTATCATGATAGCGCCTCAGGGTCTGCTGGTATCTAGCTGACTGAATTACTGTATTCAACCGCTCTTCTTCCAGTACATCAATATCTTCTAGCCTGGTAGCTTCCGCTTCAGCTATGTTTTCGAAGACTAGCCTTGGTGCTCCAAACCTGAGGTCGTCAGGTAGCATTGGCTCCGAACCATAGACCATGAAGAAGGGGGTGTTTCTATGCAGAGCTCGACTGGGTTGAGTTCTTAGGCTCCAAACCACATAAGGTAATTCTCTGATCCACTTCCCTGCGAACTTTTCATTCTTGTCGAAGACTTTATTCCTGAGTGCTTCCAGTATCATTCCATTAGCCCTTTCCACCTGACCGTTAGCTCTTGGATGTGCTACTGACGCATATTTGATCTGAATGCTCTGTTGTTCACAGAAATCAAAGAATTCAGAGCTAGTGAAATTGGATCCCAGGTCGGTTATGATGCTATTCGGTATATCCAAAACCTGAATATTATATCTTGTATGAATTCCACTGCCTTGGCTGAAGTTAGAGAAGCAATGGGTTTGTATTCTATCCATTTGATGAATTTGTCAATGGCAACCAACACGTGAGTGTAGCCTCCCTGAGCTTTCTTGAAGGGTCCAATCATGTCCAGTCCCCAGCACGCAAATGGCCATGTTATGGGTATGGTCTGCAGTTGTTGTGCTGGTAAATGTTGCTGCTTTGATAAGAATTGGCAAGCTTCACATCTCTGGACTAACTCGGCTGCATCACTCTTTGCCGTCGTCCAGTAAAAACCAGACCTGAAGACCTTCCCAACTAGAGTTCTGGATGCTGCGTGTATCCCGCACTGTCCGGCGTGAATCTCATCTAGCAGTTGCTTCCCAGTAACCAAAGGAATGCACCTCATGCGGACTCCTGTTGCGCCCCTTCTGTACAGTGCGTCCCCTATGAGGGTGTAGTGGGCTGACTGCCTTGCGATGCGTTCCGCTGCAGCTTTATCATCGGGTTCCTCTTCGTTCTTTATATACCTGATGATAGGCTTCCTCCAGTCATTAGAGTCTGACTCTGGCTAGCTCAAAGCATTGCACTCTTCTGACTGATCTGAGGAAATGCTCGGGCGTGGCACCTCCTGGACGAAAACTCCAGGTGGGACCTAAGTTCGACTGTATCCTAGTTTTGACAATGCGTCTGTTGCTGCATTGCGATCTCTTTCCACATGATGAAATTCCAGCCCTTCAAATTTGTCTTCCAGTTTTCAAACGGCTGTACAATACTTTCCCATAGAATCATTCGAGCAATCCCATTCTTTATTTATCTGACTTATGAACACCAGTGAATCTCTGTATACCATTAACCTCTTAATGCCCAGTGATATGGCAATGTTTAATCCGTGGATCAGAGCTTCATATTCTGCTGCATTATTGGATGCTGAGAATAACAACTGAAGAGCATATTTGAGTTGTTCACCCCCAGGGGCAATGAAGAGGATCCCCGCGCCTTCTCCCTACAGTTTCAGCGAGCCATCGAAATACATCTGCCATACTTCTGCAGCCTCCGGGTTATCTGGTACTTGTTGCTCGGTCCACTCTGATACGAAGTCAACTAGCGCTTGAGTCTTTATTGCAGTGCGAGGTCGAAACTCAATGTCGTGAGCTCCTAGCTCGCAGGCCCACTTGGCTATTCTTCCAATGACTTCTTTGTTGTGGAGAATATCCCCTATTAGAAACCCGGTGACTACTATGACTTTGTGGTTGTCAAAATAGTGATGGAGTTTGCGAGCAGTTAGAAGTATTGCGTACAATAGTTTTTGAACTTGAGGATACTTCTTTTTAGAGGGTCCTAGAACTTCACTGATGAAATAGACAGGATGTTGTACTGGATATGCGTGTCCTTCCTCTGCCCGTGAGTCGACTAACACGATGCTCACCACGTGAGTCGTGCAGGAGATGTACAACAACAGATCTTCTACCGGCTGGTCTGGCATGGCTCGGCGTGGCGGCTTTCGCACTGGAGGTGTGGTCAAGAACTTCTTCAGTGCATCAAGAGCTCCCTGAGCTTCTGAGGTCCACTAGAACTTGTCCACCTTCTTGAGCAATTTGTAGAATGATAGGCCTTTTTCTCCTAACCTTGATATGAACCTTTAAAGCTGCCATGCATCTAGTAAGCCTTTGCACTTTCTTTTGTGATCATGGTGCATCCATTTTCATGATAGCCTCGATTTTCTCCGGGTTAGCTTCAATTCCTTGGTGGCTGACAATGAATCCGAGCAACTTCCTAGCTGGCACTGCAAAGACACATTTTTCCAGATTGAGCTTCCACCGGTACCGCCTCAGGCTGTTGAAGACCAGCTACAGATCCTCAATGAAGTTTTCCGAGTTTTCTGTCTTGATCACTACATCATCAACATAAGCTTCTACCCGCTTGCCCCAGTAATCGGCTAAGCATGTTTGAATAGCTCTCTGGTAAGTCGCTCCAGCGTTCTTGAGGCCAAACGGCATGGAGGTATAGCAGAAAGCTCCAAACGGGGTAATGAATGCAGTTTTTTCCTCGTCTTCTTTTGCTAGGCTGATTTGATGGTATCCAGAGTAGCAGTCTAGGAATGACAACATAAAGCATCTGGCGATCGAATCTACCACCTGATCTATTCTAGGAAGTCCGAAGGGATCCTTCGAACAATGTTTGTTGAGATCTGTATAGTCGACACACATGCGCCAATCCACTTTATTCTTTTTTGAGTACAAGAACAGGATTTGCTAACCACTCAGGATGCAGTACTTCTCTAATGAATCCTGCTGCGACTAATCGAGCTAGCTCGGCATGAATAGCTTCTCTCTTGTCGGGCGTGAAACGACACAACTTTTGTCGGATCAGCCTCGCCTGGGGATAGACCTTCAGTTTGTGCTCGACCAGTTCTCTCGGGACTCCCGGCATATTCGCAGGCTGCCATGAGAATACGTCTCGGTTATCTTGCAGAAACTGGATGAGCGCGCCTTCCTATTTGTCATCCAGGCCGAAGCTGATGATGGCAGTCTTGCGTTCGTCAGCGAACCCAAGGTTGATTCTCTTCGTTTCCTCAATCGGCCGCATAGAGGTCACAGTTTGAGCTTCATTCGCGGGTATCGCCAGGTCTTCCTCAGGCTTTGAGTTTGCCTGCGCAGAGGAAGTCGTCGGTGGTTTGGTGGTGAGGGCCGCCTGAATGGCCACTCGGAAGCATTCTGCGGCGCCTTGGAAGTTAGCACGCACGGTGATGATTCCTTGTGGTCCCGGCATCTTTAATATCATGTATGAATAGCGCGGAATGACCATGAATTTCGCCAATCCCGGCCTGCCGATGATGGCGTTGTATCCGCAGTCGAAGCTTGCTACCTCGAACCTCAGGAACTTGGTTCTATAGTTTTCTGGAGTTCCGAAGGTAACCGACATGTAGATGTGTCCGAGTGGGTATTCTCCTTCAGTCAGCACAATGCCGAAGAAAGGAGTGTCTGACTCGTGGAGCTTTTTGAGTGCGACTCCCAAGCCTAAGAGTGTCCGGGGGAATGTGACGTTGATGCTGCTTCCCCCGTCCACTAACACCTTTTTTACCCTGCTCTCTCGGATCACCGGATCAACGAGGAGCGGGTACTTGCCCGGATGATCGAATTTGAGCCATTGGTCCGCCCGAGTGAAGGTGATCGGGTGTTCGGACCATCGATACGGGGCGGGAGCACTAGTGGCCGCCACCAGTATCTGACGATCGCTGAGTTTCTACTGCCTCTTGTTCTCTTGCGACCCGTGTCCGCCGAAGATGATGTTGACTTCTCCGTCGACACGTGGGAACACTCCGCCTCCTCCCCCTTCCTGCTGCTAAGGTTGTCGAGGTTCTCTGGGTCCTCCTCGTGATGGGGGAGGTGGCAGAGGTTGGGAGGGTCGGTCATTCCCAACGGAGTGCTTGAAATCTCTGCAGTTCCAAAGAGTATGACGCATATCCTTGTGGTACGGGCACTAGGCGTCGAGGATGTCGTCCAATGTTCGTTCACCCCCACGGGGTGCCCCTCGGGCACGAGAGACAGGTGGTCCAGCGGCATGGACTTCTTCGCGAGGCCTTTTCTCCCAGCGCTTGTCGGTTTGCTGGTTCGTGTCGCGCCGTGGCGCGGACGGAGCCGACTTCGTTCCTCCGATGAGGTCCTAGGCACGTTCATCGGCAGTGATGTAGAGGTCCGCCTCCCTGAATAGCTGTTCGGAAGTGGTCGGCGCTTTTTGTAGTATGGCTCGGACGAAGGTCGAGTCATTAGATCCTCGGTAGAAGTCCTCGATCACTACTGCTTCTGCAACTTCAAGAATACGATTTCTCATGGTCTGAAATCTTTTGAGGTACGACCGAAGAGTCTCATCCCATCGGCGCCTGATGGATTTGAGGTCCCATGGCTGTGCCGGCTTATCGGAGAGAGATTGGAAGTTGGCGATAAAACACCGACTGAAGTCGCTCCAATCGTCGATGTAGTGTCGGGGTAGGTGTCGTAACCATTGCAGCGCATCTTGCCCGAGGACGATGGGCAAGTACGCAGTCATCAGATCTTTAGTTGCCCTAGCGGCCTGGGCAACGGTGGTATAGACAGCCAGCCAGCCTCCCGGGTCCTGCTTAGGCTCGTACTTGTCGATGTTGGAGAGTTTGAAGTTAGGGGGCCACTGAATGGCTATGAGACGCGGAGTGAGCGCTGATACTCCACATGTGTCCTCCTGTCGACGATTGTGGTGTCGGTCCTGGGGAGGGGAGTTGCCGATGTGCTGCCTCGACCATCCCCGGGTTGTGCCGCCAGTTGAAGCTGTTGTTGACTCAACCCTGGTGGCCTGGCTTCGTGCAGGGATGCCGTGATCCCGATCATACTCTTCTCGGCGCCGAATCTTGTTTTCGTATTGTCGTTCGCGCGAAGCATTGATGGAGCTCCGCGCGTCCCATCGACTATTGATGGCGTGTCGTAGATCGCTCGGAGGATGATCGAGAGGCAGGAGATGATTAGCTGCCCGAGTGAGCAGCCGCCGATAGCCCTCGGCGTCTGGAGTCCGGGGGAGGCCATCGGCTATCCGAGCCAACACTCCACCGACCTCGCTCGGTGTGTTCATGGCTCGGGTGAAGTCGGGGTTCAGGTTTCGTCCGAAGATAGGGTTCTCTCGACGCTGCCTCGCCTCCTGCTTGGCTTGCTCTTGAGCTTGCCGAAGATCACGTCGGTGGGAGTTTCTCCTTTCCCTGAAGACTCGTTCATCTGGAGTTTCTCCCACCTCTGAGATCTCGTCTCGTGATACAGGCTGCGCCGGATCTCGTTCCCCCGGTTTCATGATGTCGCCGGGTGTTACGGTGTCAGTTCCTTCGTCAGCGAGCTTCCCGCTGAGGAGGTTCTTCCCCAGGCACGGTTAGTTCATCGTCGGAGATGGGGGACGATTCCACTCTCCCCTGATGAAGAGGACGTCGGGGTAGAATGGAGTTGTCGTGACGACAAGCTTCTTTCTGTTCTCCTTTGAGGGCAGAGGTACCAGAAGGGCAGCTTGACGGGCCTTCATCTCGTTTGTTTCTTTTTTCCTTGTAATCCGTGTCCATTTTTCCGTGGATGAGGTGGACAACAGGGTTCTCCGGGTGAACGAATTCTCTGCTCCTGGCTTGCAGGAGGTAGTCTTCGCTCGGAGCGCTGGAGGTTGCGTTATTTTCTGCTTCGTTTCGGCCTTCTCGGAGATTTTGAAGGAAGGCTTTTTCTCTGGCGGATCCGCTATGCGATGTAGAGTCCCTTCTTCGTCTGCCATAGGCGAGATGGTTTCGAAACAGAACACAGATCCAGGGTGGAGAGCGATCTTGTGCTGAAAAGCGATGGCCATTGAGCTAGCTTGGATCAGTGACACAGCCCCTACCTGGCGCGCCAGCTGTCGGTGTTTGAGACCCGACCACGCACCCAAGGTTACCCCTCGAGGTGCTTTTGGGTAGGACGGTGTAAACGACTGTAGCTCGATGGTTCGTGCTGGGCGCACGAGAGACGGTAGAGAATTTTCTACAGGTTCGGGCCGCTTAGAGAGGCGTAATACCCTACTTCCTGGTGTGGATCTTTATGTGGTGGGTTATAGGGGGATTCTCTAGTATGAAGAATGCTAGAGAATTATGTAGATGGCTAATGAGTGACTTATCTTTTTGATGGGGGTGCCCCCTAGGCCTTATATACTCGACCGTGGGGCGTTACATGCGGGTATGATAACTATGTGCTCCTAAGTAATAGTGAACCGACTGAACTTATCTCCCTATTATCCTGCCGACTTATCCTCGTTCAGTTCCGACGTCTGAGGGTGCTGCACGGGAGAATCGGATCAATGCTGCGGATAGCATTTAAATCTAGTGAGCTGTCTGGGCTCGAGTTGATCCAATCTTGTGTCGATCCATTCTGCCAGTGATTCCTCCCCTAGCCCACGAAGGGGTGGCTTTGCAAAATAATGGGCCTAGAGTCTTTTGCGAGGCCATCTAGCCTTCTAGTGGACCCGGGGGATATCTGTCCCCCACAGATGGGGCACCTCAAGAGGATAGATCATCTAATCACATTGTATAGGCAATAGACACCACCATACATAGGTCATATGGTGTTATCTCACATTGAGTGTCTGAATTTATCTAATTTCTCGAGTCACTTATGCCTTTACCTTTAGTTCTTGATCTCATGACCTATTCCATAAATTCACTGCCAAATATTCCTCAACAGTTGGCACATCAAGTAGAGGAAATCACGTTGATCATTGTAGACCTAATGTCAACCATGGGTTTTGCATAGGGAGAAAATATCTTCTTTGGCACCTTCAAATTCATCATTGAAGCACTCGATAATCTTAGGGTTGTCCTAGGTACCTTAGCAATCTAGGTGTCCCCCACCTAGCCTTCAACAGATCCAAATTAATATACACTTCAACTTGGCTCCACCTCAACCCTAGTCTAGAATCAAACCTTACTCTGACTCGAATTCCGACTTAGACTCAGACTTAGACTCCTACAACTTAAGAGATCAGTTCGTGTTCAGGGCCAACTCTGAGCACCAAGATGGTCAACCTCATGACCATGACGGTAGCGACAATGATCAGGCAGCGAGAAGACAGAGAAACCAAGAAGAGTTACAATGGCATGGCTGAGATGCACATGACCAAATTCAGATGGTCGACCTCAAGTCAACAACACAACGTTGCAAAACATCATGATGGTTAAACTCCTTTTGGATAGAATCACCTCGCTACTTCCCTAAGACAATGCACAAACTCACAACGACCTAAGGAAGATAAACAACATGATGGCATATGTGGACGTATGCTTAGAGGCTCTCATGGCTCTGACACCAACTCAGGAAGTTGTTGAGTCAATAGATGATCCAAATTGAGTCACACCAGGATATTCTTAGGAGAGTTAGAGTCATTGGCAGGATGGCTCATGGCATATCTCTCTCCACCTTCACCTAAAAGGGATTTCACCATCATCTCGATTCAATGGGACTCTAACTCATCGTCATGGGAAAATCTTTGTGTTGAGTTGGATCGGTGCCATCTACAGTAGAGAAGGGGCATTCACAATCATGTAGATCATGATTATGATGGATACGAGGCAGAACATGAGGACTCTTGCTATAATCGTATCCCATAGGGTCAAGCTTCAGGCAACCTCTTAGACGCCATTATTAAGTCATTCAAGGATCAGCTAAGCCAAGCTCATTGCCTAAGAATTTGAAGCCTCCTTCGGTCAAGACGTACGATTGTCATTCATATCCATCGGACTGAGTCACAATTTATCAACTCTCCATCATAGCGATAGGAGATACGTTTGTCATGGTGAATCATTTACCATTGTGTCAAGGATATAACATCAAAGTGGATGTTCCGCCTTCTATCCAACTCTATTGTTTCATCGGAAGAGCTGAAGCACCACTTTGTTAACAACTTCAGCATATCTCGTGAACAAGAGAAAACCCAATACGACCTCGAGCAAATCCTGTAGGAGGATGAGACTCTAGAGATCTATGTTAAGCATTGGTGTGATGTGGAGGCCGACATCTCGAGCATGCCTGAGGAGACGACCATGGTGATTCCGCTAGGCTCACGGTTCCTCACATATTCTGAAGCTGGCCTTCGTCATTTGCTTAAGGCATTCACTAACCCCAAACCAAGGCTAGGACGGATGTTGGGCAGAGGCTTGGCTTTGGGTCCAAGATCCAGGCATCGTGGTTGAGCCCCGAGCGGTGGTCATAGTTTCGATTGCTCAATGTGCACCTTAACGTTGTGGGCCTCTTCGGGGGATGATGTTTTATGAGCAGCCAAGCCATCCTTTTCTACAAGAGGGTACACACGAGCATGGTCGATGGGTATAGATCTTGAACCCTCGGTCGATCTAGAGAGTCGATTAGAGGGCCATCTTGGACAATGACGCTCCTTCTAAAGATCTACAATACTCCTATGGTAGAATCTAGTCGGATATCTCGATTCTTGTTTTATCTGACATACCTGATAGTACCAGCATTTGAATCTAAATATCTAAATAAAAATATGGAAACACATACAATATGAGTGATATCCGGTTGTGTTTGATTCGTACGCTACAATCGCTACTACTACACAATAATCAGAGGCGGATCCAGCTCCTAGGGCAGGGCAGGGCAGAGCGGGCGCCCGTGCTCTGTTTTGTGCCGCTGCTAAACATCTTGTCTCATATACCGTTGTGCGCACTGAAACGGGAATATGGTTTAACCTTTTCCTATAAATAATTTTGGTGGTTGAATGTCCAACACAAATATTGGACTAACTAGTTTGCTCTAGATTATATATTCTACAGGTGCATAAAGGTTCAACACAAACCAATAAAAGAACAAATTTAGGGTTCAAATGCAAAAGATCAAAGGAATCGAGAGTGCCCTGGTCTGGCGCACCGGAGTGTCCGGTGCACCAAGACCGTACAGGATCAAACTCGGCAGTCTTGGGTTTCTCCAGCGCTGCTCCGCTATAATTCACTGGACCGTCTGGTGTGCCACCGGACTGTCCTGTGCACTAGCGGAGCAACGACTACTTCGCGCAACGGTCGCCTGCAAAAGCTGAATTCCAGATGAACAGTGCACAAATAGTGCGCGTCAGAGCAGAGCAGCCGTCAGAGGCGCACCGAACAATGAACAGTACCTGTCTGGTGCGGCACCGGACTGTCCGGTGCCACTAGAAGACAAAGGCTCCGACGATCGACAGCGCCCGAACCCTAACGGTTGGGTGATGTGGCCAGCACACTGGACTCTCCGGTGCGCCCATCGACAGCAGCCCCTCCCCAACGGTTGTTTTGTGGTTGAGGGCTATAAATACCACCCAACCACCTCCACTCCAACCATCCAAGCATTCAGCACTCTTCATTCAATACAAGAGCAAAGTGCAACACTCCAAGACACAATTTAAAGCCACCGATCCAATCAAAGTCCCCAATTCAATTCTAGTGCTTTAGGACTTTTGAGAGGATTGTTGTTGTGTTTCTTTGTTGCTCTTGTTGCTTGGTTGGTTTTCTTCTTTCTCTCATTCTTATTCTCAAAGCCTTGTAAGCGAAGCAAGAGATACCAATCGTGTGGTGGTCCTTGCGGGGTCTAAGTGACTGAGAGCACCTAGAGGGGGGGGGTGAATAGGTGATCCTGTAAAACTTAAACTTATAGCCACAAAAACTTGTTAAGTGTTAGCACAATAAATGCCAAGTGGCTAGAAAGGAGTCTCAACAAAACACAATACCACAAGAGATCAATCACAGAGACGACACAGTGGTTTATCCCGTGGTTCGGCCAAGACCAATGCTTGCCTACTCCACGTTGTGGCGTCCCAACGAACGAGGGTTGCAATCAACCCCTCTCAAGCGGTCCAAAGACCCACTTGAATACCACAGTGTTTTGCTTGCTTTTTCTCAATCCCGTTTGCGAGGAATCTCCACAACTTGGAGCCTCTCGCCCTTACAATTGAAGTTCACAAAGAACACAGAGCAAAGGGGGAATGAGCAACGCACACAAGACTTCAAAAGATCAGAGCAACAACACGCACACAAGTCGCAACAAGAGCTCGCAACACAACTCAAGGAGTTCGCAACTCAACAAGAGCTCTAGATGCTATCACAATGAAACGAATGCGTGAGATCGATGTCTTGGTGCTTAGGAATGTTGTAGGAATGCTTGGTGTCCTCCTCCATGCGCCTAGGGGTCCCTTTTATAGCCCCAAGGCAGCTAGGAGCCGTTGAGAACAAATCTGGAAGGCCATCCTTGCCTTCTGTCATCGGGCGCACCGGACAGTGTCCGGTGCCCGATTCCTTTCCTTAAATGGCGAAGCCGACCGTTGCAGATCTGGGAGCCGTTGGCGCACCGGACATGTCCGGTGCACACCGGACAGTCCGGTGCCCCCTTCCGACCGTTGGCTTGGCCACGTGTCGCGCGCAGAATCCGCGGCGGACCGTTGGCTCGGCCGACCGTTGGCTCACCGGACAGTCCGGTGCACACCGGACAGTTCGGTGAATTTTAGCCGTACGCCGTCAGCAAATTCCCGAGAGCGGCCTCTTCGGCCGAGGCAGCCTGGCGCACCGGACACTGTCCGGTGCACCACCGGACAGTCCGGTGCTCCAGACCGAAGCAGCCTTCTGGCTGTACACAGCCAATTCTTTTCTTTTCTTTTTCTTCCTGTTTCCAATACTTAGACAAGTATATTAGTACACAAAACCAATGTACTAAGACTTAGAAACATACCTTTGCTCTTGATTTGCACTTTATTCATCCATGGCATAAATTCACATTTAAGCACTTGAGTTGGCACTCAATCACCAAAATACTTAGAAATGGCCCAAGGGCACATTTCCCTTTCAATCTCCCCCTTTTTGGTGATTTATGCCAACACAACATAAAGCAACTAGAACAAGTGCAATATCACTTCAAATAAAAACTCAAATTTATTTTGATTCAGTTTTGGCATATATGGATCATCCTTTGCCACCACTTGGTTTGTTTTTCAAATCAACCTCAAAATCCTATCTCTAAGTCAAATCCACTTGTAGAGATATAAAGAGAGGTTTTCCAAAGAAAATTGATTCAAGATTCCAAAAACTCCCCCTTTTTCCCATAATCAACACTTCTCCCCACAAGAAGCCAACTTTTGACAATAGAGATAATAAAAGAGTTTTGACAAACCAAAAGCTCTATTCTACTATTTTCATAATCTCTCAAGTGGTAGCTGATCCATTTATCACTTTGGCCTTTATTTTCTCCCCCTTTGGCATCAAGCACCAAAACGGGATCAATCTTGGCCCTTTAACCTCATTGCCTCACCAAATTCTTCAATTAAGAGCAAAATAGGCAATAAGAATTTAAAGATGAACTTGGAAAAGTTACTCTTTTCATCGGAGTGCAGTGGAAGTCTTGCATGGTCCAAGTCCACCTTTTCCCTTTCAATTCTTCTTTAAGACTAAAGCATCAAACTCAAGCACAGGGTTAGTCTCAAAGGGTCAAGTTGTAACACATCTCCCCCTAAACATGTGCATCACTTTGCAACGGACTTGTGAGGTCCAGGGAGTGTTTGTACAACTTGAGCACCAATATTAAGCAACAAAATGCATAAGGAATATGATCAAAGGCATAAACACATGTATGCTACAGATCAATCCAAGTTCTACGAATCTAAGACATTTAGCTCACTACGCAACCTGCAAAAGGTCTTCTCATCTAGAGGCTTGGTAAAGATATCGGCTAGCTGGTTCTCGGTGCTAAAATGAAACACTTCGATATCTCCCTTTTGCTGGCGGTCTCTCAAAAAGTGATGCCGGATGTCTATGTGCTTTGTGCGGCTGTGCTCAACAGGATTTTCCGCCATGCGGATAGCACTCTCATTGTCACATAGGAGTGGGACTTTGCTCAGATTGTAGCCAAAGTCCTAGAGGGTTTGCCTCATCCAAAGTAGTTGCGCGCAACACTGTCCTGCGGCAACATACTCGGCCTCAGCGGTGGATAGGGCAACGGAGGTTTGTTTCTTAGAGTTCCACGACACCAGGGACCTTCCTAAGAATTGGCACGTCTCTGATGTACTCTTCCTATCGACCTTACATCCAGCATAGTCGGAATCTGAGTATCCAACCAAGTCAAAGGTAGACCCTTTTGGATACCAGAGCCCGAGGCAAGGCGTAGCAACCAAATATCTTAGAATTCGCTTCACCGCCACTAAGTGACACTCCTTAGGATCGGATTGAAATCTAGCACACATGCATACGCTAAGCATAATATCCGGTCTACTAGCACATAAATAAAGTAAAGACCCTATCATTGACCGGTATGCTTTTTGATCAACGGACTTACCTCCTTTGTTGAGGTCAGTGTGTCCGTCGGTCCCCATCGGAGTCTTTGCGGGCTTGGCGTCCTTCATCCCAAACCGCTTTAGCAGATCTTGCGTGTACTTCGTTTGGGAGATGAAGGTGCCGTCCTTGAGTTGCTTCACTTGGAACCCAAGGAAGTAGTTCAACTCGCCCATCATCGACATCTCGAATTTCTGCGTCATCACCCTGCTAAACTCTTCACAAGACTTTTGGTTAGTAGAACCAAATATTATGTCATCGACATAAATTTGGCACACAAACAAATCACCATCACATGTCTTAGTAAAAAGAGTTGGATCGGCTTTCCCAACCTTGAAAGAATTAACAATTAGAAAGTCTCTAAGGCATTCATACCATGCTCTTGGGGCTTGCTTAAGTCCATAGAGCGCCTTAGAGAGCTTACACACGTGGTCGGGGTACCGTTCATCCTCGAAGCCAGGGGGTTGCTCTACATACACCTCCTCCTTGATCGGCCCGTTGAGGAACGCGCTCTTCACATCCATTTGGTACAACCTGAAAGAATGGTGAGCGGCATATGCTAGCAAGATACGAATTGATTCTAGCCTAGCCACAGGAGCAAAAGTCTCCTCAAAGTCCAAACCTGCGACTTGGGCATAACCTTTTGCCACAAGTCGAGCCTTGTTCCTCGTCACCACTCCGTGCTCGTCCTGTTTGTTGCGGAACACCCACTTGGTTCCCACAACATTTTGCTTAGGACGAGGCACCAATGTCCAAACTTCATTGCGCTTGAAATTGTTGAGTTCCTCCTGCATGGCCAACACCCAGTCCGGATCTAGCAAGGCCTCTTCTACCCTGAAAGGCTCAATAGAAGAGACAAAAGAGTAATGCTCACAAAAATTAACTAATCGAGATCGAGTAGTTACTCCCTTGCTGATATCACCCAGAATTTGGTCGACGGGATGATCCCTTTGAATCATCGCTCGAACTTGGGTTGAAGGTGCCGGTTGCGCTTCTTCCTCCATCACGTGATCATCTTGTGCTTCCCCTTGATCACACGCCTCCCGTTGATGAACCTGTTCATCGTCTTGAGTTGGGGGATGCACCGTTGTTGAGGAAGAAGGTTGATCTCGTTCATCTTGTTCCTGTGGCCGCACTTCTCCAATCGCCATGGTTCGTATAGCGGCCGTTGGAACATCTTCTTCATCTACATCATCACAATCAACTTGCTCTCTTGGAGAGCCATTAGTCTCATCAAATACAACGTCGCTAGAGACTTCAACCAAACCCGATGATTTGTTGAAGACTCTATACGCCTTTGTATTTGAGTCATAACCTAACAAAAACCCTTCTACAGCTTTGGGAGCAAACTTAGAATTTCTACCCTTCTTTACTAGAATGTAGCACTTGCTCCCAAATACACGAAAGTAAGATACATTGGGTTTGTTACCGGTTAGTAGCTCATACGAAGTCTTCTTGAGGAGGCGATGAAGGTAGACCCTGTTGATGGCGTGGCAAGCTGTGTTCACGGCTTCCGACCAGAAACACTCGGGGGTCTTGAATTCTCCAAGCATCGTCCTTGCCATATCGATTAGCGTCCTGTTCTTCCTCTCTACCACACCATTTTGCTGTGGTGTGTAGGGAGCGGAGAACTCGTGCTTGATCCCTTCCTCCTCAAGGAACTCCTCCACTTGAAGGTTCTTGAACTCGGACCCGTTGTCGCTCCTTATCTTCTTCACCTTGAGCTCAAACTCATTTTGAGCTCTCCTGAGGAAGCGCTTGAGGGTCCCTTGGGTTTCAGACTTATCCTGCAAAAAGAACACCCAAGTGAAGCGGGAAAAGTCATCAACAATAACTAGACCATACTTACTCCCTCCTATGCTCAGATAGGCGACGGGTCCGAAGAGGTCCATATGCAGTAGCTCTAGGGGTCTTGAAGTGGTCATCACATTCTTGCTGTGATGCGCTCCTCCCACTTGTTTACCTGCTTAACAAGCTGCACAAGGTCTATCTTTTTCGAATTGCACGTTAGTCAAACCTATCACGTGTTCTCCCTTTAGAAGCTTGTGAAGGTTCTTCATCCCCACATGTGCTAAGCGGCGATGCCACAGCCAGCCCATGCTAGTCTTAGCTATTAAGCATGCATCTAGACCGGCCTCTTCTTTTGCAAAATCAACTAAATAAAGTTTGCCGTCTAATACACCCTTAAAAGCTAGTGAACCATCACTTCTTCTAAAGATAGACACGTCTACATTTGTAAATAGACAGTTATATCCCATATGACATAATTGACTAACAGATAACAAATTATATCCAAGACTCTCCACTAAAAACACATTAGAGATAGAATGCTCATTAGAAATTGCAATTTTACCTAACCCTTTTACCTTGCCTTGATTCCCATCACCGAATATAATTGAATCTTGGGAATCCTTATTCTTGACGTAGGAGGTGAACATCTTCTTCTCCCCCGTCATATGGTTTGTGCATCCGCTGTCGATAATCCAGCTTGAACCCCCGGATGCATAAACCTGCAAGGCAAATTTAGGCTTGGGACTTAGGTACCCAACTCTTGTTGGGTCCTACAAGGTTAGTCACAATTGTCTTAGGGACCCAAATGCAAGTTTTATCATCCTTGCATTTTGCCCCTAATTTCCTAGCAATCACCTTTCTATCCTTTCTACAAATTGCAAAGGAAGCATTCAAAGCATGATATATTGTAGAAGGTTCATTTACTTTCCTAGGAACATTAACAACATTTCTTCTAGGCATATTATGAACAGCATTTCTCCTACCAACATTTCTATCATGCACATAAGAAGAGCTAGAAGCAAACATGGCATGAGAATCAAAGGCATTATATGCATAACAACTCCTATAAGCATTTCTAGGTTGTCTTTTATCATAGTACATAAAGGCATGGTTCTTTTGCACACTACTAGCCATAGAGGCCTTCCCTTTCTCCTTGGCGGAGATGGGAGCCTTATGGCTTGTCAAGTTCTTGGCTTCCCTTTTGTAGCCAAGTCCATCCTTAATTGAGGGATGTCTACCAATCGTATAGGCATCCCTTGCAAATTTTAGCTTATCAAATTCGCTTTTGCTAGCCTTAAGTTGAGCATTAAGACTAGCCACTTCATCATTCAATTTAGAAATTGAAACTAGATGTTTACTACAAGCATCAACATTAAGATCTTTACACCTAGTGCACGTTTCAACAATTTCTACACAAGATGTTGATTTACTAGCTACTTCTAGTTTAGCATTTAAGTCATCATTAACACTCTTTAAAGTAGCAATGTTTTCATGACAAGAAGATAATTCGCTAGAAAGCACTTCATTTCTTTTAACTTCTAAAGCATAGGATTTTTGTGCCTCTATAAACTTATCATGTTCATCATACAACAAATCCTCTTGCTTTTCTAAAAGCCTATCCTTTTCATTCAAGGCATCAATCAATTCATTGATTTTATCAATTTTATTTCTATCCAATCCCTTGAACAAACTAGAGTAATCTATTTCATCATCACTAGACTCATCGTCACTAGAAGAATCATAAGTGATATCATTACGAGTGATTACCTTCTTCTCTCTTGCCATGAGGCAAGTGTGACGCTCGTTGGGGAAGAGGGATGACTTGTTGAATGCAGTGGCAGCGAGTCCCTCATTGTCGGAGTCAGACGAGGAGCAGTCCGAATCCCACTCCTTTCCAAGATGAGCCTCGCCCTTTGCCTTCTTATAATTCTTCTTCTTCTCCCTCTTGTTCCCTTGGTCCTGATCACTATCATTGTCGGGACAGTTAGCAATAAAATGACCAAGCTTACCGCATTTGAAGCACGAACGCTTCCCCTTGGCTTTGGTCTTGCTTGGCTGTCCCTTGCGACCTTTAAGCGCCGTCTTGAATCTTTTGATGATGAGGGCCATCTCTTCATCATTAAGTCCGGCCGCCTCAATTTGTGCCACCCTGCTAGGTAGCGCCTCCTTGCTTCTTGTTGCCTTGAGA